>NC_139458.1:186237500-186825000 GCF_057233095.1 Heloderma suspectum
AGTGAAACTGGACCCAAGATGCTGGTCTAGCTTCTATACAGACTGTTCTCATGATCCCACCCATGTTTACTCAGAAGTAATTTCCATTGAGTTCAATGGAATGGACTCCCAGAAAAGTGGGTATAGAGTTGCAACCAAACACTTGCAATCCTATGCTAATCTACTCAGAAGTAAGTCCCATTTAATTCAGTGGGACTTACCGCTAGGTAAGTGTGTAAGATTGCAGCCACCCTTAAAGTATAAATATAAGTTTTGTCTCTGACAAAGATGCAAAATAATTCATCTGAACAGTTCATTTTACTGTGAATGCATTAACATTGTTGTCCGTGTTAAGCCACAGTGGAAAATACACACTTCAGGGAGATGTGGCTGCTTTGGAAGATGTTGCTGCTTTTAGTATTAATTATGGGATTGAGTATTACATTTTAGTACACATGCAGTAATTGAAACAATGAAATATTTTGATAGCATGCAATAATTGAATTGAAACTGAATTTATTACAAAACCTATCCTAGAAGCTATGAAGTGCCTTAAAGTTAGAGAATCAAACATTTAGAGCCGCACAAAATGAACTAGATCCAACGGAATAATTAATCACCCTGTTGTCATGTATATATATAGGGCTGATTTTGGAACGTTAAATTACTGTATGCACTGGATAGTATGTCCAGTAGGCTGGTTCATTTTTGTGGACTGTGCAATATGCACAGGGGTGTGTGTGTGTGTGTGTGTGTGTGTGAGTTTCAAAGCTATCAATGGGTACAAGTTGCATGTTTTAAAAAGTGCCTGAAAAGTGCTTTTCTTTTGCAAACATAGCAAGATGCTGGCAACTTATCTATTCTGTGTGTGAGTTTGTGGGGGTATGTTTATCTTAAATTTCCTTATGGTACTTAATGGTAAAACATGGGGCTCACATGACCCCCCTCTTCACTTTGAATGAGCTCATAAAAGGGGCAATGGGGCTATATGGGCTAGTCCTGCCCCCCCTGACATGCCCCATGCCCCCAGCCCCTAACTGTTGAGAATGTGTCAAAAGGGGCTGTATGCACATACATATGTATGTGCGTAGAACAGCATAGAGGAGACACCCAGGCCCAATCAGGGTTCTTGTTCACTTGGAAGAGTGCTATGCATGCACATTGGTGCGCCTATGTAGCCCTTGCAGTGAGTTCCAAACATGCTGAGGGTATGTCAGCAAGTCACGTTAGTGGTGGGGAGTATGACTGCCAGGTTTGGGGGCAGGGGTGGGGCTAACCCCCCCCCCCACAGCCCTTCAATCCTTCTCAGACACTTTTTCAACGTGAGTGAGGTTTTATCACACGTGCACACACTCACACACACCCATGTTTGGAATATTAACCTCCATGTCTGTGTTAGATTTTATTTCGATGCCTATTTCCGTGTTTTCTAGGCGGACAGAGGTGGTGCTGTAGTGCTCTGATTTTGTACTTTGTTTTGTGATGCCCCTTCACCACACAGCAAGCTCCAAAGGTCAGTGGTCTTCTGAATATGCATCATCCGTTTTTCTGTTAGGGAGTTCAGCGTTTTCTTTTTTCTGACTTTTTGCAAAAAGCTTAAAATTCAACAGGATCAACAGTGAATGGTATGAGATCTTCCAAGCTGGGCACTTTGGGGAGCCGTTAATTAAGAGGGCAAGAAAATTAATTCCCTGGAAAACTCTGTGCTTCTAGAACTGAACATTTTTCTTTGTCCGTTAGCTAATGTAGATATATATGATGGAGAAAACCCTCACTCGTGTGAACTTAAATATTACTAGCTCAGCCAAAGGTATTTATCCATTTATATATGTTTTTGTTTTAATTTCCTTTTGCAAAAAGCCTCAATGTAGCTTATATTGAGACTAAAATACAATTAAACAACAAAACACAGTAAAATGATGATGATGATGATTGCAATCCTCTACCCACTAACCTGGAATAAGATATGGATAGGATTGTGCTGTAAAGCTGGTAAACAGCGCTAGCACTAGCATTAGCACTAGCACTATCAAACAGCAGATTAAAAAAAACCTCCAGTACCAGCTGAAAGCCTGTAAATGCACAAGAGAACCAAACAGACTTCATCCAGTCCCAAAAAGATAGCTAAGAAGGCGAAGCAACATGTCGAATTAGAAGAGCGTTTCACAATTAGGGTACCGCTACTGCGATGGCCCTGTCTCCAGTACTTGACTGCCTAGCCTCCAGTGGCAGGGGCACATGGAAAAGGGCCTCTGAGGAAGCTTTTATTTGGCAGGCAGGCAGAAGATTCATGTTTTTGTAGAACAAAGCAGAGCTTCAAGGAAGCAGCATCAGTGGCAGAATTTGCAGGGTTCCCAAGTGGGAGGGAGTAGCAGGTTTGTTGAGGGGAGAGTTAGAAGAGGCGGAATTTCCAGAGGACTAAGAAAGGTATCTTGAAGAGCTCTTAGGGAGGAAAGGTGCAGCACTGATGGGTAAGATCCAATTTAAACACACACACACACCTGAATAACAGCCTGCCTATGTCTCAAGAACTTCTGTAGAGGCGCTTCTTGGGAGTACCCTCTTTAGCAGAGGTACATAATATATTTACAAAGAAGAGGCCTTTTCTGTAGTGGCACCCTGACTCTGGAATGGTCTCCCTAAGAAGGCTTGACTGGCACCACACTACAATATTTTCAGCACCAGGTCTAGACCTTCCTATCTGCCCTGCCATTTAGCTGAGTTTTCACTCCATTTGTTTCTATGCTTAAGTTTCTTTTTATTCTGCTTAACTGGTTGCTGTATTTTCTTCTGGTTATTTGTTTTTATTATATTGGGCTAAATCTAACATTACACTAGTGGAAATTCGCTAGTACAGTGGGACTTTCTCCCTCTCCCTACCCCCACAGTCCTATGCACTACCCCAAAATCTGCTTCAGAGGGTTTCCCAGCCAGCTGGAGCAGATTTTGAGGGCGGGCAGGGGGAGGAGGGAAAATTGCCCCTCCCAGTTCTGCTGATGGAACAGCCTCCATCAGCGGAACAACACCATTGGGTTCAACACACAGTATTTATATGTTTGTGTGAATAATTCTATCCATACTTTTCTCCACCACCCTGGAATCCTTTCAATAAAGGGCACATAAGAAATATTTTTAATTAATTAATTAATTACTTTTCTATACCGCCCAATAGCTGGAGCTGTCTGGGTGGTTTGCAACAATAAATGAAATGATTGGAGCAATGCTGCTGCTAAAGGAGCTGTACTCTCCCTCTGTGTCATTTTCATTTTCATTTCATTTATTATTATATTTTTTTGTGAACTGCTCAGAGAGCTTCAGCTATGGGGTGGTATAGAAATACAATAAATGAAAAGTAAATGAAATTTTCTGCATCTAAATCTTTCCTCCTCCCCATCCCCTGATATTAGCCCAGGGGCACAATGGCAAAAAATAACAGTGTATATTAGAATAATAACAGATGCTTAATAGCAGCTGTGGGAGAACAGCACCCCTTTCCCCAGCATCACATCTCTGATAAAAAACAGACCCCACCTGTCATGGCTACTTTAAAACAAAACTTTAAAAGCTGATAGATCTGGTCATAAATCTCTCATGTCACCTCAAATGCTTTTCAGTGGTCAGTTCACACATTTTGCTTCCAGTAATCAAGTTCAGAGTAGGGATGTCAGAGAATTCCACCACGGATCTCGGTGAGGCCGATAGCCAGTGCATTCGGCCCCCCGAAATCTGTGGCGGAACAGCCTGCCACCCCCCCATGGATCCCCCCCTGGACAAGACTTGCCTGGGGCGGATCTTCCAGGCGGCAGCAGCAGCTCCGGTGGCGGCTTCGGCGGTGGCAGCGGGTGGTCTTCCGACCGGCTGCCGTCGCTGCCATTTCCAGGCTTGTGGGGAAAAGAAAAAAAAAAGAGACATGATAGGCTACGTAAAGATTTACATAGCCTATCATGGCTAGGTTTAAAAAAAAAGAAAAAAAAGACGTGATAGGCTACGTAAATCTTTACGTAGCCTATCATGGTTGGGGGTGGGTTTAAAACAACAACAACACATACGCAAATGGTGGCGGCTATGGCCGCCGCCATTTGTGTTCCTTCTTTTTACCATCTTAATCTACGTAAATATTTACGTAGACTATGACGGCGAAACTCAAAAGATTTATGTAGGCTAAAACGGTGAATGAAAAAGGGACGCAAATAGCGCCCGCTACGCTATTTGTGTTTCCCTTTATTTTCGCCGTCATAGTCTACATAAATATTTACGTAGATTAAGATGGCCAAAAAGAAGGAACGCAAATGGCGGCGGCCATAGCCGCCGCCATTTGTGTACGCGTTTTTGTTTTTTTTACCCAGAGCCCTCCGCGGCCGGAAATCCGGCTGCGGATGGCTCTGGCCTGGCCGGGCCGGGCCTGGCCAGCTGCTCCGCGAAGCTGCCGCGGAGCACAACTGGCCGTTCGAGGATTCCGGGGGGAGGAACGGAGCGCCTCTCCCCCAGCCAGGATTCCGGGGGGAGGGACGGAATGCCTCCCCCCCACCATCAACATAATCCGCGAAAGGTAAGTCACTTTCGTACATCCTAGTTCAGAGAATACACCTGATATACATGCATTTGTGAACCAGGCTAAGTTGATAAGTATATCTGGCAGGGGTGGGCAACTTGTGGTCCTCCAGATGTCATTGGACTAGAACATAGGAGCATAAGAAGCTGCCTTATGCTAAGTGGGGCCATTGGTATTGTTGACACTGAAACCCTGGAGAGCCATTGCTACCAGCCCAGTATTGCTGACACTGGCTGGCAGCAATGGCTCTCCAGCATTTCGGTCAGCTAGAGCATTCCCTGCAACCCCCTCACCAATCTAATGCCAACAGCATTCTGTGTGCTAACAGAACACAAAAGGGAGCCTGATGGCAATAGAAAAAGGGGTCCCGGTAAAGATGGCTGGGAGAAAGCTTTGCTAAAGAAATGGTCTTGTGAAGGGATGATGAAGGAGACAAAGGAAGTGGCTTGATGAAAGAAGGGGAGGTTGTTCCAGACCCAGGGAGCAGCATGACAATAGCCGGGAAACAGAAGTGACAAAAGGGAGGCAGTAGACGGTGTCATAGCTGTGCTGTTCTCTTGTGCAACAGGAAGACACAGCCCTCTCTCCAGGATTTTGTATCAATGGCTGAGTATGTTTGCTCAGTTAGCAGTGCTGTTCAATTCTCTGTGCATTTATGTGTTTAAAACTTGTATGTTCTGCCTTCGATAAAACATCCTCATGCTGGTGCTCTTAGAGCCTGGTTGTGACCTGCATCCAGTTGGACAAGACCTCTGCTGTTTCAGGGAGTGTGTGTGTGCCAAGGGGGTGGGGGAGTTTCAGGCATGTGCTGCTGCCTTGGAGGAGACTGATGCTGCTTTAAAAACTAGAACTACCCATCTTTGTACCTGCCTGTTTAAATGTCCACTGAACATCTTGCATATTTGTAAATAAAGAGTTTATCCTCAGATCAGGAGTTAAGACACTTACGGCACAATCCTATGCCTGTGGAGACAGAAAAAAGTCCCACAACTCCCAGTATCCCTCCAGCCAGCCATGCATAAGATTCCTACTTAGAGTAGGTCTGTTGAAATGAATGTGACTTAAATTAGTAACCTAAGCCTTATTCATTTCAATATAAGTAGGATTTATGTTAGATTCTACTCTTAAAAGTTCACTTATGTACCTGAAAGCATGGAAATTGTTACAGTGCCTGTCTTAACTTCCGTGCCATGTAAGCAGAAAACATGTTCTTTTTATGTTTGTCTGTTCATTGGTGAAATTTTATTTTATTTTGAAATAAAGTTAAAATAGAGGCAGCAAAAAAAGAATATATACAGTAAGAGCACAAGATTACTACAGAAATCAAGAAATTTGCTAATTATAATCCTTAATCTTATCACCAATATGCTTGCAGAACAGCTGGAGTAAAACAGCCTAAGAAGCTCACTATCTAATGAAAGAATGAAAATACAATGAAAATACATATATGCAGGGGGAGGGGTTATTGCGTGAGTGTGTGTGTGTTAGGGTGCAATCCTATGGCTGCTAGTCAAGTCAGCAGCTAGACGGCCATAGGATAGGTCAGTTCCCTGAGAACCGACCTCCACCCCCACCTGCGCTGCCTTGTAGGCAGTGCAGATTGGCTCCGTGCTCGTAAGAGGAGTGCGGAGCAGCGAAAATGGGGCGTTCTTGGGGGCAGGGAGGGCGGAATAGCCATTCTGATGCTTCCTATGCGTTGTCTGGTGTCCACCACCCCCACTCCAACTTCCCGTGGTTCGACAGACAAAATCGGCTGTCTAGCTGCGAATGCAGGGCGGCTGAAGTGCGGAGGGGATGATCCCCTCCACGTTGCTCCTTTCCTGCGTTGGATAGGCGGTCGCCTGTGAGTTTGGAGGCAGCCGCCTATCCTGATAGGATTGCGCTTCAAGTCAGAAAAAATATAGGAAACTGTACTTGGCTGGAATTTGATCAAGCATCTGGAGGGTTTCCACACAGGAAATAAATGGAAACAGTGTTCTAGAACAGCCTTCCCAAACCTCGTGCCCATCAGACTACAAGTCCCAGCATTCCTGACCATGTCCATTAGAAATAAGTTGTTGAAAGTGCTTGACATATATTATCCCAGTAATCCTTACATCAAATCTGCAAGATAGGCAAATTGCTATTCCTGTGTTGATTATTATCCCTGGGATTTTTTTAATCATTAGCTTCACAGTTTGTCTTATAGTTCTACAATACGCTTAGTTATATAATGTAGTCCAGTAGTGTTATCCCTATATTGTACCATGGTGAGGGGCTAAAGCTGAGATAGAATGGCTTACAACTGTCCTGGAAATACACCATAGAAAGGTAATCAAGTAAATCCATGGCAGGAAACGCCAAACACATGCAGACGAGATCACTCAGGGAAGTGAGCCACAGCATGCACTACACTACAACCATAAGATGGATTATATAGTCAAAGAGTTAAGCATATAGAAAACATTGCAGCATTTTACAGATTGGAAATAGAGTCAAAGACCTATGCAACGACCTGATTCACACCGTCACCATGGTTTAAACAAGCCACAGTGGCTTGTTTAAGCTGCATCATATGCCCAGCACCATTTACCTAATTACCTGCCTGGGTGCAGTTTGTTGTGTCGTCCGAATCTGGGTGGCATGGCTTGTTTGAGGGGGAAACAACCCTCAAATAATCCAACATCAAGTCATTGGTTATTTGAGGGTTGTTTCCCCCGCAAACAAGCCACGCCATCCAGGTTTAGATGACATCACAGGTCGTGCTTGCTGGGTAGGCAATTAGGAAATGGTGCCTGGCACAAACTGGCATGAGCCGCAGCTTAAACAAACCACTGCGGCTTGTTTATTTAAGCCGCAATGATCGTGCAAACCCGGCCATTATTTATTTATTTATTTCATTTCTATACCGCCCAATAGCCGAAGCTCTCTGGGCGGTTCACAAAAACTAAAACCAAACAACACACAATAAAACAATTTAACATATATAGAACATTAAAACCACAATATAACAATACAACCACAATAAAACCTAGCAGCAGTACAGGAGTTTAAAATACAGATTTAAAACAGCAAAGATAAAAATTTAGAAAGCTAAAATGCCTGGGAAAATAAAAAGGTCTTCACCTGGCGCCGAAAGGAGTACAATGTAGGCGCCAGGCGAATCTCACTAGGGAGCTCATTCCAGAGCCGGGGTGCCACAACAGAAAAAGCCCTCCTCCTAGTAGCCACCCGCCTCACTTCCTTTGGCAGGGGCTCACGGAGAAGGGCCGCTGACGATGATCTTCATTATTTTGAAGACATAGCTATCAGCTGCATCTTTCTTTTTTAGTCTAAGCACAGGGGCCCCAATCTGGACTGAGACTGTATCATAGGGGTAGGAGAACCCCAAAACATCTGGCAGGCACCAGATTGGGGAAGCCTACTTTGGCTTATAATGCCCATCAGAGTTGGGGGCCTGGACAGAGAGAGAGAGAAGGAATTTACATCTTGAATTTGGGGGGCGGGGGTAGGATGGGGAGAGAGAAGAGGTTTAGCCTGTAGTCCTATGGACACTTCACTGCCTCATTAAAGCCTCATTAAACAAAGTGAGATCTACTTCCAAGTAAACATGCATCGGGTTCTGCTGTTCTGCTGAAACTAAGGTACAGCTTCGGGGAGCTGCAATAGTTGATGTTTGGGAATCTAATGCAGTATTGGTAGTTTTGCTGCCTGCTCCCTGCGGTGGTGCTGTTAGGTCCTTATAGGCTCTGGACTTGATAGTTTTACAGCAGGAGAGTGGCTTTAAATGGTATATATATACACATGTATAACTTCTGTTGCTTCAAAGTGGGGTAAGGCAGCCATACTGCATTTGGGGGTCCTCCTGCTCGTTCCGCTGAGTGGGCTCCTTGGCTTCTGCCCCAAAGTCCGGCCCTGGCAGCGCCACTGGCTGCATGTGTCTGTTCGCTTCCGCAACCAGCGCTGCAAAGGTATCACAAATTTGCAAGGCACTCTCATCCAAAGGAAACTAAATCCTGGAGCACTGCCCCTAGACATCCATCTCTTGATGAAGGGGTGAGCAGCTAGCTGTACGTTTGTGTGTGAACAGATGACTTTGTACAGGCAAATCTGATGGACAGAGGAATTATTCTTCCTACCCTGTTTACTTATGCCAGTAAATTCAACTCCCTAGGAGAGAAAGATACTTTTGCACAGTTCTCATATGGCTTTGAAATATATCAATAGCTGTTTCTGAATTTCACGGTCTCCAGTTCAACTATTGCCAAATTAATTTGGCGAAAGTCAAGAAAGGGGCTTTTATTTATTTATTAAATTTATTAATCGCCCATCTGGCTGGTCACCCAGCCACTCTGGGGGATGTACAATAATAGAAACAGTTTAAAACAATAAAATGCTACGTTAAAAAACATCATATGCTTTTGAAGAGTGTTTAGATCTGCAGTATGATTATTCATTGTAGCTATTTTGCTTCAGATCTCCTTTGGACTGGGCTGGCAACAAGTGAAGACACAGAACAACGGTCCTAATGTATTTTATTCATTGTCTTCTTCTTTTTACAAAATAACCCATTTAGAATTTAAAGTGTTTCCGGTATGTATGGGCACTTTAGGCCTGCAACTGATATTATGCTAGTTTCTATAAAAGTTAAGCTGTTCCTCTCCTGGGATTTCAGCAGACAGCTTCATAGTCAGGTGGCAACATTAGAATCTCCGCTGTTTTGCAAACTCGAGTGCTCCTTTCGGAAAAGAGTTTCACACATATGCATATATCTCAAAGGAACTGTAAGAACTAGTGCTGATAGACAAAGGAGGGAATATTTAATGTTTTGCTCCAGAAATATTACCTCGGTGGAGATTTGGCTGATTATTGCACAGTACCTGGCTAAATGAAGAAATGTTTTATGTGTGATATGCAACAGATGGGCCAAAACTCTGAGCTCCATCAACTGTTTTATCTATAACTAAATTGGGGGGCGGGGATTTAAATTTTCATTAAATTATACATAGTCTGCAGCTTGTATTCTACATTTTTAGCATGACATGTCCACAGTTTATTTCATTACATTATAAATCTCTTTGAGTCACTTGAGCTCTCTTGGTTCCACATAAGGCAAGATAGGGAAACATTATAGCTCCAAACCCTTAAACCCAGAGTGTGTAAAAATCAGTTTGAAGTCTCTTCCTTTAAATGCATCCCTCTAAAATGTGTCCTGACAATAAAGTGCAAGAATTTTATGGAGAACCTTTAATCCAAACTGAGCAGGGCTATTGACTATTTAAATCCACCGAGGGAAAAAAGTTCGCAGATGGTGGAACAAAAAGCACTTTCTGAGCACATTTTTCCCGTTCACCTGATACCCTATTTTGTTTTTGTTTTTGTTTTGTTCTTTTTAAAACTTAACATGAATGATGATCCATCATTGTGCTTGTGAAATCTCTATATTTTTGAGTGCCAGCTCCTGCAGTGTTTTCCAAAGAGCTTGCTAGAAACACAAGCAAGAGCATCTGATGTCAGATCTCCTTTTCAATATAACATGGCTACTATATTAATTGAATTTTGCTTCCCGCGCAATGAATTCGATTTTTAAAAGTGGGTTCTGGCTTTGTTGATTTAATATTGCCTCTTTCCAGTTATATAGTATCAGCTATAATTTTGAAATAAAGAATGCTGCTTGGAATTAACAGCTTTCTGCAAAGCAGTGAGCAAAAACAGTGCAGCTGCTGCAAACAAGGCACTTTTAACATCTGAAAGAAGTGTTAACACTTTATTTACATTTAAATTAAAATGGAAACTTATTTATGTGTTATATTTCTGAAAGGTGTGTGGCACATCTGCAGTGGCCTATTGTTTATTCATGCTGTAAGTCCTTTGAAATGTGTTAAAATGCTTCCCACTCATTATAAAAATCCTGCCACCCATGGATTAGGACTTTGATGTCACCAATCCTGCTTCAAAGGCTTCTTTCAATGCTATTAATCACAGTTTAGCCTCTGAAGATATGTAGCCAGAGAAAACATTTGGACATCTTGTGCTCTACTCACTACTTAAAACTTTGAAATGTATCGGGAATGGCTTGCACATGCATAGTCCACATCACTTCCTTTCTTCCTTTCAAAGCTGTAATTTTTCAAACCTCTCCATCTCTTTTTTTAATTTATTTGTCTGCAAAAATACATATATATACATACATACATACACAAACTAAAAATGTTGCTAATGAACAATATTCAGAGATGTCAACAAGCCCCTCAGTGGATGTCCCAACATCTAACACAGTGGACACAATTCAACCAAAGTTGAGCAGTTGTCAGCCCTGTTGATTTCAACAGGAGAGTGTAAGCACACATATAATCTTCCTTTTGAAACCAATTGTATTTAAACGTGCTTACCAATGGTATTTAAACGTGCTTATCTTTTACTGGATCTTGTCCATTATTTTTGACCAATTAATCTAGGCAGTCTTTGAAATCAGACTACTGGAAGGTCAGGTAGTTCAAACTCTTATTCTCCCTTAAGGCAAATCCTCCATAGGTCAACCCCCTATGGGTTAATCTACATCACCCAGATTATAGCGCGTGACACAGTGATAGAGGCACTCCCAGTCCCAGCTGAAGAGTAAGTGTCAGAAAATTGGCAATGATTCTTTTATTGCATTATCGTCAACTTTGAGTCACAGATGATGTTTAAGTGTATCATTGTTCATGAGAATTCATACAAAGTAGCTTTGAACAGTGCTCGTGTGAGTTCTGATAATCAGCAGTTCGTTATCTAGGCTTTTGTATTTCTCCTTAGATTCATCTCAGAGTTCCCAGCATTTTTATATCATACAGAGAATGGGGTGGTAGAATCTGGACTTTATCACATACTATAGGTAGGAGGGGGGGAGGTCATATTTTTGAATGCTCAGTTCATTTAAGAAACTCCCTGTATGCAATAAACAAGCACATCAAAGAGAGGCCAACTCAAAATCTTTTTTCTTGTGTGCTAGTTTACTACATGCAGGGAGATTTTTATTTTACAAAGCAATCACCCACCTGCAGTCTGAAGGGGAGCAGCTCAAGAACAGCTCAGTTTATTCCACCACCTTATTCTGCATATTTTGTGTGATGTATACAGGATGTGGGCCATGGATAAAGCCCATACCTGTATACGCATACTCTGTGCATATGCAGTGCAATCCTACCCATGTTATTCAGAAGGAAGTCCCATTGACCTGGTTTGGTGACATACTGTGGCTTATCTTGGATTATTTAACCCAGGATGAGCTGTGGCGCCTGGAGGCACCAAGCTACATATGCAACCCCCGCTTAGCAGTTGTCATGTTGTATGAACCCACTGAGCGTGGGCTATGGAGGGGTAAACAACCCTCACGTAACCCTAAAACAGACTATGGGTTATGCAAGTGTTGTTTAACCCTCATATAACCCATGAACACCAGGTGCGCACAACACAACAACCCCCAAGTGGGGTTGCATATCCAAAATGGCAGCCACACTCACCACAGCCTCACTGTGAGTTAAATAACCCACTCTGGGCTGTCATGTCGTGCAACTAGCCCCATTATGTTAGATGGGGCATACACCCTAGTAAATATGTTTAGGATTGAGGCCTTAAATATACTTACCATGTGTGCTGGCCCATTCAATATAACATTAGCATGATAACCCAGGTGGGGGTATGCTGGCTAGTTAATGTTACATGCAAATCAGTCGGCTCATGTACCAAGTACATTTAAACATGATTTGGAACAGGTAGAATGCTTAGATGACTATGGATTTTACCCATGCCTCATATCTTATATAAATCAAGCCTCATAAATAGTTCCCAGAGTGGATTATTCCAGCCAGTTATGGATAATCTAGGAGCGGGAGGTTAAATCCCCATAATTACGAGCTAAAAGAGAAAGAAAAAGTCACCCCTATTTGCCATCCCTGTAAGTAATGAGGAGTTCAAATTATGAAGCTTTGGTGCTTCTTTCCTATTCATGGCTATTTTTTGTCACCCCGGGTAGAAAACAATGGGCTATCATCGTCACTCAAGCTCCTTATTTCGTCCACCACTGCAAATGCCTCAAAAATAAACGTATCTGTGGCATGCTAAATAGGGTGGCCACTTATGCATTGCCAAAAAAAGAGGAAAAACCTCACCAAAAAAGAAGACAAGAGAGGACACAGATTAGCATCAAATCTGCATATGCTAACCTATATGTATAGATGCAAATGTAAAAATAACGACTATAATTTAATCAGAAATACAATCCATCTCACAAATGGGGAAGATTGGGTGACCTGTCCATCTGCTGTCCTGGTGCTAATTCTGGATGGGCAACTTCAAGGCCCCTTCTGCATTCCCTTCTTTATCAGTACGCTAGACTAGACAGCCCTTCAAACAGAGAGGATGCCTCCAAATACAGGACTATCCTTTGACTAGGGATATCAGAGAATTCCACCACGGATCTCAGTGAAGCCGAATGCGAGTGCATTCTGCCCCCCAAAATCTGTGGCGGAATGGAGCCCAGCCGCCCCACCACCCCGCAAAAGGCGCGTGAAACGGGGCACTTACCTGGTGCCGTTTGCACTGCTTTGCGAATGGCGGCTGTGTCTGCGGCCGCCATTCGCTTCCCCATTTAGGCTGCGATAGGCTACGTAAATACTTATGTAGCCTATCATGGCTAATGCAGGGCCACCATTTGCATCCCTGCGGAGGCTGTGATAGGCTACGTAAATATTTATGTAGCATATCACGGCAAAAAAAGGGAACGCAAATGGCGGCGGCTACGATGGCCGCCATTTGCGTTCCCTTTTTTTGCCGTGATGGGCTATGTAAATATTTACATAGCCTATCACGGTAAAAAAACAGGGGCGTAAATGGCATAATGGCCGCCATTTGCGCCCTTGTCTTTCGCCGTGATAGGCTACGTAAATATTTACGTAGCCTATCATGGCCAAAAACAGGAACGCAAATGGCCGCCGCCGTAGCTGCCGCCATTTGCGTCTGCAGGCTTCAGACGCCTGCGAATGCACCTGGCCGGCGGCTCCGCAGAGTTGCCGCGGAGCGGAGCTGGCCGGGTTAGGATTGGGGGGAGAGGTGCGGAGTGCCTACACCCCACCGCGAATCAAAAGTAAGTGACTTTCGTACATCCCTACCTTTGACAGCCCTTCCAATAAAGCACTGTAAATTGGCTCTCCTAATGCCAACTATGGAGCTGGCCCCAGAAATATCTGAGTTTTCATCTTGGGTTATAAAAATGAGTCACCGTAAGATGGAAAGGAAGCCCAAAGGGTGGTCATGTGAATCAAGTGGTTGTAACAGACTCAAGAATGCAGTGTGTGTCAAGGCCACAGAACAGCCAAGCCAGGTCCATTGGTATCCATACCTAGAAGCAGGCCTGAGCTAGGGGTTCTCAGGATCCCTGCAGTAAGTGGCCTGGTTTGCACGTAATGACAATCCAGAGTATGGGTTGAGTATGGTTTGTTGTTGAATTGTGGGTTGTCGTTACATGCAAACCCTCTACTATGGTTTAACTGCGGGCTGTTAACCACAAACATCCCAAGAAGAGAACCCATAGTTTGTTGTTGGGTTGTGAACTCTGGGTTGTTTGTGGTTAACAACCCATACTTAAACCATAGTGCAGTGTTTGCGTGTAATGATAATCCATTATTCAAGAATAACACACAGTTCCGTGACAATCCATACTCTGTCATTACATGCGAACAGAGTCACTGACTGCCAAACTACATGTTACGCTAATTGTGTAGTGTAGTGTGTAGCTGAGGCTTGTCTTTAAAAAAGCCAAAAAAGCCTCTTGTGTATGCATGTGCAAACGCAATTTGGATTGGGACCACCAAACTCCAGGAGGAGAGGGTTAAACCTCCTCCCCCACAAAAAAGCATTCTGAATTTGGGGGGTAGGAAGATTTAACCCTCCTCTCTCTGATCACGGTGGTCCCAGTCCAAGACATGGACATGTGTGCTTACATTAGAGTAAAAAAAGAGACAAACCTCAGCTACACGCTACATAATTTGAGTAACGTGTTGTTTGGCTCGTATTGGAGCTGAACGGGAGTCTTGACCCAGGATTGGGTTTGAGCTTAGGTCGGATTCAGCATGCACAACATATTGCTGTTTTGACAAGACGAGGTCGCAAGACCAGCAGGCCTGGCAAATCCGAAGTAAAACAAAATGGGAGAACATCCAAAATGATCCATGGAATAAAGAGAGGAATTCTCAGGATGTTGAAAAAGCATATGTGGTTTTATTCCAAGAAGTAGCTCATCTTCTTGGAATAAAACCACATACATTTTTCCAGCATCCTGAGACTTTGTCTCTTTATTCCGCTGGCAGATCCAGAGGACACACACTGTGGGCCAAAACAGGAATTACATTAAATCCGTATCTTACAGCTATACCTTTTCAAAATGTTTAGAGTAGGTGCAGGAGCCCTGATCCAGATACGGATCCTAGCATGGGGGGAGGAGGGGCTTTTAAGACCTGGATCGGCGGGGGGGGGGGGGCTGTACCTACTCTTGAGTAAACATGGAAAAAAGGATGTTGCTGCTAGATATGGATTTACAATAATGTCTGTTTTGGCCTTCTGCCTCTGGATTGATCAGGCTGTCATAAACCGCAGGCTCTGTTGTTGTAAACCCCTTATCAGGGTGGAAACTGAGCCCATAGAGCCCCAGAGCTGTTCTGATTCTGAGGAAGAGCAACAATCCGTGGGAGAGGAGCACGCTCATCTCTCACAGGCACAGCGGCAGGGAGAGATTCCTCCTGCCTGCATTCCTGAGAGAGATGGTGACCCTGGCAGCGAGAGAGCAGGGGATGGGGCCTTGCTGGACGCTCGGCGCAGACGCAGGGAGCGGCGCCCGATGGAGGGCGCCAAGAGGAAGCGCTCTGCTCGCTTGGCGCTAAAACAACAGTTGCGTCCGAAGGACCCAAGGGTAAGAGGAAGGACCTCTCCATAGCCCATAAGTTCAGAGTCTTCCCGCCCTCCTCCTTCAAACGGGGACCAACTGCCTTACCTGGAGCTTAGGCTACTCTGCTAACTACCCCAGTGCAGTTCCTTGCTTAGTCGCTGGTGATTAGCATCTGAAAGAGTCATTAAGTTGTAAAAGGAATAAAGCCTTCGAAAGAATCCTTTTCATCTGTGTTTTGAGTTGGCTATTGGAGAGGACTGTAAGAGGCAGCTAGGGCGCTCCTGACACCCCTATACCCATCTTTGCCTGATGGAGACTTTGGACCTACTAATATACTAGGTTAGGTCCCAGTCTCAGTCTTCAGTTAAAGCTCTCAAGTCCCTGATCTGCTGAATTAAAGTACGGTGATTCTAATATTATATAATACAACTGTGCACATATGATTTTCACACATGTACAAATAAATATGCAGAAGGGGATTGGGACCATGCCTGCTGGCCCTGGCCCTGATCTCTATTTGTTCAAGAAACTATTTCCACAGGGTCCTATGCATGATCCCTATCCTATAAGGTACTGATTACATTAAGGAAGTTTACAGGGGAGGTGCTTCCATTAGGCAGAGCGAGGTGGTCACCTCAGGTTTAGGTGTCACGAAAAGGCAAAAATTGGTGCTCATTTATTGTTACTGTATTTTTATTGCTGGGTGGTGGGGAGAGGCACTTGCAGTATTTTCTGCCTCAGGTGCCAGAATAACTTGGCCAGTCTTGGGTAGTATGCATCGTGACTTGGAAAGGGAGGGGGCCTTTTGCTCCTCCACCTCAGGCAGCAAAATACCTTGGGCCAGCCCTCAGTTTGTAGTAGGGTTATATGAAGGTTGTTTAATCCTCAGATAACCCACAGTGGCTGGGTTTGCATGACACAGCAACCCCGATTGCCCCAATAGGGGGTTGTATATTCAAAGTGTCGCCTGTCATGCACTGTGGCTCTTTGTGGGTTAAACTACCCCATATGAGCCCAGGGTGTTATACGAATGTATGTTCTGAATGTACTTGCATAGGCCTCTGTGTAAATGATTCCTTGAAGGTTAGGGTTGAGGCTGGAGGGTGCAGTTCTAACCCCATCCCCATGCATTTATTTGTACATGCAGAGTTTGTTTTAACTGTGAGAAACTAACCAGGGGGGTTAATATAGAATGCAGTGATTTCCTTAGTAACCTTTGTCTTCTTGCAGTGTCCCAGACTACCTAGTACAATTTGTGGTGCTTTTGCTAAGTCTGCTTTCTTCTCTTCTTGATTTTACTGTTTGCAGCCTTTTTGCCCTGTGTCTAAGTTCTTACTTCCATCGCAATCTCTCCCCGCTTTTTTTAAACAGGTAATTTGGCTCAGACAAGAGCAAGAGTGACAGCCGCCTCCAGGTCTTTGCCCCCACCGCTCAGTGCTGGTCGTATCAAGGTCAGTGTACACCTAACACCTTTGCTTGCCTATTTTCAAAGAGATCTGTAACAGATTGCAGCGAGACAGCACATCAGGCCCTTAACTGATGCAAGCCCACTTGGTTTACATTAACTGAGAATCAGGAGTTGGTTGGCTTTATTTTACAATGCAACAGCTATTATCCAGATGTAATTATTGCAGTAAGGAAATTTACATTTTATTAAAGCTACAAGAGAATGAAATGCTTTCTTATTGTCCAGTGTTTTCTTTAATTCTTTCCTGAAGTAAAATCCAAATCACCTAATTGTCTTCCAACTTCGTAAAAACTAAAATAATCATAATAATGTTTTAAAAAGTAAAATAAAACAGGTTTTGCTTATTTGCTTCCTTTGGTAGGGAGCTCTCTCTTTTGATCATCATCAATCTTTTTTTCCTGCCATATTTTTGCCTTGCCTCTTCCCTTTCTGTTGCACACAGGAGGATTAATATGTAATCTCCCTCTTGGGAACAATTCATTAGTTCCTTAGCAGACAAACATAGGCCTTTCGAGGTTTTCCTCCCTGCCCACAGCACCTGTCACAAACGAGATAAATGTTGTCAAAGTCGGGGACTGGGCATGCCCATCTAGGTCAAGTTTTTGCTCATGAGTCAGATCAGCAGTTTGGAATGGCCCTAAGCTTTTTAGGGAGCAATCCTATGCATGTTTAGATAGGAAAAAAGTCCTACAACTCCCAGCATGCCCCAGCCACCTATGCTGGCTGGGGCATGCTGGGAGTTGTAGGACTTTTTTTCTGTCTAAACATGCATTGGATTGTGCCCTTAGGGCCGCTTTACGAAGTCCAGCCTCTTCATCCTCTTCTGAGGATGTGGAATATGACAGAGAGTACTTATATGCAGAGTACATCATGAGAAATGCCGGGTTGGATGAATCAGAGGTCGGAATTAAGATTGCCGGGAGAATTATCAACAACCTCCGATATGCAGACGATACCACCCTAATGGCAGAAAGCGAAGAGGATCTCAAGAGCCTCTTGTTGAGGGTGAAAGAGGAGAGTGCAAAAGCTGGTTTGAAACTCAACATTAAAAAAACGAAGATCATGTCATCTGGCCCTATCACTTCCTGGCATATAGAAGGGGAAGAAATGGAAGCAGTGACAGATTTTACTTTCTTGGGCTCCAAGATCACTGCAGACGGTGACTGTAGCCATGAAATTAAAAGACGCTTGCTCCTTGGGAGGAAAGCTATGGCCAACCTAGACAGCATAGTAAGAAGCAGAGACATCACCTTGCCGACAAAGGTCCGTCTAATCAAAGCTATGGTTTTCCCAGTAGTAATGTATGGCTGTGAGAGCTGGACTATAAGGAAGGCTGAGCGCCAAAGAATTGATGCTTTCGAACTGTGGTGCTGGAGAAGACTCTTACGAGTCCCCTGGACTGCAAGGAGGTCAAATCAGTCCATCCTAAAGGAAATCAACCCTGAGTGCTCATTGGAAGGACAGATAATGAAGCTGAAGCTCCAATATTTTGGCCACCTAATGCGAAGAGAAAACTCCCTGGAAAAGACCCTGATGCTGGGAAAGACTGAAGGCCAAAGGAGAAGGGGACGGCAGAGGATGAGATGGCTAGATAGCATCACGGATGCAATGAATATGAACTTGAGCACGCTCCGGGAGACAGCGCAGGACAGGAAGGCCTGGCGTGCTATGGTCCATGGGGTCACGAAGAGTCAGACACGACTGAACGACTGAACAACAACAACAACCTAACTATTGGCTCGTAGGAAATGCGTAGGTTCTTTGGGATATACTTCCATCCACCTGATAACCCTGGTGAACTAGACATTACAGCTGTTCCCCTGCCTCTCTCCTATAACACCTAGTGAAACCTAATACATGATGTCATTCTCTGAGTTTCCCTGCCTCAGCTTCACATCTCTGACTGCTTGTTCTTGTTGTTGTTATTGTTGTTAAGATCTGCCTCTCAAGTTTTGTCCCCAGATTCCAGCAACAAGGATTCGTCCCTGAAATCCTTTCCCCTCTCTCCTCTGAAGAGGAAATTAGCTAGAAAGGTTAAGAATTTCTGCCTGCTAAGAGTTCTGAAATGCTTCCCTCACCTCCTGCCCTGCAGACATCCCTGCAATTCTAAGCGGAAGATTGATATTTACTTGGTCACATGACCTCCCTTCAAATGTTTGAAGTTATCTGTGCTGATGCAGCATTCCACCCCCACCCCCACCCCTGTGTGCTACATAGGGCTTTCCCTTAACCTTTTTCTTCTTCAGATTTTATTTTTAAGAACCCTCTACATTTCTTTTCACATAATTCATTCGAAGTGCATTTTAACATATTTTCACTGTCTAAGGCACAGAAGAGCAGCAACGATGGATTATGAAAGCAGAGCTTTCAATTTTTACACTCTCCCTCTCTCTTGCCTTGCACTCTATCGAAGTCTGATCTTAAAATCCATTTCCCCACCCCCATCCCCTTGCCTCTATGTCTACTGTAATGCTGCTTAGCAGTTCTTTCTTCCCCTTTCTATTTTGCATGCAGTCTCCCAAGTATCTCCTCAAGGTAAGGCACAGAATTACAATCTTGAGAACAGCAGTCTTTTTCTGACTGTGCTTTTAGCTCCTTTGAAAATATCCACCTTGATCAGATGAGGTTTAGGAAAGACTGCGTGATGTGAAGACCACTGTGTGTAATGCAGGTGCTGAAAGTGCTATTCTCTGGTTCAAACATTCTTAGTTTAATACACAAATGCCACCTGTTCACAGCAGATGGTAAACTGCCACAGTGTGTGTGTGTGTGTGTGTGTGAGAGAGAGAGAGAGAGAGAGAGAGAGAGCTAAAATGTTTCTAATGCACCATGTGAACAGGGGCCAGATCGTTTTCTTTAATTTTGCTGAACTGCATGGTGCGACAAAACAAAGCTGCTTTTGATTGCTAACAAGGGGGCGGAGGTGGTTTTTTTCATACGCAAAGTCAGCTTTAATACATACATACATACATACATTATAAAGAACAGCTGTACTGACAGCATAATTAAGATGTGTAATGAACAATGTATTTGCTATCCCATCTATGCACTGAAAACGCTAAGAAGCTTTTTATGTAAAGCAAAAGCAGTTACAATTTGGCAGCATGAACCAACTAGCGAGATAGACTAATGAAAAACTATCCCAAGTAGTAAAAAGGAAAATAACGTCGTGTTCAGTGACAAGGGTGATGTGGTGAGAGTACTGATGTCTGTCTCTCTTCTTTATCGTGGCTGTAATCCACTGAGACCTGATGGGACCCATATTCAGTTCTGTGGAGTTCTGAGAGTGGGGGGCATTGTTTTAAGATGGGCTAGAGGTTGTGAAGTGAGTGACACATTCCCTCTGTTCCCGATGTTCAGGTTTTGAATGCTGTTACTTATGTAACCAGAAGAAAAGTACTCTGGCATACAAGCACAAGAGGAAAGATATGAGCAGACTTCAGGGGATGTCAAGGTTTAGAAAACACTGAACGTTTTCTAAACCTCTAAGGGTGCAATCCTATGCATATTTAGACAGAAAAAAGTCCTACAAAAGTTCAAGTTGTAGGACTTTTTTCTGTCTAAACATGCATAGGATTGCCTCTAAGGCTTCGGAAAAAAAAACCCTAAGAGGTGGGGGGACACCCCAAAACAACCCAATGTGGACTATGCCTATTCATTGGCCACAGAATGCTGGCTGAATGTTGGAGGTGGGGGAACAAAGTATCAGGGCCAGGGAGGAATGGAAGGGAATGGTTGGAACTGAACAGGGCACACTCCACACTGCAACATTATGTTGCAGGTCTGACCTGTTTTACATAACTGCATTGTAGGTAAGTGCGTTTGTTATTATAGCTTGCTAACAACTCTGAAATGGCCCATCCAGATGACCATTTCACCAGGCATCATCTTCCCTTGATGTGTACTACAACCCTTCTTACCACTTGGCAAGATGAGAGAGAGGACCAGTTCACTTTTAACGAAAAGCCACCGTGGGTGAACTTCCCTGCAGGGTTTCTTGTCGCAGTGGTGGCTGCTGCCATTTTGAATATCTGGGGCGCAGCAAGGGCACACCATAACTTCTTGTTACATGCAAAACTCAGTGAGGTTGGGTTGTTGGGGTCGTTGACAAGCCACCCACAACCCTAAAACAGCCCATGGGGTCTGAGTGGCTTGCCAACCACTCCAACAACCCACCCTTGCTAAGTTTGCACGTAGTGAGAAACTATGGCATGCCCCCACTGCACCCCGAATATTAAAAATGGTGGCTGGTGCAGTGATGACACCTCCCCCCACCATGGGGAAATTCACCCAAAATGGCTCCTCGTTCCGTGCGAACCAGGTCAGATAATCAAGGTGTACCAGGAGCAGCTCTAATACCTCAGGAGGGTTTGGCTAACTTTATGGGCTCAGGCAGAAAAAGAAATAGTGGTCAATTTGCATAGCTAACAGCTAACTTCTCTTTCTGCAGCCCTGTTATAAATTAGAGCACTGCTCTAATTATGGGTAATATCTAATTATATATAGATGAAAGCAGTGCTCTAATTAAAGGTAATATCTAATTACCTTTGTGATGGCCCTCTCAGCTACTGTTTTTAGAAGGATGGGGGAGCATGATTTGGGGATGAGGGTTGTGGATGTTATTAAGCCCCCTTCCCATTTTCTCCGTAATTCAAGCACAGGATAAGAGTGTATCTAAGGGGCACTATTTTGTCCAGACTTCAGTGGACAGGAGGGCAAGATTCAGAAAGCTCCAAAGGCTTAGCCTTTTTGGGGTATATATGAGGTTGAATTGTGAAAAAGCAGTGTGCTTTGACTGATAGATAGAATAATATCTATCATCTATCTGTCTATAACTATAGCAGTGTTATCAACTACAACAACAAAATCCACAGTTGGGCAATACCTTTGTTAGGATCAACCAAAATGTCACCAAATATTGTGCAAGCTTTGGAGTTCTCCAGAACTCTTCATCAGGCTAGATGATTAAAAAAAACAGGGGAAGGGAGGAGTGGGGGGAGGGGAGAGAAACAAAAACATCCCAAAATAAGATCAGATGTTGTAGCCATGAGATCTGCATTTTAGACCCCATCTCAAGATGGAGATTGCAGACTGAATGAATCAGAGCTTCTCCACACCAGCCTAAAACCTGCATTTAAAACAGGTCTTTCTGCTTCCTTTTTAAATGCAGGATCACGACAGACTCCCTTTACACTTGCTGCCTTCCCCCTCCTTTTCCCCTTTATCTGAGTCTTCCATGTGTTTCATTATACAGCCACTAGATGGCGCTGTGTTCTAGCTCCTCTTATTGCGAATTTCCTCTTTTCAAGAGGGAACCCAAGCAGAACTCAAGTGCTGTAATCTGATAGCTCATTATCTCTGATCTTTTTAAAAATGGCATAAAGGTCATTTAGTGTGGGAGATGCCTTGGAGGTTAATGACATCATCTAAAGGACCCACAAACTTCTGTGAATAACCAGTCTCAATAGCAGGATAAAAGCTCCATGTGAAGAAGCCCATAGTTACCGACAGGCGTTGCAGGTATCAGCTTACACTTCGGATTCTGGTGTAAAACAAAAACAAAAGCCAGTCATCTCTTTTTTTAAAGAAGAGGGCTTTGTTTCTTTGGCATACCCATTTCATGGTTTGTAATAATAGTCACTGACCATTCATCATAAAGAATCAGCTAAAGATTAAAAACCAATCCCAAATGCTTGGAGCAGGTAGCAAAACCATAATATATATGCACACACTCCAAAACAGATTAACATTCCATCATATTGGAAAAATAATTACAACCTTCCCCAACCTGGTGTCCTCCAGATATTTCGGACTACAACTCCCAGCATTCCTGGCCATTGGCCATGCCGGCTGAGGCTGATGGTTGGGCAAGGCTGGTCTATAGATATATAGGAAGCAGCTCTATCCTAGGTCAAGGTATTTGTCTATCTAACCCAGTATTGTCTACTCCGAATTGATGTGACTCTGTCTTGGGCAGGGGTCTTTCTCAAGCACCTGCCAGGAATTGAACCTGGGATCTTCTGCATGCAATGCATGTGCTCTGAACTATGGCCCCTTCTGTACCAATGGCCAGTTTTACCTTGAGTCCCAAAAGCCAGCCCCAACAGGTAGGTCTTGCAACTCTTTGAAAAGGTCTTCAGGCTGTTTCTTTGGTGAGTCTCCAGGGACAGGGTATTACAGCACTGGGAGAGCGGAGGTAGCCAACAAGAACCCCACCACACATGTGGTGTCATTATGAGGGTACCCAGTGTTGAACTCAGAGACCATAACAGGACACATGGGGATAAGGCAAGTGCCAAGGACTTTCAGCTGCTTGCATCCTTGCAGTTGCCAACTAGTGAACAATTCTTCTTGGAGTAAGGGACCTTTTTCTACATTTAAGCCTTCCCCAACCTGGTGCCCTCCAGATGGTTTGGACCTCAAGTTCCATCAGCCCCAGCCAGTATGGTCAGGAATGCTGGGATTTGTAGTCAGGTTGGGGGAGGCTGATTAGGGACTCCGGATGTTGACAAAACTTTTGATGATGCAGTGAGTGAATGAAAACGAATTTGGGGGCGTATATATTGAAGATTAGTTAGCAGATGGCTGTAGACATCATGCATCTCTGACTTTGTGCTTCCAGGTTGACACCATGGAGATTATGAGGCACCCTGAGGAAACAACCAACATGAAGAGGCAAACGGTGGCTTCCTATTTCAGGGTATACAATCTAAGTTGTGAAAGTGCACTGTAACTTTACTGCAAGGCCATGCCGTCATTGACCTAGTGTTGGCAGTATGCCCGGTCCTATGCAGAACACACACGGTCCCTGCCTGAAGAGATTCTCTAGATCAGCCTTCCTCAACTTGGTGCCCTCCAGATGCACATCAACTTCCATCAGCCCCAGCCAGCATGGCCAATGGTCAGGAATGCTGGGAGCTGTAGGCCAACACGCCTGGAGGGCATCAGGGGAAGGCTGCCTTAGATGGGCAAGACTGGGATGAAAGAACAGATCAGGAAATGACCTAATCATTTTAGTAAAATTGAGGGGAGTCAGAGGGCGTTGGGAAAACAGCTAAGACGAGGCTAGCACAAGGGTGAGAGGGGTTCAATAAATGTTTTGCTAAATCAGTAGTCCTCAGAAGAGACTTAAAAGAAGATGCTTTAAAAGAGAACTTATTTTTTTGCAGCTTTTGCTTTCCTAGTTGATGAGGATGAGGAGAGCATGAGGCTGATTTCAAAAGGGATCCATTAATTCACCTTGGACACCTGGGCGGGCATCTACATGGCACTGCTTTCAACATTCAGTCTGTCATAACTGTGCAGCATTGCAGCTGTGAATTAGCTTCTGCTGTGGTGCACACGTGATTTACTCGGGACTTCTCCAACGGAAAAATCCACTGTGCCCTGACACATGGCCATAAAAGTGAAGTAAACTGCGGCAGTCGCACTGTTCTTTTTTTTACCATTATATTTAAATGTGCAGCTGCGCAGCCATGTGAGGGTGAGGGTGCGACACTTCAGGTTTTAGTGGCTGTTCTGTATTTTAGGGGTTCTTTTGTGTCTGTCCTTTCCTCTTTGGTAAGATGTGGCCAGTCTGCTCCTTCATTACCATGCCAACTTTGTACACAATCACAGCAGCAGTCCTCCAGCCCCACACTCTATTGATGGTTCGCACATGTGAAGGGGCATGCCCATGTGAGAGGTACATGCCTACCCATAATTCCAAAATGGATTCCTCTCTGTTACTGTGCAGCTGCAGAGGAAAAGGGGGAATGGGGAGGAGTGAAAAGGCGTCACAGAGTGATGCAATCACTAAGCATGCCTACCTTATGCCCACTGCAAACTGCGAAGTCAGTTTGAGGAAGGGACAGATAGCTTAGCAACTGTGGCAAACCCTCACAGCATGCTAAAAAATCACAGCAAAGTGCCTCTGTGGAAATCCACATTTTCCCTGTGAAAACCACAGTTAGGCTGCAAAGTGGCGACTGCGTCATATGTCCCAAAGGTCCTCGGATCTTAGCAGCCCCGGAGTAAATGGCTCATGTAGATGGGGCCCTGATTTTACAGTGTTTTGTGTCTTCTAACTTATTTTCACATCTGTTAGATACCATTAGAAACTGCTTTTTAGATGGGATGTGTTGGGATTGGAATGAGTGGAATAACTAGAATTTAATTCCGTTAAAAAGAAAATTGGGCTGCTGAGCTTTATTTTGTTTTGCTTTGCTTTTCTTAGTATTCTCTGATGGATCTGTTGTCCAAAATGGTGATTGGACAGCCTCATTTTGTTCGCTGCATTAAGCCCAATGATGACCGGGAGGCATTGAAATTTTCTCAGGAAAGAGTTTTAGTGCAGCTACGTTATACTGGTATTCTCGAGACCATCAACATACGTCGACAAGGGTATTCTCACCGCATTCTTTTTGATGAGTTTGTGAAAAGGTAAGCCATTTTGTGTTTGGCAATATAAGAAAGAACTTTTAGAATTCCATAGAATGGGATTGCAGGCTGATCGATATATGCAGAGAAACCTCATAGATCCTTGGACTGTACCATTTCAGAGCACAGGTAGGGATTGCCTATTTGAATATGTAAACAAAGAACTCCTTGCGTGCCGGGAAGTGGCATGTCAGAAAGAAGCCTTAGCCTTCTCTCTGACATGTTGCTTTTCTACATGCAAACAGGTGTTGTTTTTTACACAATGGAGCAATCAAACATAAAATTCCAAATCTGCAGTATGAAATGGTATGGTCCCAGGTAGACTTCACTCTGCAATTTCTGTGAGTGGAGACAGGCCCTGGCTTTTGAATAACCTTGTTTAAGGTTGGAGTGTTAAAGGTAAGATTCAGATTTTCATGGTTTTAGGAGAAAACGCCCTGATCCTAAACACATACTTGGCATCAAATTCTGTTGAAATCAACAAGGCTTAATTTAGTTCTGCACAAATGTATTTGAGAGAGAAGTACATCATTTAAAATAAATAAAGAACTCCAGTGGTTCTTAAGTGAAGAATAACAGGCAGGCCTCATGTATATATGGATGAGACATAATGGGAAATGACCTCTAGGCTTCCCTTTTATTTTATTTTTTACCACTAACTTTTCATTTGCTTCTCTTCCTGTAACATCTGCCCGTAAGTACAACACCTAGACTTATGCATAAGGAGATGGATGGATGTTCATCCATCATTACATTTATTTACTTAATTACTTACAGAGCAATCCTAACCACAGATCCACTGGCTGGCGAGGGTTAGGATGAGGCAGAGGTGCCCTCCTGCTGGCTCAGTTCTGCACTTGGACAGCTCCACTGGTGTAAAACTACCACCAACAGTGTTCCTGTTGCTGACATTAGGTGCCAAAACATGGTGTTTCAGGTACCAGGCAGAGGCTCCTCCAATCCCCTCAACTACGCCAGCTTGGAGCTAGCATAGTTAATTTCCCCCCATTGCTTTCATTTTTTTGGAGGGGCGAGATTTTAAAAACAACAGCAGCAGTGACTGACTGCTGAGAGGTAGTAAATGGTAGGGTCCTAGATGGTGTGATCCAGCAGGGCTTTGGGTCTGGTGGAGGATCTGCTACTTTGCTCTACCCCCGCCCCACTTAGAATTGCTGTTATTTTCTTTCTTTCTTTCTTTCTTTCTTTCTTTCTCTCTCTCTCTCTCTCTCTTTCTCTTTCTTTCTTTCTTTCTTTCTTTCTTTCTTTCTTTCTAACTATGGCTGCAATCCTATACCCACGTTCCTGGGAGTAAGCCCCATAGTATTCAAATGGACTTACTTTTGACATGTATAGGATTGTGCTGTTATGTACTTAAATTGTCTATGTCCCACCTTTCTGCCCAAGAATAGGCTTCTAAAGAGGCGTACAATAAAAGAAAGCTAACACACAATAGAGATAGGAATATTACACACACACACACTACAGAACTGAGACCCAGGTTCAAAGTGCCACTCAGTCATGAAGGTCACTGGGTGACACGGGATCAGTCATGATCTCTCTGCCTAACCTACCTAACAGTGTTCTTGCTAGGAGAAATCATGTATGCTGCTGATCTCCTTGGAGGGAAGGTAGGATTTAAATGTGTGTGTGTGAGAGAGAGAGAATTAAAAAGAAAGTAGTGGTGACTGATGAAGGTCTTTTGCTCCAAACTGCTGTTCTTTAAAAGTTCTGCAGTGGCCATATGAGAAAATGCCACTCCCCCTTTCTGGAAACATTCTACCTCCAGGAGCACCAGCTGATTTCATCCCTGTGGGGAAGGGCACCTCTTCACCCAGATGTCGGGAAGTCTGTGGCTCCAGGCTCTTTCCCATGTCAGTGATGACTGTGTATGGGTGTGAGGAGGAGATCCCCACCATTCTGTGGAGCTCCAGGCGCTGTCTAGGGGCCATAGGGTTGCTCCTTTAAGCTGCAATACCCTGGTATTTTTTGGTTTTGCCCTGCCCCTTTTCCCTTTGGCTCTGCCCACCACTGGAATGTGGCCCCCAAGAGCTTTTCCAAAATTGAATTTGGCCCTTGGGCTGAAAGAGGTTCTGTACTCCCGATTTTGTATTTTTACATCCCATTTTTCCTCCAAGGAACTCAAGGTAATGTATATTGTCATTATCTTCATTTTATCCTCACAACAACTTTATGAAGTAGATGAGGCAGAGCGAGAGAGAGAGAGGCCCAAGAGAAAGAGAGAGTTTCATGGCCGAGTGGGGATTTGAACTCAAGCCCTACTTGGACTCTCTATGGCTCTCAGTGGCTGGCTGCCTATTGAAATGTGGTTTTATCAGTGTTGCGATTCAGTGCCTGTGACTTTATTTTCACTTTAGCCAGTTTTGTATTTCACATTCTAGTCTTCATTGTAAGCCTCCTTGTAGCAAATACATAAAAAATAATATTAAATTGAAAGTGTTTGTACGTGCGTGGGGAATCTAATTGTTTTAGCCCTGAGTAGTCAAGTATTTTTAGGCACTAAGTAGTTGAATACATAAAAACATTTGAGAAAAACAGGTCAAATGCTAAACAGATTGGCACTTCTTTGTTCCTAATCAAAAAAGCCATTAGGCAAGTATGAACAAGAGTTTCGAAATGTCAGTAAATCTGAGATATCAAAGATTTTTCTAAGCCAGCAAGTTAATTGGTATTTTGATCCTTTTGAGCAACTTAACAACAAAATAGATGAACCAGCAGTTTTTTTTACCCTTGATGTTATTAAACAAATAGGTACACTTCTTATCTTCCTGTTCAATAGCTGCTGTTTTGTAAACTCTTAGCAGAGGAGATGAGAACAAAGCAATCAAAGGCAGGAAACACAGCAGATCAAGGTTTATCAGGGGGAGGTAAATAAAAGCTCATGTCTTGTTTAATGCTTTGGCTGTCTTTTGTTTCCATGTGGCATGGAACGACTTCATGTGGCAGACCTGAAAGGTGGTTTATTGCATTGAAGCACAAGGCTTAAAATAATTGCTAGCAATTTGCCTACTAGCACTACTTCCTTAGCTTGTGAACCTGAAATAGTTAAAAGTACAAGATTTAGGATTAAACTTGAGTCTGGGCTCAGCCTTGGAACCTGGTTTCCATGCCAGGGTTGAGTCTTGAAAAATGAGATGCAGTTTTTTAAATGGGCAGAGTGCCTCTGAGCATGTTCAGAGTGTATTTTTTTCTTACCACAGAGAAACCCATCCATCTGAGTTTATGACTCAGAGCTTCCCAATCAGACCGTTTGATTTCCAAGCCTTCTTGTGGCCCATTGATCCATCTAAGTCTGCTATAGCAGTGCAGAGGAATGTCTGAAAGACATGATACATGAAGTTGTAGTGCAGATGTATATGCGTCAAAGTAGGGAAAACATTTATTTCAGGTTCTGCAGGGTAGCCATCTATTACACCCAAAACATCGAAGAGTCTTGTGGCATCTTGAAGACTGACAGATTTATTCTGGTATAAGTTTTCATGGACTACAGTGCAGAATAAACATGTTAGTCTTTAACAAGACTACAAGACCATCTATTTCAGTGACATTTTTCTGACATAACAAGATTTTTTCTAACGCATTTGTTTAGCATCTTAGGATAAATACACTGTCCCTTTGCAAATACAGAATATTAAGAATTTCTTCCCTTTCAGGGCAGAGAATAGCCCAGAGGAACCAAAATATTTAATTACAAAAGAGTCCTGTGGCACCTTAAAGACTAATGAATTTTAATTGATTATGGCATAAATTTACGTTGTCTACTTCATCAGATGCATGGTTATTCTAAGTTAGCAGGTATGTATATACAAGAAACGAGCCAGCAAAACAATCTGGAATTTGTTGTTGGCTTTTTTCAGCGATTGACTAGAGTTTTAAACCATGATTCCCAGTTTGTACGTAATGACAAGCCAGGAATTGGGGAAATCGGACTGAAGTCCTCCTCCTGGCCCCATGGGAGCAGGACAGCATGATCTAAGGCTTTGTTCATGCTCACAGAGGCTTATGTCTGTAACACCAAATCCTGGCTTAGTATTACAGACTGGGCCATTCGGGTGTGGCATGATACTGTTTGTGGGTCTTCATGGCTTGAAGGAAGAATAGGAAGGAGAGGTGGAGTTCCATAAAGGAAGACCTATCATCTCCTCAGGTAAAGGTGCTTCAGTTTCCACTTGAAGATGGCTGCTGGTCTTTTCATGCTCTTTACAATGGTAAGAGATTGACTGACTTGAGGAGTTCTGAGGCAGTTATAGCCTTTGTTTACAAAGACTAGGGTGGTCCTGGAATGGTGATTTCTAGGTACACAAAAGAAAAGGAATTGTATTGTTCCTGCTTGACAGGGGGTGGGTGGGTCTAGGCTTTAGGTGAAGTTTAAACTATTTCTTCTTAAAGACACTTGACATCTCAGGGCTTTCAATAGCCAGACCATAGGTGATATAGTGTTGCTCTGCTTATATTTGGATTTAGAAGAAAGTTGGACATTTAACTATTTCAGGAGCCCCTATGCCAGTTTATAGGGGGTGTGGAAACTCCCTTGTCCATTTCAATAGAGGGTTCTGATAGTAAACTTTCAAGTGCATTTTGTCCTGGTTTTTCCAGATTAGCTGACCTTTCCATGTTGCTCATGAGGGGACACACAAACTAGCAGAATAGTACTTTCCAGCAGCATAGAGACCCCTCTGGAAATTGATTCAATTAGCTAGGTATTATACACTGCACTAACCTTGAATGCCGAGTTTGTACCGCAGTTCTATAGACCTATAAATTTGATTTTATTAGATGGCAATGTAACAGCAGGTTTGGGGGATTCTTTTCTTCTAAGAAAATATATCATTTTGGTCTTCTCGAGTATTTATATTGGCAGAGGAGGAACTCCATGGAAGTAGCCGAAATGTCTTTTTGTTGTCCTTAAAAATGAATTTGATTGGGCACCAAACTATAGTCACATAGTTCTTGCTTGGTATTCTTACAGGGCAGGGTTAAAGGTGAGGGAGCCAAGTTGTGCCTGATTCCATATTTTACGTGTGAGTTTGTTCATCCTTATCTGTAACTTTTTCTGAACTTTGTACAAACCACCCCAGCTAGTCATCCTCACTGGGTTTGGACCTTACAACAACCCCACGCCCTGAGAGGGTAATTATGCTAACTGAGCATAATTGTGACCAGCACACGCAGGGAGGGAAAATAAGCCACCATTGCTTATTTTCCCTCTGTGATCGTGCAAATCCGCCCAGTGAGACTTACTTCCAAGTAAACATGTATAGGATTGCACCGTTAATATATTTTATCTGGTGCCTGTTACGTAGTTCAGCATCATTTACGCAGCTGGGAGCATGTGTAGAATTCAGCTCAACGCAGCTATGTGATTGCAGTACTGCTTCTGTCAGTCCGTCTGCCTGCCTGCCTGCCTGTCTTTCTCTCCTTCCTTTCTCCCATCTCCAAGAGATCAATTCTAGATGGTAAGAATATGAATATGAGTTTTGTAAGTAGGAACAGCAAATACAGAAAATTAAAAAAACACACACAGTAGGATGTTTTCTCTAGAATCCTATTATCAGGAGCAGTCGATTTGTTACTGATTAGGTCCTTATTCCCTATTTCATTTTGGAGAAAGTGGAGGCACTCAGATTTGCATTCCCCCCCCCCCTTTATTTGTTAATGCTAATGGGACTCATACAAGTGCATCAAGACAAGACCCATAGCTTTGATCTTGGCTTAAATTTTCCTGGCTTATGAAATCTCTCAGAAGGGCCATTTATTACAGAACAGAGTGCCTACCTCGGGCTGAATTACACTATTCATATGCAAGCAAGTACGTTAAGAGAACATTTACATGACAAGTTCATGCAACTCTTGTGGGGAAAAAGCAATGCAACCACTGCGAGCTGTGACAGCCTCAAGATTTGGGGGAGGGGAAGAAACTTAGGGTGGCATTCTTAGCACTGGGACTATAGGCAAGCTGGTGCCATCAAAACCATACTCTGTTGACTGCAAAATATGTATTTGTTATTATACTCTCTTGTATAAGAGAATACAGTAACAAATTGTTGTATTCAAATCCAAGCAAAGTGTTGTTTTACCTTTAACTGTTTCTGTTTATTCTGAAGTATTCTTTTCTTGATGCTTATTTGTTAAAGTATATTCTAAATAGCATTCTAGATAACAGAGATGGTGTTATTTATTTAAGAAATTAATTTAACCTTCCTAAAATAAAGAATATTTTTCAAAAATCTGTATTATTATTATTATTATTATTAGGATACTGTGGAGTTACAGTGTCTGTTCTTTCAAGATCTCTGGAATTGGAGTGGCAGGAAATAAGGAACATTGATTATGTTCTATGTAACAATGAAGTTCTTTGAAAAGAAAGGACATCTGTCGTAATGGAATTGCTCATGCTAGCTGCTAAATACTAATACTTACAGCACTTTTTCAGTGTTTGGTTAAGTTGGCCTTGACCTGGTTCACACATAAGGTGAAGCCACTATGGGTGAATTTCTCTGTGGCATTTCTTGTTGTTGTGATGGCTGCCATTTTGAATATTCAGGACATGGTGGGGGCATGTTGTAGCTTCTTGTTTCATGTGAACCCAGCAAGGGTGGGTTCTTGGGGTGGTTGAGAAGTCACCCAGAACCCATGGGCTGTTTTAGGCTTGTGGGTGGTTTGTCAACCACCCCAACAGCCCACCCTTGCCAGGTTCACATGTAATGAGAAGCTGCGGTGCCCCCCTGCCATGCCCCAAACATTCAAAATGGCAGTGGTGGCCACAACTAGAAGCCAAGCAGGGAAATTCGCCCACAATGACTTCTCGTTACATGTGAAGTGGGCCACAGTGTCCGACTTTATAGAGGACAGTCCTCTATTCAGAGCCAGCCTAACCATTAGGCAGAGCGAGGCAATCGGCCATTTACGCAGCATCAGACAGCAGGTGGCTCCTCCTCTCCATAGTCATGGAAGGAAGGAGTGAAATTCAGACACAATGAAGAGCAAGCAGTACTCAGATCTGTGATGTCTCCACTGTATAGAGCTCCAGTGAAAGGCAGAAGGAACGCTGCCCTCATGATGCCTGTAAAGATGCTGGGGATGATGGTAATCTTCTTTACCTGGCCTAAAGAGAAAGCTGTGGATGAGGGTGGAGGATAGACCAGTGTGGTTCTGCGAAGATATTTTCGTGGGGGGAGTTGGGGGAGGCTTGCAGACACCGCTCTGCTCCACAAGGAATGTTACGCCACGCTATTCACAAATTATTATTCTCTTAAACTTCAATCCTATGCACAAATACTTGGAATTACACTCCCTTGAACTCTGTGGGAGTTATGTTTAACTAACATGCATAGGGCCCAGTTATAAACGTGTCATTGTCTGTTGCATTCTTATTCTGAAAAACACCCAATAAGCTGCTATTGTTTCTTCCTTTCTTTTTAAAATTGTTTTGCCTTCACATGGGGAATTTCCAGCTTTTCCCTTTCATGTTACCTTTTATGAAAACATGCTAATCCTATGGCTGTTCAGAGTAGGTCTCATGCTAACCAGGGAATTCTATGCTTTGGGTGATTCATTTTAAGTTTGATTGTTCTTCTACCAAATAAAGTTCCTTGTGGATTATAGCCTGATGCAGAAAGAGGACTGTAGCCCGAGGGAGGGAGGGAAAGACAGAGCTTCATAGCTGGGTGCTGGGTGACATACTATCGTATTGCAAAAATAACAAAGGATTGTATCTAATGTTAGTCTAACTGAAGTCCCATTCATTTCAGTGGGCCTACTGTAAGTAGGACTAACATGGGATACAACCCAAAGAGCTCTGTGGCATCTTCAAAGCTAATATGTTTATTGTAGCATAAGCTTTCGTGGACTAGAGGCTATTTCATCAAAAGCATGATTTAGGAAGCTTATATACATAAACACACACATGGAGAGAAAAAAACGTCAACAGTGTTGGGGCCAAAAGGTTATGAAAGTGCAAGCCTTCTTCACACATTACTTGTGTGAAGGGGTAGTGAGTAGAAAGGATCTCCAGGGCCACACCTGTAGCCCCGCCCCTGATGAAGTGTGAGTCCAATTACCTAGGGAAGTGGTGGGCTCTCCCACACTGGAGGCGTTCAAGACGAGGCTGGACAGCCATCTGTCAGGGATGCTCTGACTTGGATTCCTGCACTGAGCAGGGGGTTGGACTTGATGGCCTTGTAGGCCCCTTCTATGATTCTATCCTTCAAGTCCTGCTTGTACCACCCACATATTTGCATGGACCATGGAGGCAGAGAAGCCAATCCACATAGACGTCTACGTGGGTGGGCTTCCCCAGACCTTGGAACCCTGTGTGATCAGGGTTCTAGAACCCAGGGAAGCATTTCTGCAGAGAGGTCTGCGTGTGACCATGTCTTTCCCCCAGATGTCTATGGAAGCATGTGGACAGTGGGTATGGGGCCAGGGGGAGCTTTGTATTTCAGGAGCTATGAGTGTCCCCCCACTCCCTTTCTAAACAAATTACCCCTTTACTCATGCAGAGGCTACAGTTTGTGATATTTCTACACAAAGTTGAAATGCTGTCTATTACAGGCTAACATGGACTGACTGCCCCATGTAGAATCCATCTTATTGCAATTATATGCCATCTCGTGGAAGAATATAGAGATGGAAATTGCTGCAACATAAAGTTATTTAGCTTGTACAGTATGCTATGCAGATGTGTTGAAATTGTACCTAAACATGATAGTAGCACGTGTAGAGGAATGAGTTCAAATTAGTATTTTACTCTTGACTAGCAAGAAAGCCAAAGAGATCTGTGGCACCTTACAAGTTGTGGGCATGATCCGCCAAAGTTAAACGTTTCCAGTGCAATGCTATATGTATTTACTCAGACATCCCACTACATCCAATGGGGCTTACTCCCAAGTAAGTGTATTTAGGATTTCAGCCTTAAGTTCCTTTCATTTTGGTGGAAGAGAATCAAGCATATTTTGAACTCTCCCATGACATAATTGGGACTTAAAATGCTTTATTTCGGTTGAGTTGCAGTTTAACTATTTTTTAAATTAGCTTTGTATGCAAAACAAAAACAACACACTTCATTCAATACTTGAAGTGGATAGAGAAGGTGGTGACAGACGTTTACAAGTACATTTCAAATAAATCTCAAAAGTAAATTTCAAAACAGTGCCTTTAGGAAATGATCAAGTTTCATCCCTATTCCAAATATAAAAGAGTTTAATTAAAGGTTTCCTATACCTTTGACCTCTTCTTCTTCCCCAACCCTTCCTTGCCTGTAGATATTCCCCCTCACCCTACACTTTCAGCTTCCTCCTTACAGATCACAGTTACCCAGTTCTTGTGACATGCAGGGCTCATCAGGGGTTGTTTAACCTACAATGAGCGGTGGCACATGCCAGGCAACATTTTGAATATGCAACCCCTGATTGGGACAATTGGGGGGATTGCCGTGTTGTGCGAGCCCAGCCACTGTGGGTTATTTGAGGGTTAAACAACCCTCACATAACCCTCGGTAGTTTTTAGTGTAAACTAATTGTATCCTTGACACAGCACTGACAGAATCTCAGTCTCAGCCATCTTTCAGTGTCAGTATATGCTAGAGAGACTGCTAGCAACTGGATACAGATGGAATCAGCTTGGAGGATCCAGCAAACTCTCCCTGCTTGGGGAAAAAATCACAAGTGCTGCTAATCTTGGAATGGTTCAAACAAAATCTGGGACATTGCTTTATGAATTTCTGAGAAGTTATTTTAAGAGTCATCAATTGATAAGTGGGTTGAGAAATGCTCTTTATTGGTTATATTTTAGAATAGATTTATTTGTTTGTTTATTACATTTCTATACTACCCAATAGCCGAAGCTGTCTGGGTGGTTCACAACAATTAAAACTATAACATACAACATGATAAAATATAATATAACAATTTAAAAGTTTAAAAGTTTAAGACTAGAGACTAAAAAACCAAAGTGAAAAATAAAAACCAATGAAACCTAGCAGCAGTGCAAAGATTTTAAATACAGTAACATATTTAAAAACAACAGAAACTAAAGGTGCGTAGTGGCTGGAGCTTGCTGGGAGTTGTAGGACTTTTTTTCTGTCTAAACATGCATAGGATTGCACCCTAAAAGACTTAAATGCCTTAAATGAGAAAAGAAGGTCTTCACCTAGTGCTGAAAAGGCCACAACGTAGGTGTCAGTTGAGCCTCTCTGGGGAGCTCATTCCACAACCAGGGTGCCACAACAGAAAAGCCCCTCTTCTTAGTAGCCACCCACCTCGTTTCCTATGGTGGAGGCTCCTGGAAAAGCACCCGCTGTAGGTGATCTTAGGGTCTAGGCAGGTATATAAGTTTCCAATATAAACTGTGTGTTTTTTAACACTATAAGCTGTGTGTGTCTGTGTGATTGCTGGGCATTTGACAAGGCCCATATCCCAGCAGTGCCTCATTGCCAAGTGCCAACCCCCAGCGCCTCCTAACCATGCTGCTGCTGCTCCTCCTTGCTGTTGCTGTCTGTTCGCCTGCCCCCTCCAAGTGTGAGCAGTGGCAGGAGCAAGGAGAAGGAGCCGCACGGCCCTCTCCCTTTGGGTGGTGGTGATGCAAATTGGGGCTGGAAGGGCATGGCAAGAAAATGTGCAGCTGCAACAGTGTGAGGAGGAAGTGGGGTTGCTAAGGGAACTGATGTGAGCGTGTAGCACACAATCTTCATTATTTATTTATTTATTTATTTATTTTAGTCTCCCCACTGTGCAGAAATTTAAATTTATATTCAGGTTCTGTTGTTTCCAGTGTTTGTTTGTTTGTTTGTTTAACAATATTTGTATACCACTCCATATTTAGAACAGATTTCGGAGAGTTGAACACAAGAGATAAAACAGTAAAAGGATAAAAAAAAAAAAGATTAAAATATCAGATTAAAATAATGCTGTTTTAAAAACAGAATACCAATAAAAACCATGACTGGTCAATTAAGGAAGGCCTCCTGGAACAGTGCTGTTTTCAGGAAGCACCAGAAACAACACAGGGTTGGTGCCTGCCTGACCTCCAGGGGCAGGGAATTCCAAAGAAAGGGGGCCACCACACTGAAGGCTCTTCTCCTGGTGGACTCCAATTGGGCCATAGGTCCATGTGGAACCACCAGGAGCAAGCCCTCTGATGACCTCAGTGACCAGGCAGGTTGGTGAGGGGGAAGGCGCTCTCTCAGGTATCCTGGTCCCAAGTTGTTTAGGGCGTTGTTCACTAGTACTAAAACCTTGAAGCTGGCCCAGTAGAGAATAGGTAGCCAGTGCAGTTCCCCATTATGGATACTGTTGAGTTGTTAAAAATATGGTTAAAGTCAGTGGTGCCCTTTGGCATGCAGAAGACCTCCATCGCCTATTTTGTATCAGCTGTGTTGGTTACCAATTCATTCCTGGGTCCAATTTAAAGTAATGGTGGTAACCTTTAAAAGTCTAAACGGTTTTGGACCAATTCGCTTGAAGCACCACCAGTACTAGTACAAACCTGCCTGGGCCCTAAGATTGGCCTCTGAGGCTCTGCTTGAGGCCCTTGTATTGAGAAGTATTAGATTTAGCACTAGTGACATGGCCTTTTTAGTGGTGGCCAATGTCTATGGAATTTCCTCCCAGACAGGTATGTATGGCATCTACATAGGTTTTTTTTAATTAAAAAAGCAAGCTATGAGGACCTATTTACTCCAAACTGTTTTTAACTGATATTTATGCTTGGTATTTAATTGCTGCTAGTTTTACCTACTGATGCTAGTGTTTTGTTTTGTTTTAAGCAACTCATTACTTGTGTTGTTGGTTTATATATTTTAATCTCATTTTACTCTGATATTGTGTTAGTGTGTATTCTATTGTAATTTTATTGTTTGTAATATGTGGTTATAGATTGTTTTAAGATGTTCTGAGCCTCCGGAGAGGGGTAACCCTGAAATCAATCAATCAATCAATCAATCAGTCAATCAATCAATCAGTCAGTCAGTCAAGGAAGGGCTGTTTTACATTTTGCACTACAGCATTGCTGGAGGAAATTGAATCCCTGTAAGTTGTTCCATTTGGGCAAGTTATTTTGTGGAAGTATGGCTCCTATATTATTATTACTATTTCAGATTTGTGTCCCATCCTTCCTCCAAGGAGCTCAAATTTGCTTCCATGCGGTAGTGAAAGCATGAGGGGATTTAGGTTGCCTTTCTCCAACTTCTAGTGTGTGAAGTTATGGCCTAGAACAGAGCTGTCAAACCTCTTTCAGCCCGAGGGCTGAGTTCCGTTTCAGAGCTCTCAGGGGCGGGTGGCTTCTGATGGTGGGCGGGACTGAAGGCAAAATGAATGGGGCCAAAAATGCAAAATGTACCAGCCTATTTTAGCTTAAAGCCTTACTGCCAGTAACTAAGCCATAGGAGAAGCATTTCAAACTTTTAGAACTGGGGGAAAATGTGCAAAAGCCAGAACAGCACCAACCATTGGCAGTTAGGGAAAGGGTATGCGACAGGGGAAGGGGTAGGGCCATCTGGGGATTGGGACCTGCAGAGGTCCATATTTGGCCTGCAGGCCTGAGGTTCAATAACTCTGGCCTAGAATATTTGCAGGACTTTCTGAATCTAGGTATCTTACTTCTGTGCCCCAGGAAACAAGAATGTTTATTCTCACCTGCTCTGTCTTTGTCCTTTCTGTTTCTGTAGGTATTACTACATTGCTTTCAAGGCACACGAGACTCCTCTTCCCAGCAAAGAAAGCTGCATTGCTATCCTGCAAAAAGCCAAGTTAGACAAGTGGGCTCTTGGGAGAACAAAGGTAGGATCCGTTCTGTTCCACATCTCTTAGAGCAGGAAGTGCAGTCAATGTGATAGCCTTATAATATCTAGCTGTAAAAGAAAACGAAAAGAATCTGTGAACCCTTTCTGTGTTGGAAAGTTGACTATTCTCCTGGTAGATTTCCACAGCATGTGAAACTATTTTCTTCCTGGCCAGCACCACAGCCTTTGGGAAGACATGGACATACACCCTTGCACACACAAAAACGGCATTGTGCATCTCTACCCCAGCCTAAAATCCTGCATTTAAAAGGGGGCTTTCTGCTTCCTTTTTAAATGCAGGATCACGACAGACTCTCTTTACACGTGCTTCTTTTTCCCTCTTTCCCCCTCCTTCTCCCCCACATCTGAGTCATCCATATGTTTCATTGGTCCAGCTCCTCTTCTCACGGCTTTTCCTTTTTAATGGAGGCAACTCAAGTGGAACACAAGTGGGGAAATTTAATAGCTCATTACCTCCAATCTTTTAAACAATGAAATAAGGGTCATTTAGTGGAGGAGACACTATTATAATATATTATAATATATTATATTATGGCCATGTAATGAGAAGACAGGATACCCTGGAGAAGATGCTGATGCTAGGGAAAGTGGAAGGCAAAAGGAAGAGGGGCCGACCAAGGGCAAGATGGATGGATGATATTCTGGAGGTGACGGACTCGACCTTGGGGGAGCTGGGGGTGGCGACGGCCGACTGGAAGCTCTGGCATGGGCTGGTCCATGAAGTCACGAAGAGTCGGAAGCGACTGAACGAATAAACAACAAGTGGAGGAGATGCCCTGCAGGTTCATGACATCATCTAAAGGGCTTGCAAACTTCCATGAGTGAGCAATCTCAATAGCCGGCTAAAAGCTCAATGTGAAGAAGCCCTGTATATTGCAGTCCCTCCAATGTGCCAGCTCTTGGGAATGCACCAGCATCCTTGAGGAATGCTACCTCCTGCTCCTTTTACTACAGAATGTTGAGAAGCAAGGAGGCCTTCTGGGGCAGGGGCCTTTGAAAGAAGGGAAATTCCAACAAGAGCGTTGGCCATGTGGAGTGATGGCTGGTGATTAAAACCGTACCGGGGGCGGGGGGGGCGGGGAAAGCTGAAGTATTATATTCTTAGTGGAGCTTAATGTCACAAGCCAAGAGCTGATTCAAAGGGTAAGCATGACATGTGATCCAGTCCTGATGGGATTGTACCATCTCAGAATGCCCATGAGGGCACTGCGTATTTTAATGAGCCCCCAAATTTGTCAAACCTGCAATATGAGCACATTGGGAAGACTTGGTTTTCTATCCCTAACCAGCTAACTTTGTATGTGCAGGGAGGAGTGAACAGGGAAGGAAAGAGCTTTCAAACAAGTGGTTCTCCTCCAAGTCCTTATCTAATAAGGTGGTATAGAATGTACCATGTACCCTGTTTAGCATCTGGATCATTTCTATGAGCTGTTACAAATGTTCAGGAAAAAAAAGATGTGGACTTTATAAACAAAATCACATGATTGTTTGCTCCCACATGTAAAAAATTCTGCCTGCATATAAAATTGCAGTAACACTGTGAATCAACCCAAAGGCCTAGCTAGTCATACTGTTTCCTACAGAGGCCAACCAGATGCCTCTGGGAAGCCCAGAAGCAGGACATGAAAGCAAAAGCGCCCCTGCCCCACACTCCCTGGTGTTTCTCCCCAGTAGGGATGTACGAACGTCACTTACCTTTTTGAGGATTGATTTGTGGGGGGGGGGAGGCGCTCTGTCCCTCCCCCTGGAATCCTCGAGGGGGGGGAGGCGATCCGGTCCTCCCCCCGGAATCCTGCCTGGCTGGCTCCGCTCTCGGCGGCTCCGCGGAGCAGCTGGCCAGGGCCGTCTGCAGCCGGAGTTCCAGTCACGGACTGGCTGGTGCAGACACAAATGGTGGCTGCTGTAGTGGCCGCTATTTGCGTCCAGCCAGGCTGCCGTGATAGGCTACGTAAGTATTTACGTAGCCTATCACGGCAAGCCAATTAAAAAAAAAAAAACAGCGTATGAAAATGGCGGCAGCTACAGTGGCCGCCATTTGCGTTCCCTATTTTTTGCCGTTTTAGTCTACGTAAATATTTACGTAGGCTATTACGGCGAAAAAAAGGGGAATGCAAATAGCGCCCACTACGCTATTTGCATTCCCCTTTTTTTTCGCCATAATAGCCTACGTAAATATTTACGTAGACTAAAACGGTGAAAAATAGGGAACGCAAATGGAGGCCGCCATAGCCGCTGCCATTTGTGTACGCCCTTTTTGTTTTTTTTAATTGGCTTGCCGTGATAGGCTATGTAAATACTTATGTAGCCTATCACAGCAAAGACCAGGATGCAAATGGCGACCGCGGCAGCCAGTCGAAAGACCAGCTGCCGCCACCAGAGCTGCTGCCGTCCGGAACATCAGCCCCAGGTAAGCCTCGTCCCCGGGGGAATCCGCGGGTGGGGGGGGAGGCCGTTCCGCCACGGATTTCGGGGGACCGAATGCCAGTGCATTTGGCCTCACTGAAATCCGTGGCGGAATTCTCCGCCATCCCTACTCCCCAGTCCCTTCAGCAACTGGCATTCAGAGGACTACTGCCTCTGAACATGGAGGCTCTGTTTTGCTAACATGACCAATACCCATAGAGAGACTTGTCCATTGTATATTTGTCTAATCCCTTTGTAAAACCATCTAAGACTGACCCATGCACATTGCAACATGTTTTAAATAACCTCCAAGCATTCTGAAGACAACTGATTCTCCCGATTCACCCGTTTGTCTTCCTCCTAACTAATCCTCTCATCTTTGAGAAGTTTCCTTTTTGAAGTTAAATGTGACTGTGTGGAACCTTCTGGACATACATGTTGAATCTGACAGCACTGGGGCCAGTTTTCCTGAACTTGCATTATGTACCAGATCCTGGGCATCGCATAGAAAACAAGCACATAAGGGAACGGGCTGGGCTCACCCATCCTCCCAATGTGCTAGTGCCAGCTTTCCATGGGCAGAGGATTATTTTGATGTCGTAGAGCATTCTGAGGTGCAAGCCTCCAACTTGTCTGGCTTACCAAATAGTTCTATACACATAATGATAAATTATCACTTTGTATCCTATTCAGTTAACTCGCCTTTTGTGTATGAGGTCACAGGAACACTTTTTTAAAAAAAGAACAAGGGGTGTCTCCAAAACTCATAATTACGACCCAGTTCAGAATATGTATTTGGCATGCTTGCCATCATGCCACCTGCATTCTGAACTGGGTGCCATTCCATTGATGGGCCTTCTCCAGCTCAAATGACAACCTGAGCTGGAAAAGAGCTCTCCTCCCAGTCCCACCCCTCCACTTACCTGACTGATTGTGGCAACAGCAGGGAGGGCTGGAGGGAGGCCCTCTTGTTCACCCTCCCTCCCTGGCACTTGGAATGCCTCTGTGGCCACATCCAATGCACCAGGGGGCCTGAGAAATGCACTTTCCCCAGAGCACCTAGCATTCTGAGGGTGTCAGGTGTCCTGGAAACGTTTTCCTGGATCCCTAGGATGCTGCTGCAGCAGCATTCTGGGTACCAGGGAGGAAGAGATCTCCCTTCCTGCAGCGCTGCCCCACAGGAGAGGCCGCAGCTGCAAGAGAAGCCCCTGCAGCAGCTTAGGGTCTGTTGGGAGTGGGATTTGGTCCCTCTCATTTGCCCAGTTATGTCATCTGGAGTATGATGCGGTCTGAACTGGGCTCAGAACCGAGCTCAGAAAAACTGAGCTATTTTCCCAACGAGGCTGGGGGAGAAACTGCTCAGTTTGCTGAGCCCAACTCTAAACTGAGCCAGGGAGTAGAACACCTCCTCGCTGTAAAAGAGCTGCTACATTTACAGTGCAACATCCCAATGCTCTTTGGAAAGCTCCCCCAATTTCCGACAGACAGCGTCAGTGGCCCTTTCCTGTCAGTCTCCAGCCTTCCTGAACTCTTGCGTTGTGCTGGTGTGTCAAGTAACATTTGACCCTGTCGTTTCATTTCAGGTTTTCTTGAAGTATTATCATGTCGAACAGTTGAACCTGTTTCTGCGTGAAGTTATAGGCAGGGTGGTGATCCTGCAGGCTTATACCAAAGGATGGCTTGGAGCTCGGAGATACAAGAAACTCAAAGAGGAAAGAACAAACAGTGCCATTGCTATTCAGTCAGGTAAGTGCTCTGAGTTCCCCTATATCATAGACATAGAGTTTCAAGCTGTTAAATTGCATACAAATGGCCTATTCATTTACTTAATAGCTGGATGCGGAATCTTCATAACATGTGGTGGATTCTTTCTTTCTGGTTAACTGATGCCAGCATTACAGAGATTCATTGCTAACTTATCAACTTTGTAATCGCTAATGTCTTTGCTTAAACATTTTTATAGGCTTTGCCTGTAAACAAAGGAAGGGCATTGTTGTTAAGTGTCTCTTCAAGGCTCTGAAGCACACAGTAGAAATGTAACTGTCTTTTGCTTTTCTTTTTCTTAAGAAAAAAATTATCCACATCTGCATCCCAAATGATTTCAGTATCTGGCGGCCTTATTACTAGAGTTGCGTATTGCTTCAGTTTTGCATGCAGAAGGATAACTGTGGGGCCTGTTAGAGTGTCCAACTGAGACCTGATCCTGATGTTTTGACATGAGAAAGTCCCAACAAACTGGCTGCCATTTCCACATGTTGACGTGGCCCAATGAATGCTCTGTCATATAATGAGATAACAACATACCCTGCCCCAGGAAGTGTTACCTTTCAGATGTTTTATAGGATATGGTAGACAATATAGTCTCACCACATGAAAAAGGCACTGCAGAAGCCTCTAATAAGGTGACCATGTGTCCTACATTACAGAGGACAGTCCTCTGTTTGAAGGCCATCAGGGGACAGCCTCCTATTTGAAGACATCCTCTATTTGAAGGGCTGCCCATTGAAGTCCAGTTTAAAGTAGGGATGGATGGTCTCAGCTCTGTCCACACCTGTGGGTTGCTCGCTGAGCTGCCTCGGCCTCGGTGAGTGGCCGACAAGTGCTGTGGGGCTACCTCTCCCAGTAGCAAGCCAAGCCGCAATTATGTGCGAAATAGCAGAGAATAGGGAAATAGGGGGAGAACTGCTCACTTTTCAGTGAAGAAGCTAAAATCCACAATTATCCAGTACAGCATCTGAAGGCTCCCCATGAGAGCACCCTGCCAGCACAATTTCACCCCATTCCAGCAAGCAGTTAGGGAGTTATAGCTCCCATCCCCTTTCACCTTTTCTGGCCATTTCTTCCTTCTCGCAGTGACAGGCTTCCCTGCTGTCAATGTCAGCCTCCCATGATCACGTGATCCTGGTTCCCAGATTGCTACTGAGATAAAGTTCTAATGCACATTTCTGTAATGGCAAAGTAAAGAGTAGAGGGGAAAATCCCTGTTCGCAACTCTGAAAATGTGCACATTCAAAAATGCACAAAAGTGCAAAGCAAAAGAAAAAAGAGGAAAAGAGGTAACTGCTGAATAGGGGAAAATGGGAGGATAGGAGGGAAAATGCTCACTTTCCATGAAAAACAGAACTGCACAGTTATCCAGTACAGTACTTGGAGGGTCACCCTGGGGGCACCCCACCTGAGGGCAATTTCACCCCATTCCAGCAAACTATCAGAGCGTTATAGCTCCCACTCCCTTTTTTCTGTTGTGGCCACTTGTCCGTGAAAAAGCAAAGTCTGCAGCCCTGATACGGTGCAGTTACACATGCATCAGAGAAGTGTCATTTTGTGCATGATCATGGCTCTCTACAGGGATGGGTGCAACACGAGGGCTACTTGTTGAGCCCTCCAGCAGCTCATGTGGAAAGCAGGAGTGGGTGGCCAAGGCAGCTTGGTGAGCAGGGTCCAGAGGGGCGAGCGAGGGGGAGTCCATCGGACCCCCCCCCCATTCCTGGATGCCTGCACCATCCCTAGTTTAAAGATAAAGGGCAGTATCCAGTGGTGTGCTTATGCGCCCCCCCCCCCGATTCTTCTGTGCCCTGCTGATTCCATTGCATAAGCGGCCTCTACCACTTGCACATGGGAATTTAGCACTTCTGGGGGCAACCCGAAATGAGTGGAAATGCTTGTTTCTGGAATGGGGAATGTCAGTGGAGCTCATGTAAGGAAGCTCTGCTGACCTGTCTTGATCCAGAAATGAACGTTTCCACTCATTTTGGAAGTGCTAAATCTCTGTTGCATAAGCAGTGGTCTCGCTTGTGCAATGGAATTGGTGGGATCCACTGCTTCTGGAAGGGAATTGTCAGGGTGGAAAGGAATCAGCAAGAGCATAAGCAACCCCTTGGATTCTATCCAAAGAACCATAAGCAGGGGCCTTGAAGTTGCCCATCAAAAGTTAGCACTTGGACAGCACACTGAGCAGACTCACAGGTCTCTTGACCATGAGGGTGAGATTATCGTATTTCTACTTTAACTGTAATAATTATGTCTAAATTTGCCTCTGTGTATGTAATTTAGCATATGCAAGTTTTATGCAAATCCACATCCTCTTTGAGGGTGAAGCATTTCCTCTTTACCTAAATGGCCACCCTGGCCTTTAAGAGTTCTTTTCATTTTCATTTTACACTGGGGAAAATGCAGTTAGAGAAGTATGCCACTTTTTAGTTGGCCTTGGCCAGCGCTGGTGAACAGTGGAGCTCTGGCCAAAAACTGTGCCCGCAGAGCTTCCTGCTTCTGATAGGGCAGGTACCCTTCCCAGGGTGAAAGGGCCTGGTTCCCTCCAGGGTGGTCTCCTGGGTGGTCTCCTTCTGCACTTGAGAGGGTGCTTGCTGGATTGAAAGCAGTGAGAGAGGTATACATCACTTCCAACCTGAGGTGAGGAGGGCTGGCGGGGGCCTGAGGGCCATCTGGTAGTCAACCCTGCCTTAGCCTCTCTCTGCTCTGCACATTTGTCATATTTCCTCTTTGGCTGAGCTGGGAGGAATGATTTGGTGACAAAGCATTCCTGTTTAAACAGGAACATAGGGCATGCTACAATCGATAGTGCTCTTGAATGGTTTTCATTGTGTCGGTGCCATATCTGTCCTTAAGCGCAGTGCAGACAGATGGGAGTTGGGTGGTTCATGGCATAATGCAGATCTCACGGGCTGGAAATGTATTAGAGAGCCTCTGAAATGGCACTCACATGGTCTGCCCTGTCCTTTGTTGTCTCAAGCTGTAGTTGACACATTTCTCCTATTAAAGCTATCTATTTATTTATTTATTTATTTATTTACTTATTTATTACATTTCTATCCCGCTCTATATCATTAAGATCTCAGAGCAGCATACAGATAAAATCAATGTAAACAGTATAAAACAATAAATAATTTAAACACCTAAAAACATATTAAACTATTAAACAAGCTAAACCCAATTAAAATCTAAAACAATAAAACAGTTAAAACAATGTGCTAGGGAATGCATTTAGCCCTCAAAGGCTCTGATAAAAAGCCATGTTTTTACTTGGTGCTGAAACGAGACCAATGTCTGCGCCAATCGGGCCTGCAAAGGGAGGGCATTCCACAACCAGGATGCCACAGCAGAGAAAGCCCTCTCCCACGTCCCACCACAGTGTATGTCTTGTACTGGTGGGACACAGAGGAGGATCCCTCCAACAGATCTCAGTTCTCGGGCAGGCATACAGGGAGAGGCGCTTCCTCAAACATCGAGGTCCCAAGCTGCTTAGGACTTTAAATGTCATCACCAAAACCTTAAATTCTGACCGGGAGCGTATTGGCAGACAGTGCAATTCCTTTAAAACCAGAGTTATATGGTTTTTATGGGGTGTTCCGGTCAGCAGTCTAGCTGCACTAGCTGCAACTTCCGAGTCGTCTTCAAGGGCAGCCCCATGTAAAGTGCATTGCAGTAGTCTAATCGGGAAGTTACCAGCACGTGTACTACTGTGGCTAGTTTATTACTGTCCAGGAAGGGCCGTAGCTGGCGGATCAGCCAAAGCTGGCCCCAAGTACTCCAGGCCACAGAGTCCACCTGGGGCTCCAGTGACAAGGATGGACCAGTACTCCCAAGCTACATACCTGCTCCTTCAGGGGGAGTGCAACCCCGTCCCGGACAGGTCGCTTACCCAATTCCCAGACTCGGGAATCACCAATCCACAGAGCTTTCGTCTTGTCAGGATTTAGCTTCGGTTTATTGGCCCTCATCCAGCCCATTATAGCCTCCAGGCACTGGTCCAGCACCTTCACTGCCTCAGCCGACTCCGACAAGGAGAAATAGAGCTGAGTATCATCAGCGTACTGGTGACATGCCACCCCCAAACTCCTAATGACCTCTCCCAACAGCTTCATATAGATGTTGAACAGCATGGGCGATAGAATAGAACCCTGTGGCACCCCACAGCTTAAAAGCCATGGGGTAGAACAGGAATCCCCCAATACCACTCTCTGGAATCAGCCCTGCAGGTAGGAGCAGAACCACTGTCGCACAGGCCCCCCAGCTCCCGTCCTGCAATGCTGATCCAGTAAGACACCATGATCATTCGTGTCAAAAGCCGCTGAGAGATCCAGGAAGATCAGCAGGGTAGCACGCCCCCTGTCTCTCACCCAGAGGAGTTCGTCAGTCAGAGCAACCAAGGCCGTTTCAGTGCCATACCCTGGCCTGAAACCAGACTGAAATGGGTCCAGATAATCAGTTTCCTCCAAGGACGTCTGAAGCTGCCCAGCCACCACACGCTCAGGTACCTTGCCCCAAAAGGGGATATTGGCAATGGGGCGATAGTTCTCACACACTGCTGGGTCCAGGGAGGGCCTCTTCAGGAGAGGGCGCACTACAGCCTCTCTCAAGGCGGCAGGAACCACCCCCTGACAGAGCGGAGCATTTACTGCTCCCTGGACCCACCCAGCCAGTCCAGCCCTGCTGGATCATATAAGCCAAGTTGGGCAAGGGGCAGGCTTACATGTGGTGGGCCGGACTGATTCAAGCGTCTTCTCCACATCATCAGGCTGCAACAGCTGAAACTGATCCCAGGAAACAAAACCAGACGGAACACCGGACACCTCCCCAGACTCTGCGATAACTGTGGCGTCAAGTTTGGAGCGAATATGAGCGACTTTCTCCTCGAAGTGCCTAGCAAATTTATCACAGCAGATGACCGAGGGTTCCAATTCCAGTTTGTCTGAGCCTGAGCAAGATCCCAGCAGGCCCTTCACCACTTGGAACAATTCTGCTGGGCGACATTTCGAGGATGAAATAGTAAATGTATAGTAAGATTTTTTTGCCATCCTCACTGCCGCATAATAGGCACAACAAAGAGTCTTTGCTAATCATCAAACATATTCGCTCCAAGACCTGCGCCACCTGCACTCTAGCTGTTGTCCAGCCTGTTTCATTGCCCGTAGATCTTCTGTAAACCAAGGTGAATTATGGGCTCCACAGCACCAGAGTGGGCGCTTGGGATTGCATCCATGGCCCTTCCCATCACACCATTCCATAGTGAGACCAGAGCCTTGACTACTTGTTTTGACTAGGGAGAGTGGGCAAGATAGAAGGTTTGGCACTAAGCTGACCTTTAAAAAAAAAATGGGTTAGCTGATGCTCCGAAAGGCTCAGTGGGTTATTCTGAATTTGCGTATATCCAAACCACTCCGCACATGCAAACAAGCAATGGCCACTGCTTCTCTTCCCTGTGAGGGAGGTGGACAACTTAATCAAAGTGCACCAGCTGCAAGCGAAAGCTGGATAAAGCGTTTGAAGATCCATGGAACTGCTTCGACAGATGGCAGTCATGAGCCAGCCTTTGACTGAACTGTCTGAGATAGCGCTTGGGTGGGACGGGGAAGGAGGGTTGTGGATCAAAACTATGGCACATTTCTGACTCTGTTCACTTTTCCTTTAAGTGAATGTAATTCACAACACATGGCTTTGTATTTTTAGCCTGGAGAGGATATGATGCATGCAGGAAGTTCAAGGATATGAAGAACAGAAGAACTGATGCTGCTATTCATATTCAAGCAGGTAATTAAAACAATATTTTCACAGCTGACACCTATTTTACTGTGGCTAACTTTCATGTCAATATTTGCGTCTGACAGAAATAATGTCCAGCCAAAACAAAAGGCGCTTAAACACACTCGCTTCTGATCACTGGCTTCACTGTGCTGTATGTTAGGTTGCATCCAGACATCTGATGAAAGAGCTCTCTCTGACCAGGATCCAGATGGCCTAACTCATAACGCAACAATGTTTGTTAGTCTTTCAGGAGCTCCAAAGTGCAGTATTGTACCATATTAGTTACCCTTTTGGAAAACACTAAATAATGCTGATGGGTGTTGTCAGGTGAGGAGTATGTGTCTAAACATGGCTGCACTTTCCCCCAACTTGGTGCCCTCCAGATGCTCTATACTACAACTCCCATCATTCCTGACCATTGGCTATGCTGATGGGCTTTGAAGTCCAAATCATCCAAGGGGGCACCAGGTTGGGGAAGACTGCCCTAGCTCATCACCTCTGCCCCATTCAAATCCAGCTATTCTGCACCAAGATTAACTCTTTTTAAAATACCAATTTAAGCTGAGTTAAACCAGGGAAAGCCTTTCACTTAGTGACAGGGCACCTGCTTTGCATGCAGAGGGCCCGGGGGTTCAATCCCAGGTGTCTCCAGTTAAATAGGGATCACAGCAGAACTGGAAAACTCTCAGCTTCGTTTCTGGGGGGGAGGGGGCAAAGAACATGCTTTGCATGAAGAAGGTCCTGAGTTCAATCCCTGGTGTCTCCAGTTAAAAGGACTGGGTAGCAAGTGATGTGAAAAACATCTGACTGAGACCTTGGGGAATAGTGCTAGTCAGAGTAGAGGCCATTGGCCTACTGGACAAATCATCTGACCTGGTACAAGGCTGCTTCCTGTGTTTCTAATTTGAACAATTTGTGTGAGAAAGATACCAGCAACTTTCACTGAAAGTTGACCTGGATATAGGGAAATGTTTCTCTGAGGCTGATGTTGAGAAATATAGGTAAGAGCCTAAGCATTACACCAAATATATTTCACAGAACATAAGTCATTTTGAGGGGAAATCTGCTTTGAATTGGGAGGGGTTAATATGTAGAGCAGAGAAGTGGTGGGGAAGTGCTTAACCCTTTCTCTCACTCCTGCTTCTCTGCTCCAAACTGCCCCACCCCAGCTGCATTTCCCCATAAGAGGTGACAAGCTCATATTTCCTCTCACAAACTTCTGTTTGGAACCATTCAGGGAATGCGATTTGAAACACAAACATTGGAGGCAGGGAAAGGGTTAAGCACCCTCTTTTGCCTCTTGTGTTTCCACACTAAACCACACCCTCTCAAAGCAGCTTTTTAAAAAGTTGTAAGGGTGTTGTTATGCGCATTTGCATATAATGTTTAGTTAGGCCCCATCAGCCAAGAGACCTAAATATTGCATCAGACTTTGGTTGCCATGGTGAGAAACAGAGATGGTATACAGCAGCCTTCCCCAACGTGCTGTCTTTGGGATGTGTTGGCCTACAACTCCCAGCATTCCTGACCATTGGCTAGATTGGCTGGGGCTGATGGGAATTGAAGTCCAACGCATCTGGAGGGTTGCCTCGTTGGAGAGAAAGTAATTCTACTTCTTCTCTGTAGCAGGAGTGACTGGAAACTTCTCCAGTCATACCCAGTGCAGAAAGAGGGTACACTGTCACAGAGAAGAATGTGGCTTCTCAAAACTCTGTTCAAGAAAAAACATTGAAGGGTTTCAAAAGCATTCCTATGGGCTGATTCACACATTACAAGGTACACGTAATGTGTTCTCTGTCCACTTGATTTGAATTCCTGCTGTGGAATTGAAAAGACTCCTTTCTACCCTCTGGGAAGGCTTGCAAAGATTGGCATGTGTATCACTTGCTGCCTGGCACTGAAGGACAGGCTGTGCTGTTCCCAGAGGCACAGGGGGCACAGCTGTTTTTAAAGTTAGATACTGTGGCTGCCAGGCAGGTAATTTGATTGTGTTTTGTTTGGGCAGCAACTCTTCTTCCTCCTCCTCCTCCTCCTCCTCCTCCTCCTCAGCACTATACAAGGCAAGCAATACTTGAAACAATCCCTTTCCATCTCCTTCCAATTCTGGCTGCTGGTGTAGGCTGCTGGTGAAGAACCCAAAATACATGCATTCTGTTCCATGTGTGACATCCTGTGACTGATGTGATAATAGCATGGGAAGTAGCCATTTTAAAATCAAATGGTAGTTCCTAGAAAAGTGGCTTATTATGAAAACAGTATTGGATTATACAAGTGGGGCCTGCAACCAAATATTGAGGTATGGAGCGCTCCTGTACAGGGTTTCAGCCAGCCAGCCATGCTTTTTTCCAGAATACTCCATTCACCCGCCCCTTTTCTGTCCCAACAGTCAGCATTCTGTGGCTACTGACCAAGCTCAGCCATTTTCGGGCTCTTTGGTTTCCCCTCCCTAACATTACTTCTTTTTTTTTTTTTGTACTTCTGCAAACCATGGGATTCCCCCAAGACTGCTGATACCTTCCTCTTGTGTGCAGATGGTGCCACCTAAATAAGGGTCGGCACTTGGAGAATGAATTCGCTATTAGTATGGGATGCATTATGTAGATCATTGTCTTGTCTTGTTCCTGTGAATGGTACAAGTTATATATTAACTCAGATATATGCTTTCTCCTGTCACAGCACAGGGCAACAAATAACCGCAAAGGGCATGGCATTTCCCATACTGTAAAATGGTAGGGACAGCGGGAAGAATCCAAGGGTGTCTAGTCACTAGCACTATTCCCACTGCGCTGGCAGAAACCAACACTTGCGCAACATCAGTAGACCTTGCGTGCAGCGGTTTCCTGTGCAACGTAAATAGCGCTAGCACCAGCCGCTAAACACCACTGAGTTCTTCCCAGTATCTCTAACAGGGTAAAATAATGGAACCTGCAGACTACTGGCGAATGTAAACTTATGATAGATATGTCTATCTACAATGGAACCAATTACCTAGGGAGGTGGTGGGCTGTCCCACACTGGAGGCATTCAAGACAAGGCTGGACAGCCACCTGTCAGGGATGCTCTGACTTGGATTCCTGCACTGAGCAGGGGGTTGGGCTCGATGGCCTTGTAGGCCCCTTCCAACCCTACTATTCTATGAGTCTACATAGGGAACTTTGAAAAACAATTAAGCTTCTCTTGCTAAAGCATTTTTGAAGGTCAGTTTACATATACAATTAGCAGGAAATTCATTTGAAATAACTTTGTTTTGATGTGTGCAACCATGTTCTCCATTCTCAATGGGTTTTGTGTTATTGCCATCTTTAACAGAGAGGAAAAACAACAAATGCCAATATGCAATGTATAAGAAAAGTGTAGGTAAAATTTTCTCAGTGTAGTTTCATTCCAAACAAGGGGCATGGTACTGCCAAAGTTAAGAAAGGTGAAGTTATTTCAACAGAGGAGTTAAGTATACAGTTAAATCTCTCCCAGTTTGGTTGGATCATGCCCATATCTCTGTATCTCTACATTAACATTTCTGGGGACAATATCCAATCCTCCTGCTGCCCTAGCAGGAACGACAATAGGAAAGTAGCGCTTGCTAGTGCAACCCGAGAAACTACCCCAAACTACTGCTTCCAGCATAGGATGAGTCAGCAGGGGGTGCAGAAGGAAACTCTGCTGACTTTCTGGAAGCAGTCGGGTTGGGCTAGCAAGTGCTTCTTTCCCATTGTGCTAGCAGTTGTTCCAGCTAACACAGTGTGTTTAGAGTTGGCAGATTGCCAGCAATGGATAGTGCCCTCTGTTTCCAAAGTATATTCAGCAAGCAATTGCAATGTCTTGGCCATTTTTCTGGGTTTTATTAGGCTACAAATGTATGCTACTATTGGTATATTAACAGTGCTTGGTGCTATAGATATCTCATAACCAGCCAAGTGCTTACAGTGGGGTTGCAAGTTGCAATTAAGGGACAGAGTTTCATTCATAAGAAATATGATCACTATCACATTTAAAGCCGGAGGAATGTTGATTCTCTAAAGTGCCTTGGTTGCATTTGTTACTAAGGCATTCAAACAATCACCTAATTAAAATATGTGTTTCTTTTATATTTTAAAAAAATTAAAAAGTGGGGGAAGAAAGGTGGTCTTGAAATTTAGGAAGCACTCGGCATACACGTTTCTATAGCACAGCTCATATTGAAATTTGTTTTCCTTTCATCTCCTTCCCAGTAAAAGCAGCAGTGCAGCTTATCCCTTTAGCTTCCTCAGAACTTCCTTTCAGAATTCCCGATCTATTACAGCACATTCACATACCAGAAACAAGATGCCTTTTCATGCTGTCAACCTTTTTCATCTGAAATGTAAATGAATTCTTGCCTTGACAGAGATCAAAGGGGGGGGAGGGAGTATTAACCTTATTGGACCCTTCCCTCATCAGAATCTCTTCCAAAGGCTGTGCGGTCGTGTTGTTGGGTGTGTGGGGAGGGGGCAGTCTTCAGTGTTATCTGTGGCCCCTCCTCCAAGCAGTCCCCCTGTCTACAAGTCACCATTTCAAAGGCATTTACATTCCTTTTGTAAATGACCTTATCATTACTTTATACAGTGTGGGGGTAAAAATGATTTGCCTGAATAATTATTCCAGGATCAGCTTACTCGTTTCAATTGTTGGGTGGAGGGGACTTCGTTCAGATTTCAGGATATTCTTTGAGTGGTTTTGACAGCAAGAGATCTTGGCCCAATAAAAAGTACATACACGTGGCTAAGGATTGTGGGGAGAGGGGTGGGCGGGGAAAGAACTCCTCTTGATTTGTTCAGGTTGTTAATTTCCTAGCAAGGCAGCCTTTTGAGGTAGGCTACATTTGCATTTTGAAAATATCAGCAGATGCCTTTCAAATACATGAGCGGCTGGGCTGGGCGTTTTCCATGGGACTAAGCAGTACAGCAGCCGTCGGTAAAATGTGGTAAGAAAAAGCAACAGTGTGTTTAAAAAGAAAACAAAACAGCTTTATTAACTTCCTTGAGGTGCTCCATTGTAATGTCAAAAGGTGGGATATAAATATTGTATTACATTTTTTTCATGAGAAACGCCGGGTCGGATGAATCACAGGTCGGAATTAAGATTGCTGGGAGAATTATCAACAACCTCAGATACGCAGACAATACCACCCTAACGAGTGAACAACAACAACATCCTGCATTGAGCAGGGAGTTGGACTAGATGACCTTCAAGGTTCCTTCCAACTCTGTCATTCTATGTGGATGGTATTGGTTGCCAGTTGGGTACTTTAAACATGGAATGGCAGCTTCAGTTGCATAGACTCTGTGTGTCTATTCCAAGGAACAGACAAATCTGGGACTTAGGTCCACCACTCTGCCACCGAGAGCCATCCAGTTCCAGGGTATTGGTGAAGCTGCAACTAACCTAAGCATAGGATACCATACCATATGTACATTGCCTAAATAATGTGTCTGTTAAGGGAATGGCCCTTGACAGCCGTAATTCCCTGGCATTTTGGCGCATGAGTCAACATGGAAAGCCCGTAACACAAAATGTTAAACTGAAAGGTCTTTTGTATATTAAATTTCATTGCATTTTGAAAAAGCTGTGCCTACAAATACTAAATGCCTTGGACCATTTAGGACAATAGACATCAATCATATTTGCCTTCAAAGAGTCAGTACTGTTTGGAAGATAGGATTTTAAACCCCAAAATTGATTCTGAGGACACGGTGAGAAGAGAAAAGGAGACAGAGATTGGGAAAAGAGATTCTGAGGAAACTGTGAAGAAGGACAGAGGGCCAAACTAAACATTCCTTTAATCATGCATGGCTCAGCCATATAGGATTGTCTCCCCTACTCTCCTGCAGGTGTGCATGGCTCTGATTTGGATTGGGACCATGACGTTTCAGGAGAGGAGGGTTTAAGTTTCCTTCCCCCCTGAAATTCCACCCCCCCAGGAGGGGGGGCTAAAAAGGGGAGAAGTCATTGGAATCTATAGAGACTTCCATCTCCTTTTTACCCCCCCCCCCGTGGGTGGAATTTTGGGATGTAAATGGCGGGGTGGGGGAGCTTAAAGCCTCCTCTCCTGAAGTGCCATGGTTCCAATCCAAATTAGGAAGTAGGGGAGTCTCAGTTTGACTGCTTCCCCTGTGAACCCAAGCTCTAGCATAGGTGCTAATTATAGTCATGTTTTCATGCATGCATTTCATGTTAGATTTTAAAAACAACAACAGCAATCTTTTATTTGTTTTATCACATTTGAAAGCATGGGGGAGGGGAGGCTACAGATTCCCTAATAAAATAGGGTATGTTGGAAACATGCCCCGAGTTTTCATTTCCTTGGATTCCAATGCTCTTCTTACTGCATTGTATAAGATTAAGATTTGAGTGTATAATTCATTCTGTGAGTGAGGAAGGAATTACTGCTTTATATGTCTATTTATTGTTGGGAATAAAGAGGTGCATTTCTTGCTGTCCAGTGATTCCTCATCTCTTTATCTGTTTGTTCCCGCCATAAAAATGATGTGTCTACAACATCATAGCCTACAGCTCATTGGAGCTTTTTTTTTTCCTCCTAGAGAAAATAGGAAGAAAAATGGCCCAGTTTGTTTTTTTTTAAACTTTTGCCTACCAAATTTGAGCCACATTGTGAATAATCTATATACCACAGCACATTTTATACAAGTGCAGAACACGAGGCTCCTGTAGGTAACAATCTTGACTTGCTGTCTATTGAAGCTGAGGGGAAGACGCATTTTATGTCAACATCAATATTGCCAGTATGCAAGGCACATATAACATTTAACCCCAAGTGACTAATAATACAAGAATAATGCCAATTTCAAGCCTACTCTTTTTGTCCCTGTGTCTTAATAGCCTCATCATTAGCAATGTGAAGTTCAGGATCTAATGCATTATTACTGTGGGTCTAAGAATATTATTGAATGCATAAGGTGAAAAGAAAGTGGCAGCTGGTAATCATTCTTCTTCAGTGATGTGAGGATTGTTCCTGGGGCACTAGCGATATGCGTCTGCTAATTTCACACTTCTTGAGCCAAGTGCTTAGTGTCAAAACTAGGAAGAGTCAGTAATGCAAATAGCTGTGATGGATCATCCACCTGATTTCAGCTTTTCCTCCCCTCCCCTCCCCTCCCCTCCCCTCCCCTCCCATCTGACACAAGCAGCATATTCAGTCTACATCTTTGTTGGGAAATGCTTTGCTTCTTTCTAATTCAGGGGTGGGGAACCTGCCCATGACTAGCAAGCCCTTCAGATGTTGCTTGACTGTAAGTCTCATCATTCTTGACCATTGGGCATGTTAGCTAGGACTGATGGGAATTGGAATCCAACAAGGTCTGGAGGGCCACAGCTTCCTCGCCCCTGATCTAAATTCTGCAATGAGTCGAGGTATTCCTGGTGTTCCTGCATGATGTCTTCAAACCTGTGCACATTTGCATGGTTTTGCTGCTTGCATTATTTGTTCAGTAAAATGAAAGTAGGAAGGGTCATAGAACTCTTTTGTCAGCAGCTAGTTTTGCCAGTGGGCTGCTGTGAGAAAGGAGTCTTGGGTGGTGGGACAGGGTTTCAGTCCCTGGCAGGTCCCATTGCTGCAGCTCTCACTTGGTCCTATGGATGGACAAATCAGTCAGTTTCTCTTTCTCCCACATTCCATATTTTAAAGATCTCAACTTCTTTCCATCCTGTTTATGTCGACCAGCAGTGTTGAACCTCTTTCAGCTTGAGGGCCAAATTCCATTTCAGAGAAGCTCTCAGGGGCTGTGTTCCAGTAGGGATGGGCGGATTCCCTACCTGTTCTTCCACTTGGGAATCTGCCCGCAGGGGGAGGAGATCTGTCCCTCCCCCCGGAATCCTCCTTGGCTGGCTCTGCTCCACGGCTATTCCGCGGAGCCGCCGGCTGGCTCCGGAGCGCCAGCGATACGGCCACCATTGCCATATTGCTGGCTGGGCTGACAGACTCCGGACATAAATGGCATAGCAGATGCCATTTGCGGCCGTAAAGCCCTTAGTTTAAGCTAAATGCAGCCATTTATGGGGGAGGGGACTCTGCCTCTGAGGGCCCCCAAAGTGTCGTCACCTCCAGCAACAGGCCAGTAGGGCTCCCGTGAGAAGGAGTGCTCACATGTGAAGAAGAACTCCTCAGGAGAAAGGGACCCCTCATGAGTAGGCCTCTGACCAGAGAGCTCTAATGTGCTGCAGCTGAGCCCTTGGTAGGGCTCAGCAGGCTCTGGTGTTAAAAGCCCTCGGTGTCTGCTTAGCCAGTGCTAGAAACAATGTCTTACTCAGCCTCTATGGCCTTTTATCCTGTTTTGCCTTGTAACTGAACCTCTGTGCTACGGACCTTGAACTTCCACCTGACTTTCCTTTTTGGATTACTTGCTGTACCTGGCTGTCCAGTTGTGTTTTGACCTTGGCTGCTCTTCAGACCTCTCTTTTGGAACGCTCCCTCTTGCTTGGTAGAACTGTGCTTTTTACCATTGCCTGATTATTTACTTGCTTTTGGTTTGCCCCTTAGTTTAACCCGAGCCTGATCCAGCCATAGCAGGACAGGTTGGGGGAAAGGGAGTGGGGGCAGGGCAGGGGATGTGTCCATCTGGGGAACGCTGGAGGGCCAGATTTGGCCCCCAGGCCTGAGGTGCTGCACCCCTAATGTACACATTTGAAATTTTGGCAAATCGTTATTTAAAAAAATAACTAAACGAAATTCTCATCATCCCTACTTCCTCCATTCTTCTCTTAATGCTTCTGGGTTCACAACTGGCAGGGGAGAGGAACAGGCAATATCCCCCCTCAAGAGATCAGATTTCACCTAGGCCCACCAGTTACTGTTCCCTAATGTAAAGTTCAACTTGAAAGACCTAAATGTCCTTTTAAAATCAGTTATGCATTGAGTGTGGATAGAACTGAAGATGACATTACCAAAGCCACAGAGAGAGAGCTTGAGCACATGCTCATTTTTGCTTTTTGTTTTCTCCACATGATCATTCCTGAACAAGCCATGCCAGCGATTGCATGTGGAAAGTACCACTCAGTGGTACTCAGTGAATCAGTGGTATGAGAGTACAAATGGCCGTGATCTTTGAACACAATGGGATTTCATGTAGCCAGCAAGACCACAACAAAGTGCATCTGTGTATTGCCATTTCACATGGCATATTTCTCCACGTGCTTTGATCCTTGGAGATGGTTCTAAAAAGGTCCAGTAAATGGCTGTGTTTATTCTACAGAATAAAGGAGGACAAAATTATTTGGTTACTTATAACCACTTGGTTAGGATTCTAGTTTTATTTGGAGAGTTACATGCTGTAGGCTTGGCAGAAGCAATCAGTGATGCAGGGAAGGGTATGGTATGACATCACAAGCGACACTGCCTAAAATTAACACATCTAGCCAGCCAGGGCAAGCCTTACTATTCGGCAGAGGAAGGTGGTTGCCTCAAGCAGCTATTCTGCATGTCATGAAGGGGCAGCAGAGTATTTAGTGGTCGGTCGTTATATTTTTACTGCCAGCCAGGGAGGGGAAGAGTTCTTGTGGGATTTTCTGCCTCGGGTGCCAACATAACTTGGCTGGCTTTGGGTATTTTGCACCTTGATTTGGGGGGAGGGAGACACCGTTTGCTGCTCTACCTCAGGCAGCAGAATGTCTTGGGCCAACGTTGATTTATGCCAGTTCTCAAGATTCTGTGACACTATAGCAGGGTTGGGCAACTTGTGGCCTTCCGGAGGGTATTGGACTGCTGCTCCCATCTTCTCTCACTACTGACTATGCTGGCTAGGGCTGATGGGAGTTGCAGTTCAGCAGCCTCTGGAGGGCCACACGTTGCCCACCCCTGTGCTATATAGCATTACCAGGAACCAGAAACTAGGATAGAACTTTCCAAATAAGAGCAGGTTTGATTGTTCATGGCTGGAGTCACCAGAGCAAGTTTAGACCCTACCGCAATGGTGTCCATGTATGGACCCCTTGACTTTTACTCATTTAAGTGAATACATTTCCCATTTAAGTGAAATGCTCACCATTCCAATAGGAGAGACTGTTGCTGCGAGGGCAAAGACTGGCTGCCATCTCTTGCCCATACTCTTGGGGATTCCTCAAAGGAGTGTATTATGACGGATACAGAGACACACTGCTTCCCCTGTGGGGTCCTAGTCATACACAAATGTTCCCGCCACACAGACAACATCCATCATCGTGGAGAGCATTTTGTTAGTGCTAAAAATAAACAGTGGTTCTGTGTTCTCCACAGAAATGCTTGCTGATAAGTCCCTCTGCAACCATCCTCAGAGTGGGCCTTCTGAATGGCCACTCATTTGTGATGGCAGTAGTTTGGAGGAGGAGGACTACAGCACAAAGCTGCAGAACTAGAATTAATTAATAAATCAGATTTTGTTTCTCGGGGCTTGAATGAGGATTATATAGTGTATCATCCTTTTTCTGAAAAATTTCAGAGACTGCTGCTCCACGTTTGATCTTATTTTTCTTTTTTTCTTTTCTTTTTGAATATATTTTTATTTTATCTTTATAAATTACCAACAACCTGATCAATACTACAATTTCCCAACAATACAATATTCTGATGAGGACACCATAATAACAAAGAGAGAAGGAAAAAGAAAAAGGGAAAAAAGGGGGGGGGAAAGGGAGGAGAAAAGGAAGTGAAGAAAAAAGAAGATTCTTTCCCCTTCCCTCCCCATCTCCCTCTCCCTCCCTTTTAAAGAATTAAGTTTAAACTCCAATACCCCCCGGCCTCCGATGCCATTCTATTTTAAAAACTATATCTATAACCTTAACAATCTTACAGTTTAATAAACAACCTTACATTTCGCTATCATATCATCAATCTTATATCAAAGAAACAGGTCTACAATTCATTCCCAGAAGCCTATATTATTATTATTATTATTATTAATAATAATATATAGTGTTATATAATAATAAAACTTAGTTTGATCTTATTTTTCTTAATGTCTGCTTAGCTTTCAGGGGCTACTTAGCTCGCAAAAATTATGCGAGAATGAAGAACAGCACTGGCTACACAATGGATATGGAGTCAGTAAGCTTTGCTTCCAGTCTGAGTTGTGAAGAAAACTGGTGAGTTGTGAGTGTTCTATCCAAAGACAACTGAGGAAAAAGTGTGTGGAAACAAATGCCTTTTCAGCTAACTCCCAGTTGCCTCATTAGGCTATTTCATGCATTAAATGGCGGCAAACCCAAGGATGCTACTGAGTGATTGCTCAACAGGGAGCTAACCAATCCTAGCTCCTAATGACTGTACCTGTTGATAAATGTTTGCAAGCATGCATTTGTTACGTACACGCTCGAAGCTTTTAGGTGTACCATTTAAAAAGTAATATGCAAAGCAGCCTCTTATAAGCCCATCATTCTGTAAACAGGGGCAGAAACTCAGGCTCAGGGTCCCAATCCAGTCTTCCAGGGCTCCCCAGGTATCCTCACTCCCTTTGTCATAACCACTGATGGTTTGATGGTTTCTTGGCTTTTGTGCAGTTTTTTCCCCATTCTAAAAGGTTCAAATGTCTCTCCTAAGGCTTAGTTACTGGCAGTTACTAAGATAAAGTATGCTGGTAGGGTTTTTTTTAGTTTGTTTCTCTTCACCCCATACTTCGACATCTCTCCTTATTTATCACTTGCATATTTCAAAAGGTGAAAAGCACTTTTACATGGTGGGACTTTTACATGGTGTGCAGGGGCTCTTATGTTTATAAGCATCTTACTATGTGGATCGATTCAATCTCATGGAGAGTCTCTGTGCCAGGACTGTATAGTGCTACTGTGGAAACATACTATTGGGCCAGTCCACATGGCAAGCAGCTTACAAATGTTATGACCTCCACCTGGAGCTGCTGCCATGTAGAACTGTTTAGCACAAATCTCCACATGGGGAATGTAACATTTGAATCTGCCTCAGGGAGGCCTTGCTTTAATCTTCATTGTCTCTATTTCCATGCTTTGAATCACTGCCCAGGTCATAAATTTTCTCCAGCAGGCGAGACAGTAGGATCTGTAGCTTCTTAAGCCTCCATGCAGAACAGTTTGACTAATCTTTTCCTAGCTAGGTCACCAATTTGCATTTTGTGCACATGTTGTGGTTTCACCGCCTCAGCTGTTAAGACTCTCTGGTGTTTATTTTTTCCCATGTCACAGGAAAACCATCTCCTTAATTCAGAGCTTCACTGTAACATTCTTCTGTGTGGTCATTCTTCAAAGAACTGATCACATTTACAACCGAAATTGTGTACTGATATTGATCACTCTTATATGCAGCTGTGTCATGTTCAATGTATTGTGTTGTGTCAAGATGACATTGTTGCCAGTGATTGCCAGATGATGTGGGTTTGTGGTCAATGGCATTTGGAAGGTTGGTTCTGTGGATTTCTGAGCATGCACCTCAATGACCAAAGACTTCAGTGAGAGCGGGGATGACAAAGGTTTATATCCAATGTTAATCTAGCTCAAGTCCTATTCATTTCAATGGTTCTACTCTAAAGTAGGACAGCATTGGATACAACCCAAATGTTTCATAGGAGATTCTTGCTTGCATGAGTAACTAAGATCTATGCCCCTTTTCTAGTTTTTCTTTAGCATAATAAAAGTCTCACCTCCACATATGGCTGCTGTAAAGCATATGGCTGTTGAGTCAGATAGGAAACAGGAAGGATGATGAATAATGCTTCAGTGTTTAATTTAGTTGCTTTTGATATGTCCATGTGGTCCTGTTGCTGTGTTAGTCCCAGACTTGATTCCAAGCTTAGCTCAGGAGACACGCAGTGCCAACGAATAAGTACACAAGATGAGATTCAACAACAAGTGAGCTGGCTAGAAGAGAAGGGATAAAAACAACAATAATTATGGTCCATAGCTGTACAGTGGAGGTTCAAAAAGCCCAGGGAGATTGATCTAGCAAAATAATTGGGTCATGGCTAATGTATACTCCACCCTTGCATTGGCTCTTTAATGCTATGAACTGCTCCTGCAATTGACTGTCAGAGCTAGCAAAACTGTGGAATTTATTGACAACGGCTGATATTCAGTATTTTCATCCATCAGGAAAGTGGTATGTGAGCATAAGAAGAAGCTTTTCTGGACTGGACCCAAGGCCTGTCTAGTCCACCTGTCTGTTTCCAACAGTGGCCAACTGGATAAGGACATAAGAATAAGAACATAAAGAGAACCCTGCTGAATCAGACCAAGGGTCCATCTAGTCCAGCATTCTGTTCCCATGGTGGCCAACCAAATGCCTATGGGAAGCCCACAAGCAGGACATGAGTGCAACAGCATCCTCCCATAAGTGTTCCCCAGCAACTGGTGTATGTAGGCATACTGGCTCTGGTACTGGAGGTAGCATATAGCCGTCATGACTAGTAGCCATTGATAGCTCTATCCTCTGTGAATTTGTCTAATCCCCTTTTAAAGCTATTCAAGTTGGTGGCCATTACTATATCTTGTGGTTGTGTAGCCCATAGTTTAACTACACAGTGTGTGAAGAAGTACTTCCTCCTGTGCCTTCTGAATCTCCCACGATTCAGGCTCATTGGATGACCTGGGCTGCAGTATTATGAGAGAGGGAGAAAAAAGCCCTATCCACTTTCTACATACCCTGTGTAGAAATTACATACCTCTCTTGTCACCTCCTCCCCCTCACTTTTTCACCCTTTTTCTAAACTAAGAAGTCCCAAATGTTGTAACCTTTAATCATAGGGGAGTTGTTCCACCCCTTGATCATTTTGGTTGCCCTTTCCTGCATCTTTTCCAGCTCCACCATGTCTTTTTTGATTTAATGATCAGAACTGTACATAGTATTCCAAGTGTGATCACACCATAGATTTGTATAAAGGCATTATGATATTGGCAGTTTTATTTTTTATTCCTTATCTCATTATGGCCAACATGGAATTAGCCTTTTTCACAGCAGCTGCACACTGGGTCAACATTTCCATCAAGCTATCCACCACAACCCCAAGATCATTTTCCTGCTCAGTTTATCACCAGCTCAGAACCTGTTACCATATTTGTGAAGTTAGGAGTTTTTGCCCCAGTGTGCATCACTTTACATTGACGACATTGCCGTTTTAATGCCCAATTTCCCAGTTTGGAAAGATCTTTTCTGAGCACTTCACTGTTTGTTTTAGGTAATTTGATCTTGTCAGCAAACCTAGCTACCTCACTGCTCACCCCGAATTCCAGATCGTTTATGAACAAGTTACAAAGCACTAAAATTACAGTACAGTTCAAAACAGAATAAAATCAACAGGGTCTACAAATGTCCACTGAAAGAGTCTTAGCTTCCCACTAAAAAGTGAGCAGCAATGGAATGAGGCAAAATTCCTTGGCAGAGTGTTCCATTGTCTCAGCACCGTCTGGTTTGGCTAGGCTTTGAGCTTCCAGGGAAGCAGGCTACAGTTGTGGTACCTGCTAGCTGGGTGGCGTAGCAGCTAATGCGGTAGTCACATTCGTCATGGGCAAGTTTCAGTAGGTAAAAGGAAGGTAAGCTTAGTCAAAGTGAAGTCCTCTGTCAGCAAAGTCCAGACCAAGCTGGTAGAGCAGAATCAAGCTAGAACTAGACAGAGCTGATCAGGACCTTAGACAGATCACTGGCTGCCAGCTTCTCACCTATAGCAAGGGGAGCTGTTGCTTCAGCAGGGTGCAAGAGCCTTTAGAGACCTTATAAAGGTTGGCCAGCCTGGTAGTGCTGTAGGCTCTGCTCCTTTTGTGAAGCTACCTATAGAATAGGGATATTTAAATAAGATTAAAACTTTTTTTCCCTATCAACTGGATACTGACCCTGTCCTGAAATGTTAATTTCCTTGAGACAGATGTTTGGAGCATTGTGGAAGAAGGCTTGGGGCAAGAATTGTGTCACTGTACAAGGAACAGTGACTTGGATCCTAAGATACGTTAATTTAAGACAGTTGTCTTCAGATCCAAGCCTGAATCGGGATATTTTCTCCTCCCTCCAGCAACCCAATCATGCTCCATCTCATATTGATCAGAAGCCCCCACCCTGACTCTCCTCAGAGGAGTGCAGGTGTCTGTAAGGGGGGAGAGGGTAATGGGAAACATAGTTTCCATGAACTTCCTTAACTTATTTTAGGATCTAAGCCACAGCTATTCAGGCTGATTCTGCATCCAGCAGCCCTACCAATTTTAATTAATGAATGGTCAAAATTTTCCCCAGTTTTACACATAAGGAAAATGCAGTCGTTTTCAAAAGCTGTGTGTTGCAGTGATATTCTGCACTTTAATATTTCTTCCTGTTCTGTATATAAAACCTAATACTGCAAAATACACTTCCAGACTCCAGGCCACTGTGTAGAGCAGCCACCAGCTATATACCAGTTGGAGATCCTGGCTCTAGACAAGGCCGCCCATCAGTGTGCCTCCAGCAGAAGCACAAACTGAAGGACTGAAACATGCCAAGGAGCAAGTGATTGTGGATGTGAACACTTCTACATCTGTCAGTCTGTAGTTTTGAGGAGAGCCCTGTGTGGGAGGTTTGCCTGGAGACAGTGGTGGACTAGATGAGGGCCAATGAACTGAAGTTAAGTACTGATAAGATGGAGACTCTGTCAGTAGGTGGTTCCTGCATCTGGGAATTAGGTAGACGGCCTGTCCTGGATGAGGTGGCACTTCCCCTGATGGAGCAGGTGTGCAGTCTGGGAGTACTCCCAGCTTCAAAGCTGTCACTGGAGGCCTAAGGTGATCTCAGTGGCAAGGAGTATTTACAGCCAGCTACGGCTGGTTCACCAGCTGTGGCTGTTCCTGGACCAGGATAACCTGGCAACAGTAGTCCATGTTCTGATAACTTACCAATTGGACTATTGCAATGCTGTCTATGTGGGGCTTCCCTTGGTTCAGGGCTGCAGCTGGTGCAGAATGCTGCTGCCTACTTGTTGACAGGGGCAGTGAGATGTGAGCATATCACACCAGTGTTGAAATCTCTGCACTGACTGACAGTGAGCTACATTCAAGGTGTTAATACTAGTGTACAAAGCCCTAAATGGCTCAGGACCCAGGTCCTTTTTTTTTTTAAAGGCTGTCTTCCCCAATACCGACCATCCTGGGATTTAAGATCAGCTGGGGAGGCTTTGCTTGTGGTGCCCTTGAGAAACGTGGCCTGTGGAGCTAACACACATGGCAGAGTCTTTTCAATGGTGGCACGCCAACTGTGGAACTCCCAGTAGAGATTTGGCTGGCCTTCACACTGTTGTTATTCAGGCACCAGTTAAAGACCTTTTTATTTGTGCAGGTTTTGGCGGTACAGGCAAGGTGATCTCAGTGGTCTCTTTCTTTTTATTGATTGATTGTGTTGATTATTTTATTGTATATTTGTGATTTTTGAGTCATGATTTTTAATGTTTATGTGGTGTACTGTGTTTTATATATATTGTTAGCCACCCTGAGCTCTTCGTGGAGAGGATCAGGCTCTTGAATGAATGAATGAATGAATGAATGAGTGAATGAATGAATGAATGAATGAATGAATCAGATGAGTGCTGAGGGGAGGCAGTTGGAATTTTTTGAGAGGCATCAAGATCTTCTGGATAAGTGTTCAGGAGCGTGAAGAGGAGTTTGCGGTTTCTGGTATTGAACAGAACCAACAGGTGAGTGGGTGAGACAGGGGAGAGTGAACAATGTAATTGTTATGAATAGTTTGGTGTTGCAAAACACTCCTAATTCCAAGGTACCTCTAAGCCTTTGCAGAGATTCTTCTCCACAAATATATGTTTATAAATAAATGTTTGCAACATGTTGGGTGATATGTTTGGGGAAAGGCCATAGCTCAGTAGAAACAGCACATGCTTCATGTGCAAAAGATCCTGGGTTCCATCTCTGGCATCTCCAGGTAGGAAAGATCCCTGCCTGAAACCCTGGCCTGGAAAGCTACTGCCAGTCAGTGCAGACAGTACTGACCTAGATAGACCAGTGACAGTGGAGGCTGGTGGTGCCAATGTCAGTGGGGCTGTGAATCTGCACCGGGTTTCAGTCAGAACCAGTCAGAACTCTAAAGGAGCTACTCAAGCTGGGAAGCAGTGGTCTGACTCAGTATAAGACAGTGTCCTGTGTCCCTGTATCAAAGCCTTAGAACAGAATATTCTGATGTATCTCAGTTAAATTACCATACTAGTAGTAGGAAAAATTGCCCTACCCCTTTTGTTATAATTTCAGTTAATATAGTTCTTAACTAACTTCCACAGCATTCATACATTCATCTGTGGGTAAATCAAACTTAAAAAAAATCAATGTATGAGACAAGTTATTATTTTTTTTTTTGCATGGGGAATCACTAGTGCAATTCTCGGCATCTCGGTATTCTGGAATTTGCCAGGCGGAAGAGCAGGACCTATCTGTAATTAATATTTAGATAACACCATTAAACATAAGCTACACGTTTCTATCAGTTGCCATAGATTTCTCCCTAATAGAGAGCTCCTTAAAGTACCACCTTCAACTGAGATAACACCTTAAATAAAATTGAGTATATTTTTATTTATCAGGAGTCTGTATTCAAGGACTCTTGCTGAACACTATCAAAATATCTAGAGTAAAAGGCCTATCCTCCTTTTACTCTAGTCACCTTCTCCTTGTCTCCTTAAAAACAGCCCCCTCTCCTGAAAAGATAATTATGATGATGCCACTATAGGGCAGGCTGCGGCCCACTTGTGGGTCCCTGCTGGTCCTGCAGTTGAAGACCAATCAACTTTAGATCAATCCTATACAATTCTGTAGTGGGTTATATATTTGGGTTGGGTTAGAGAATCACATCTTGCCAAAGGACTTGAAGCTGGATAGAATGGCATGTGGCTTCCAGTGCTTGAAAATAGGGATGTACGAAAATCACTTACCTTTCGCGGGTTATGCTGATGGTGGGGGGGGGGGAGGCGTTCCGTCCCTCCCCTCGGAATCCTGGCTGGGCGGGGAGGCGCTCCGTTCCTCCCCCCCAGAATCCTCTGCAGCCGGCTGTGTTCCGCGGCAGCTCTGCGGAGCTGCCAGCCAGGCCCAGCCACGCCAGAGCCGGCCGCAGCCGGATTTCCGGTCGCGGAGGGCTCTGGGTAAAAAAACAACAACAACCTGCGTATGCAAATGGCGGCAGCTACGGCCGCCACCATTTGCGTTCCTTCTTTTTGGCCGTCTTAATCTACGTAAATATTTACGTAGACTATGACGGCAAAAATAAGGGGAACACAAATAGCATAGCAGACGCTATTTGAGTTCCCCTTATTTTCGCCGTCTGAGTCTACGTAATTATTTATGTAGACTAAGACAGCCCAAAATAAGGAACGCAAATGGCGGGGGCCATAGCCGCCGCCATTTGCGTACACCTTTTTTTTTTTTTACCCAGGCATTTTAGGCTATGTAAGTTTTTACGTAGCCTAAAACGTCTGGGTAAAAAAAGAAAAAGAAAAAGGCGTACGCAAATGGCGGCGGCCGGCCATAGCCGCCGCCATTCGCGTACGCTTTTTTTTTTTTTACCCAGACGTTTTAGGCTACGTAAAAACTTACGTAGCCTATCACGTCTGTGCAAAAAACCCCAAAAAACTGCAAATGGTGGCGGCAGCCGGTCGGAAGACCAGCCGTCGCAGCCGCCGAAGCCGCCGCCGGAGCCACCGCCGCCCAGAAAATCCACTCCAGGTAAGTCTCGTCCTGGGGGGATCTGCAGGGGGGGCGGGGGGGCAGGCTGTTCCGCCACAGATTTCAGGGGGCCGAATGCCCTGGCATTTGGCCTCCCCGAGATCCGTGGCGGAATTCTCTGCCATCCCTACTTGAAACACTTTGTCCCCTTGCCTAAAACCAGTTGCTCAAAGTCCATGTTGCCCCAGGATTGAAAAAGTAGCAGCAGCCAGTGACCACTGTACCCCAGCGCTGAGGGAAAAGCTGGTATGCCAGCACTGTGTAAGGAAGTGGTATGCAGAAGATAGATTTCCAGATGTTTTGCACTTGAACTCACAGCATACCTGACCATTGGCTATGCGGGCAGGGCTTTTGGGAGTTGATTAGTATTCTTCAAATGCATCTTCTGTATTTCTAAAAATTTTGTGCACCTGTAGATCATTGTATTCTGGATATTAAGTAACTTTAAAAATGAACGCATATATATAGAATATAATACTTCAGTTCAAATTTAAATTACACATCTGGGATAAAACATTTCAGCATGTTTCCAAATAATGACTTCAAATTCTGAAGTGCTCAACATATAAAAAGCAACACATTAAACAGGGAAGCAGCAGCAAAACTTGAACCAAGCACTTAGAAATGCTCAAACTATAATACTCTAGAGAGAGACAACAACACAAAGTTAGTAAAGTGGTACATTTTATTGGACCAATTATTGGACTACTGTGAGGATAGGAATATTGCAGATATTTTTAGTTACACCAGAATTTTCAGCAGGCAGAATGGGAAAGAAGCAAATTCTCAGCTACATGGAGAGTAAAGCTGGTTACAAATGGAAATTTTCTAGCACCCAGAGCAGAGGCTAGGATCAGGAACTAGACTCCCGGAGCTGGTGGGAAAGAAGCCCTTGTCCCTTGCAGGAAAAGGCCCTGCCTTCTGCATTTTCCCCCTTCTTTGGGGACGGGCTGTAGCTCAGTGGTAGAGCACCTGCTTGGCATGCAGAAGGTCCCAGGTTCGAAACTTGGCATCCCCAGTTAGGGCTGGAAAAGAATCCCTCCTGAAACCACAGAGACCTGCTGCCCGTCAGTGTAGATGATACTGAAATAGATAGATCACTGCTCTGACTCAGTATGAAGCAACTAGTTTTACCAGACGGACACTTTGAGAAAGAGGTAGTACAGGTGGGCTGAGGCTGTACCCTCCTCTCTTAAAGGAGCTCTACTGAAGCGCACACTCCCTCCACCACATCTCTCTTTGGCTTCTGGTTTCACAATGATGGTGGAGGAGATGCATCTCCCTTCAAGGGGCCAGGCTTGGCCTAAGGTCCTTCAGTAGCTGGCTCTTCTCCAGTGCAAAGCAGGATTGCAACCAGACTTTTTCAGGAGGTGGATGGAAAGACCAAGACCAGCCCGGACCTCAGTAGAAGATCTTCAGGGCTCCTTGGCAGTGTCCTAAGTCTTCCTGACTTTGATGCACATGCTAAATTGTGTGGTTAAGATGTAGAGGAGCTTTGAGAGGCTGGTGGATCCCCCTCACCATGGGATGTGGCCTATAAGCAATATTCCATCATTGAATTTGGCCAAAGTTGCTTCAGGACTTGGCCATTCCTGTTCTGTGGTACTTCCTAACATTGGCAGGCTGGTAGCTGAACTAGAATATGGTTGATCTGGGATAAGATCAGGCTGTACTTCAATTCAAATAGATGATAGCTTGAATAGATAGACAGATAGATAGATAGATAGATGATAGATAGATAGATGATAGATAGATAGATAGATAGATAGATAGATAGATAGATACGTCAAGCATATGTAACAAGGCCAAACCAACTTGTCAATATAATATATGTGACAGAAGTGAAAAAGTTTTGCAGTTAGCTACCTGTCTATCCAGAATAGATGGCTTTCCTGATCTCAAGCACACTTACTTAAGACCAAGGAAGGATCTTCACAACAGTGGAATGAGACGCATGTTGGAGTATTATCTGGTTTTTCATGGAATCAGCTTTGGTCCATCAGGGACACACAAAGCAAGAAAAGCTGAGTGTACTCTACCTTTAAAATTCAGTTTTCACGGGTCACACAGCCCTTCAAGGGAACATACTTCCAGGTTTGGTGGGGGGAGAAGAACGGGAAGTTATCAACCTGGCAGGGGCTGCTCAGCGAATGAGAGAGGCTTGTTTCCTGCCCTTTCCAGGCTCCCCCCCCCTTTTCATGAAGAAGCCAAAATCCCTGATTCTCCAGTACAGCATCTGAAGGCTCCCTATGAGAGCAGCCCACCAACCGAATTTCACCCCGTTTCAGCAAACTGTTGCGGAGTTATTGCTCCCACCCCATTTTTTCCAATGTGCTCACTTTTGCATGAAGATGGCAAAATCCCTGATTGTCGAGTGCAGCATCTGAAGGCTCCCTATGAGAGCACCCCCCCCAATTTTGCTCCATTCCTGAAAACTCTTGTGGAGTTATTGCTCCCCCCTCCATTTTACCCAATGTGCCCATTTTTCAATGAAGAAGCCAAAATCCCTGATTCTCGAGTGCAGCATCTTAAGGATCCCTATGAGAGCACCCCCCCATTTCACCCCATTCTAGCAAACTGTCACAGAGTTATTGCACACGCACACACACACTCACACACACACACACACACATACCCTTTCTCCTTCTCTGGGCACTTTCTCCCTGCTTGCAATGACAGGCTCCTGAGACCTTGCCAGATTGCTACTGCAATAAAGTTCTTGGCATCGGAGAAGTGATTTTACATAACATCAAAGAAGCAACTTTACACAATATCGGAGGCGCGATTTAACACAACAATGGAGAAGTGAAGTAATGCAAACATCAGAGAAGTACATCATCACACAAGCTAATTCCTGGTGAAATGGGAGTGCAGGGCACTTCTGAGAGCTGGAAAGGCTCCGTGAGGTCATGGCCAGGTGAAAGATACATCCGGGGCAGGGCTATCATGCTGAAGGAAATGCGGAGGATAGGGGCATACAGAACCAGAAGCATTGAAAACTCGAATTAAATAAATAAAATGGAGTAAAATAGTCTCCAAAAATCTGGCTTTTCCACTGGAAATCTCCAGAGTGGCTGTGGATTGGCCGTGACGTCATGTTCTGCGAACAACCTCAAAATGCTCCCAATTCGCAGCAAATCCCCCCTCAGGACAGACCCCAAGTCTGAAATCAATGCAACATTTAACATCAAGTGTAGTCTACCGCACTCTAGCTACTACATATGTTAAATCTGATAGCACTGTGTTCACTGTACCTGAACATTTGACAACACTTACAACTCACACCAGGGCACTGCTCAAGATTGAGTCAAGTCCCTTGCCTCTAGCCAGCTCTGTATCTATGTGTTTTAAGGCATAAATTTATTCTGGGTTGGATCCAGACTTTGTCATACTTTGAGTAGATTCACTGAAATCAATAGGACTTAAGTTAACCATGACTGACTTAATTCCTATTGATTTCAATGGGGTCTTCTCAAAGTATGACTAAGTCTGGATCCAACCCAGTTCTCTCTGTTGCAACCATTTACCCAGCCAATGTGTGGACAATTAAAGTCCCCCACCATTACATTTTCTGCTTTGATTGCCTCCATTATTTCTTTTTCCACCTAGGAACATAGGAAGATGCCTTATATTGAGTCATACCTTTGGTCCATCTATCCCAGTATTGTTGACACTGACTGGCAGTGTCTCACCAGGGTTTCAGGCAGATTTTTTTTTCAGACCTACTTGGCAATGCCGGGGATCAAACCTGGGACCTTCTGCATGCAACGGTGGGGCTCTACCACTGAGCCTTGGCCCTTCAGATCACCCTCTGAGTTTTGGTAAAGGGCAGGGTAAGATTGTTTGCCTCTCCCCCATACTAAACTACTTTGTGGTGCTGGGATCACCCCCTGCAATGATTCTGCAGAGGAGTCAATGAATTTGTCTTTTGCAGGATAGCCAGTTGGTTTCCTGCAGTTGATATGCAGTTTGTATTTACAAGAGAAGACTCTCTGCTGTGGTTCAGTTTTTGTCTGAGTGATATTTCAAAAGCAAAACAGATGATTTACATTCATGTGATGGTACCATTTATCATTTCAACTTATTCTACAGTATCTCTAAACAAAGTATTACAATACCAGTCACTGTACCTGTCAAGATCTAATAGATGCTTCAAAGAACATGATACATTCAGCACATGCAAAACCTTTCCCACACCAGATCAAAGGAAGCAACGGTGCTTGTATATTTTACAATGGCAGAATTGAAAGGATTTATGATGGGGGGGGGAGAAGCAAGTACGGTAGCTATGAACAACAGCACAGTAATGCCAAGTAAAATTATTCATAGGTCAATAATTGATATTCTTTTACACATATATCCACAGAAACTAGATGCTAATGAGAGTTATTTCATGCATAAAAAGGTAGGAAAGACACATCCAATCCTATGCATGCTTACTCACAAGTAGGTTCCACTGAGTTCAGTGGGGCTTCTGCATAAGAAAGTGTGCATAGGATTGCAGTCCAGACCTTATAAACACTTATTGGGCTCTTACTGTTCTTGTATAATTTTTAATCTGAGCAATGCCAGAATGTCTGTATAATCACCGAATAACTGTTTTGTAAAGTGCCACTGTTAATAAGGTGATTATCACTGTCTGTACTTTCTGCTTTTCATTTCCTTGTGACCTCACAATTTACAATTCCCCTTCCCTTCCCAGCCATATGTATATACCTGTAACACAGGAATAATACTTCACTCATCTGACAAAGTGGACTGTAGCCCATGAAAATTTATACCATGATAATTTGTTAGACTTTAAGGTGCCACAAGAATCTTTGTTGTTTTTGCTGCAATCCAGACAGATACAACTACCCCCCTGGAAATCCTTACATAAGAGTGTTATATTTATGATTTATCTATTTGAACATCTCTCTCCCAAGTCTGCTGGTATGTGATCCTTCAGAAAGATCCATGTGAGTGAACTCCTGTAACAGTCAAGTGGACTATTCATTTAAAAAATCTGTCCTGCGTGCTTGGTTGTGGGTTTTTGTTTTGTTTTTTCCAAAGCTGTAGGCTGTGAATGCTTCCATTGACTGCAGCAGCAACAGGATTGGAGCTTAACTAATAAAGTTATGTCAAATAGTAAGGACGAGCAGAGGTGGAGCAAAATATTTTAGCTGTAAGCCACAAATTATATAAACCAACAGCACACTAGTAAATAGGTACTTCAGTGGGAACTACTGCCTCACATGCTAACCCACACTCAGTGGCTGAGTGTGGGTTGTTGTTGAACCATGGGTTGTTCGTTGAACCGTGAGTTAGCATGTTGTCTGAACCCAGGACATGTTCCACAGGGTGGCTTGTTAATCATGCAGTGTGCCTTATTTTTCTTGAACTAGCCACCTCCAGAACCCATGGTTTGTTGTTGGGTTGTTCAGGGTGGTTAATAAGTCACACTGCATGGTTAACAGATCACCCTATGGAACATGTCCTGGGTTTAGACAACATGCTTAACTCATGGTTCAACAAACAACCCACGGTTCAACAACAACCCCACTCAACCACTGAGTGTGGGTTAGCATGTTGTGTGAACAGCCCCTATGCTTTGTTGTCACTGTGCTTACGAAGCCAGGCTGTTAGGAAAGCATAACTTGTGTTCTTGTTATGTGGCAGCTGTTTGATTCCTGACAGGACTGCATTTCTGCAAAGGCTCAGCCTATGAGCCTAAGCATCTGTTTTCAATGCCAGGACTTAACTTTGGAATATAGGAATTAAAAATAGCTTTAAATGCCCTTGGAACAGTTCAGAATGTATTTCCCTTTCCCATGGATAACTGTGGAGAAAGAATCCCTACTTATCTATGCATTTGATGAAGTGGGCTGTAGTCCATGAAAAAGTATGCCAGAATAAACACATTAGGGCACAATCCTGTTGGTTGTGCCCTTGATGATCGTAAACCCCCAAACTCAGAGGTTTACGATCATCCTATGCAGGACAGGAGGAGAGGTAGAGGTGATCTTTGCCCTCCTGTCCTCCAGCCCTGCATTTTTTGCTAGATGAGCTTTTTTACATGTCTAGCTGGGGCACTTTGGAGGGGGAGGGAAGGAGGCTGGAGAAGCCTCAAGATAATTCGTATCCTGGCCTCTCCAGTTTCCTCCCCTCCCCGCCCACCAAAACACCCCCTTTCTCATCCTCTGAGGTTGAGTTCCTGACCTCAGATGGCAGATGATGCAATTCTTTCCACACTGGCTGTGAGGGGGAGGGGGGAGGGAGTTGTGATTCCCCCCTCCGAGGTTGGAGCGCTGTCTTCGACCTCGGAGCTGAGAATCTGAAAAATGCTATGGCCCCTCAGAAGCTGTCTAGGGGCCATAGGATTGCTTCCTCCATCTTTAAGGTGCCAAAGGCTCTTTATTGTTTTTGCTGCAATAGGATAACAAGGTTTATCCTATGGAAATTCTTACATATCTGGAAATATACGGAGGGCTTTCCAAATGAGGGAGTGGTGTTTCCACACAGACTTGAGCCCTGAAATCTCTTTTTCCTAGAAATTAAGCACCAGTTCCTACATGCATCTGAATTTAAGGGCAAATGTCTTTTCATGGTTGTTGTCACACAGAAGATGACTGCAATCTCTTCTCTGTCATCCAAGACTGTAAGACATGAAATAATGGGCTTAAGTTACAGGAAGGCAGATTTCGGCTGAACAACAGGAGAAGCTTCCTAATGGTCAGAGCAGTCAGACCAAGGAACCAACTGCCCAGGGAGGTGGTGGGCTCTCCATTGCTGGAGGTCTCCAAGGAGAGACTGAGCAGCCATCTGTCAGGGATGCTTTAAACGGGATTCCTACACTGAGCAGGGGGTTGGACTCAATGGTCTAAATGGCCCCTTCCAACACTATGATCCCAGTACACACACACACACACACACACGAGAGAGTTTATCTACTCTGTAGGTTTGTGTGTGTGTGTGTGTGTGTGTGTGTGTGTGTGAGAGAGAGAGAGAGAGAGAGAGAGAGAGAATTTTTGAATGGGCAGAGACTGAAAGACACAGAAGGAAGATTGAGAGTTACTAGCTTGAATTATTTAGCACTTGGGTGTGCAGCTTTGAGTGCATACTGGTGTAGGGCCACCTGCTTGTTTTCAGTACGCTCTGCTTATATAAATAAAGCAAATATTTATTTAATACCATGAATCTCCTGTGCTTTCTTAGCTAAAGAAAGGGGGATGTTGGCAGTGCTTCCCCTGGAATTTCCCACCTTTTGGGAAAGTGGAGAACATATAACAGTATTTACTGTGAAAATTCATGTCAACAAGAACAAAAGAGGTGATATGTATGTGCGGGGCCGACTAGAACTATGGGAACTTTTTTCTTGTTTGGGGGCAGCAGAAGCTGTCTGCTGAAGAAGCAAGCTGCATAGGACACTGCATTTCAGAGGTGTCTTTCCTCTTCAGTAGGCAGTGAGGACAGCAAACAAGCACGCAACAACAGCAAATGCTCTGCCTGCATGCACAGGTCTCCCAAGAGTTCTGCCCTAGTCAATGTTTTTAAAAGGAGGAAACATTTTTCTTTCCTTAACGTTTAAGGCAGTATGTTCTGTGCACAATCATTGTGCAACTAATATGCCTTTAAAATAAAATAAAACAGTAAATAGGGAGAAGTCTACAGTGATATGTTTTGCCCTAGTAATTTAGTGGACAGAATGAGGGAGTACAACTGATGGGTTGGGGAAATGTCACCAGAACTTAGCAAAATCATCATCATCACCATCACCATCATCATAATAAACATCAATAACTTCTTGTTATGTTTTAGGCAGCAAAGTAGCAGCCCAACTTCTCCTGCAGAGCCGGATTTTCTTGACAAACAAACAAGCAAGGTACTAAGAAGTTCAGACTCTAAAATGCCATAAAAATCCCTGAATCTAGAGTTCTGAAGTGTGTTCACGGTTGCTTGGCATAACCATCAGAACATGAAACTGTTAGTGGTGTTTTGAAGTCTTTGAGACAAAAGCCTGCTTGCTAAGAACTTTAGTGCTGTAGAAAGGCAGGGAGGTACAGTGAATAAGAGAATCAAAAGGCTGGAAATCTGCTGCTGAGAATAAATGCTCGCTGCTCCCCGAGGTGATTTGTCTGTGCACTTCACTTTCTACAGATGTTAGAGCCTCTTTTTTCGTAAGGACCTGAGGTTCTTTGGTAGCACTTTGATATCCTGCTCAAATTCAATATGTGAAATGGAGGAGTCGCTCTGTGACTGGGAGCACAGCACAGTCTTTGAAGTCTGATCCAATTTTTGCTGCTTACCATTTGATGTTGAAAGGATGAAATGAAAAAAATGTACAGTTTTTGCCAGTAACTCTGCTGAGCATATGTAAGATTAAAAAAACAAAATCCCTTGGATGATGTACTTAGAAATGTTAAGCAGATTAATACCTTCCTATAGCCTTTCCCCCCCCTTCTTCTAAAGATACAAATTAACTTTGAGAGGAAAATCAGCATACAGTGTGTGCCATTATTACTCATTGCCTCTCTGCTGGGGTGGAGAAGTGAACGGGTGGCAGAAAGGGAACAAACAAATGCTTGCAAACCCAGGTGCAAAAAACATTGCTTTCCAAGAAGCACACAAGTCTCCAAACACTCAAGTATGGGCACTGTATGCTCATGTGTGGAGGAGTCCCACAGGGCTCAACAGAACCTGACTGACTGGATGGAATCCTAAATTGTTCTAATCCAGACTTCCCCAACCTGATGCCCCCCAGACAGTTGGGGCAGTAACCAATACTGCTGCTGCGCTTCCGCTCATTCCGTTGTGCCAGCGGGACCCACCACTGTCACCATAGGGAGTCATAAAGTACTCTGTAAAGGAACAGAAACACTAATTTCTGGATTGGGACAAGTCAGGAAGCTCCCTTCTGCGAGCTCTGCAGACTTGCCCCATTCCAGAAACAAGTGTGTCCACTCATTTCTGGTTGCTTTAAGAACAGCTAGCTCCCCAGCACTAGTGGCGGGTGTGTGGGCAGCATAAGATAATGCCCATGGACTACAGTTCCCAGCATTCCTGACCACTAGCCATACTAGCTGGGGCTGATGAGAACTGAAGTCTGGAGGGCACCAGGTTGGGGGATGCTGCTCTAAGCTAATCTTGAGCATGTGTATGAAGCTGTCCAGAAGTTTACATTTTATTCTCATAAAGCCATACATACATGTTTTCCTGCCTCGATGGAATACAGAAATCGATTTGATTTTGTAAAACAGTGTTTTCGATTTTTCTTTTTCTTTCTTTTAAAGAGTTCAGCTGATACTTCAGCGTCTCTGGTTGTTCTAAGGCATTTGGACCAAAGGAAGGATTTGCAGCCCTATAGCCAGTCCAACACAGCTGTAAGTCACCATTTCTCTTGTCCACCAAGATCACAGGAAGCACACGGTAAGAAAGATGATAGCCTACAAAATCATCCGCCCTTTAATGTTGAGAATACCTTGTCTTTGTGGAAAAATCCTCCATTGTTGCAATGTCTTACACAGTTTCCTTGAAAGGTGGGCAACGTACAGCAAATCCAACAGGGTCTGAGTTACCCTGTGGATCTTTTTCTCCTTTTACTGAAGCAATGGAAACCTACTATGATAACAGATACTATGATAATGGACCCACTCTACCTCTGCCTAGTACCATCTCTTCATTGTTACTATTGAAATGTCTTTTTAGGCATGTTTTGGCACTTCAGGTAGGTGGTACAGTTGTAGTTACCTCCAACAGTACTTTCAGGGTATATCCTTAGGATTTCTCCAGTATCTTCAGGACCATCTACTCCTGCATCGACCTGCCTGAGATCTAGGATCCTTCTCTGTCCTTCTGAGGTGATGTGGGTGGTGATTGGGGAAAAGGCCTTTTCAGTAGTGGCTCCCTGTTTTTCAAACATTCTCCCCAGAGAGACATGCTTGGCACTGAGTCTCTTATCCTTTTGGCATCAGATCCAGATGAAGGCCTTTTTATTTACCCCACCCTTTTAATTTTTCATTTACTTTTGCTGATTTATTGTTGTTTTCTCCTCTTTAGTCTGTTGTTGTTTTAGTGTTTAACTGTGATTTCTTTGCCCTTTTTTGGTGTTTATTGTGTGCCATCTTGAGAACCCTAATCTGAGCTAAAGCATGGGATATTACATTTTATAAATAAGTACATACACAAACAAAAGCCTTTTGGACTTCAGGCATCCTATACAGATAACTCCAGGTCAAATACCCTCCATCTTGTGGGAAGTCTACAGTTTATTCATGTAGGTGATTTAATATTTTCTGTTTGAAACCAGTCTAGCATGGTGTCTAAAGGAAACCCTCCTAAGGAAATTGTATTTGTCTGTTTCACTTTATTTATTTATTTATTTATTTATGAAATAGCCTACCTTTCCTCCAAAGAGCTCATGCTAATGGATTTTCATCCTTTTATCAGAAAAACCCTGTGAGGTAGGCTAGGCGGAGATATAGTGACTAGCTCAAAGTCACCCAGTAAATTTCATGACAGCGTGGAGATTTGAATCTTAGGGCTTATCCACACAGAGCTTTTATCCTGCGATTGAGATGGTTCTCTCACAGAAGTTTGCAGGATCTGCTGCACTAAATGCCCTTTGTTCCGTTTTTAAATAGATTGCAGATAATGAGCTATCACATTACCCCGTTGTGTTCCGCTTCAGTTTCCTCCGTCAAAAGAGTTAAAGGAGGAAGAAGAGGAGCGAGATCAATGAAAGATAATGGAAGACCCAGATATGGGCAGAAGGAGGGGGGAAGGGAAGGGGAGAGCGTGTAAAGGGAGTCGTTGTGATCCTGCATTTAAAATGGAAGCAGAAAGCGCCGTTTTAAATGCAGGATTTTAGGCTGGTGTAGAGATGCCCTAGTCTCCCCCGTCCTTGTCCAACACTCTAACCACAACATCACACTGGTTCTCAGTGTAGCTTATAGCTGCGCATGTTTGCAGGATCAGGGCTCAGATCTTGCAGCCCAAATGGGAGACTGTCTGGGACAATTAAGTAAGGATGACTGGCAGCTAAGACAGAAAAGCTGAATTAGGAGACAGAGTCAGCCATCGTAGACAAACTGAGCTTAGAAGTATAGTGTACAAGCACATAATCAGGGACAACTCAAGATCTGTAGCTAAAGATTTAGCCTTGATGGAACGTGTGGAGAAACAAAATGCAGGACCTAGGCATAAAGGGAGGATAGAATGGACTGTGTACAGGAGGACAAAGACAGAATGTAGAGTCATACCCCAGGCACAAGCTTCAGAGGGGAGGGACATTCAGAGAGGCTCAAGAACCAACCAAGTTGACCTACTGCTCAAACAAGATACTCTAGGTTACCCTGGAAGGATTTATACCTAGCACAGGTTAGCAGTAGCCAATCACTTCCTTGGGGTCAGAGTGATCTAAGTCAGAGGTGGGCAGACTTCAGGCCTGTGGGATCTACTATGTAGATGTGTTATCAGAGAAACTCATCTATTGCTTATCCCCAAGATCCACTAACCAGAGCATGGTACAAAAGACATACACTTAGAATTAAACGATTCTGGGCCCAAGACTTTGTTTCTGGTATCAGAACTGAATGAATCTCACAGTCCTTCCACACAAACCATCAACTCCAGGTGACCCCCACGTTTTCTTCATTTCAGCAGTATCACGTAGGGGAGGGGGGAGTATGTTTGTTGCTGCTGTTGTTAGCAGCAACAATTGTGAGTCAGAAACCTTCGCCAACTGACTGCAGATCACTCAGAGATGTACCAGTATATCTAGATCTACCTTCTGTCCACCACTGATTCAAGTGACAGCACAGATACATCTGGAACTCCCTGCTCTAGATCACATCTGCAGCAAGAGGGAACGGCAACTGTAGCAGTCTGTCAAATATATTGAGACCTGATGCCCCTGACAACGTGCTGCATATGATTAATGTTTTGACACACCCAAGTAGTGCAAATCAAATTTATTTATTTATTTGAAATATTTAATTACTACTGCCTTTTATCAAAATAGATTCCAGGGCTGTTTATAGCAATTAAAATGCAAACCAACTAAAAGAAATCAATCAAAACAATAAACAACCTCACAGTGGCAGATTAAAAAAAATCCAAAATGTAGATGGATATATAGTGCCTGTTGTACATTAATTTCACTAATATGAATAATGTTAACATTTATTATTACATTTATTATGAATGAGGATTAAGGAAGGGTTTTGTGGGAGATTATTCACATTCAAGACACTGGGTTGGATCCAGATTTAGTCATACTCAGAACAGACCCATTGAAATCAATGAGACTTCAGTCAGTTATGACTAATTCAAGTCCCATTGATTTCAGTAGGTCTACCCTAGGTAATAGGTCTACTCTGACTAATTCTGGATCCAACCCGTAAGTTGCACCATCCTATGCATGTTTAGGCAGAAATAAGCCCTGCCATGTTCAATGGGGCTTTCGCCCAGGTAAACTGGGGAAATAGATTGTCATATAGTTCCCACTGCAAAAACTGAATCTTCTATAAATATGGGGAAATTCATTATACGTACTCTTGTTATGGTTTTCAATCCACATGGATTCATAGAAGAGGACTCTTAAGGATGTGTGCATTACACTGGAACACTTTAAAAGAATTCCACATTAAACAATAAATCTGCCAAATGAAACTATTCCCTCCAAGCCTATATAAGAGATGTGACTATTACACTCCTGGCTTTCTCTTTAACACTGAATAATACCTTACTCTCCAAGTAGTCCAACATTGCTGGTAGATGCATTGTCAGAGAAAAACATCTATTGCTCATTCTGAGAGAAAGTGATGGAACACTTTGTATAAAAGGGACAATAGAGTTCATTGTAAGCAAATTCAACATAGCTGTGTAACACACACTGTGTTAGAGGGGAGCACCAATTAAAACTTTGTTTTGATGGAGAAGCAGCTACACCATTGACTTGATCTATGAAGGAAATAAGTAGGTGGAAAGAACACCCACAGAATCTCTTGGTAATGTGTTTAATGCACTTAAGGGAGGCTGTGATTATCAATCACTCTTAAATGAGTAAGTGTTAAAGAAATAAACCTGTTGAAGACTAATAGCCTATTCCAGTGCTCTTGAAAGCGTAGCTCTTTGGCTGGAAATTCAAATGTGTTCACACGCCAGTGAGCCTGAATTGCTCTTGGTGCCTCATGTGTAGTTTTAAGTGTACAGTGCTTGAGCCAAAAATGAAATGGCAAATACAGTACCTTATTCTTGGAATAAATATAGCTAATAGGGGATACAATGGCGAGCCCAGTCCAATGCAGGTTTATGCAGAAGGGGAGGGGGCTCAGTGCCAAGTAACACATAGTTGGTTTTGCAGTTACTGGTGAGAAAGGGCAAAGTTAGACAGTGCAACAGCCCTGAGAGCTCTTTTTACACAAAAAAGCAGCTTTCCAACAGGGTGGTATGAAGTGGAGAATTAGCCAGAGGGGAAGGGGTGCGTAACCCTTTTCCTGCTCACCGCTTCTCCATTCCAAATGATAGAAAAGGGTTAACACTTGCCGATTACTTTTTGGCATGTTCCTAAGTTGTCCACATGCGTGCACACCGCACAAACACAGCAGTGGGAAGTACTGCCCTAAATAAGAATTATCAAATGAAACTGAAGATCTTGTTCTCTTTTCAAATATCATTGGTCAAATCACTTTAGAGCAAAGGCTTTGCCCAGAATATTAGACCAAGCAAACCTGCCATTTTGATGCTTCTCTTTTGCAGCTGCAATACTGAACACTTTTGCTTTCTTCTCAGATACAAAAATGGGCCTTTTTGCACAATTTTCTTTCATGCAAAAAGCAACTCTTCTCATTTGGTTCACCCAATCCCTTAGTGATACTGCAGGATTCAAACCCCAATATTTTGTCACTGGTACAAATACATGCAGGTCAGTTGCAACTTCCAATTGCTGTTTAGAATATGGTTGTGTGGGGGTTATGAGGCCAAATTAATTATTGTCTATGAGTGACACAATCTCCCCTGCCCCCATTCCCATTATAATGTAATTGGAATCTGGAGGGCTGGATTGGGACCCCAGGAGGGCTGGATTGGGACCCCAGGACCCCACTCCTTCATTACATGTCATGATTCTTTAATTTAAAAAACCCCACACAAATTAAACTGAGGCTGTGCAGTCCTGTGCTATACAACATCTTCACAAAGTAGAACTGAGATATTCTCAAGGCAAGCACAAACCCACTGAAACAGGAACCACTTTAAGCTTCCTCTGTGAAAAAGCACTCCAAGTCTGCAAAGAAGCCCCTTGCCAATTTCATCTTGGCAATAAGCCGGGCCAAAACTTCAAGGCAAAGTCTAGTCTAGGAGGCTTATTTTTATTAGCTTATTTTAGTTCCTTGGTGTCTGAGTGCCCCCCTACTATGCCATTCCAGCACAGGAAATACTTTCCTTGTAGTGTTAAATAAAAGTGCTGAACACACAGCCCTCCCTATTTTGGAATCTGTTGTCTTTTGTATTGCACGTCTCATATCCGTTTGTTCAATTTATGGAAACAAAAAGAGGGCGAGTAGTTGCATAGCCTTTTCCTTCCCATCTTCTGTCCAGGACTTGCATGAAAAGTAGAGGAGCACTTTCAATTTTCATAGGAGTTGCTTAGCTGCTTGATAAAAGGCTGCAAATTTCAAACATGCAAACTTCCCCCAAGAACAAAAGAATTCAGCTCGGACTAAAAGTCATTCTTCCTCTCCAGGGAACTCTGGGAACAGCATTTATGTGAGGTCATGCTAGAGAATTCTAATGGAGAACTGTCAGTATCCCAGGCACTAAACGACAACTCTGGGATCCCTTGAGGAGTAGGATGGATGGATGGACGGATGGACGGACAGACAGACAGACACACACACTGGTAGCGTAGACAGAGCCATAATATGGGGGCTTTGCAGGACTATCATACAAAGGGAGAAAAGCATTTGGGCGTACTTGGACTGCTTATGAAGAATAGATCAAAGCAGACTTGTATTTAAGCACTCACCTGCTTGCCTTGAAGGTGGCCAGAAATTCTATGCAGGCAAGTGCATGGAATTCCATTCAGGTGAGTGGGAGGCCTGGAATTCCATGTACTTGCTTATAAGAGCCCATCTGGCTTCCGTGCTCGCTGCAGAGGAAGGAAAGCTCCTTTCTCTGCAATAAGCATGGAAATGTAGAGGATGGGCAAAAGAGGAATGAATTGCTCTGTCTCTTTTCCACTATTTTGTTTGGTAGAAGGGTTTTTTTCCATTATCCTGCCCAGAAGTCTGCATTTCTCTTTGGGCTGCAGCGGAGGGGGCTTCTTCTCTTCTGCAGCAAGCTTGGGAACACAGGCTACTAGCCTTTTGCTGGCTTATCGACCAGGTTAGACCAAAGACACAAGCAGTGACAAACAATATGCATGCAAGTTTGTGTGTGGGTTTCACTGCAGACAGGTCTTGTGCACAGGTATTTATTGGTATTGCTTTTGAGGAGGAAGGATCAGCCATCAGTGCTGAGAAGGAGTGATCCAGGACTAAATCCTTTGATGAGGATTCAAAGATGAGAAGTCCAAATGTGATGTGCAGTCTATGTGAAATTGTTAGACTGAACTGTTTCTGTCAAAAATTCACCTCCTTCTCCACAGCTATAGGAGGGTCATAATGTACTCTTCCCATCCTCGAGGCCTCCTGCTTTTCCCTCTCTGTATTATCACTGTCTGTCACAGACATTTGCTTGCTATCAAGGGTTGTTTGACAACCCTCAAATAATCCATGGCTTGTTTTAGAGTTGTTTGAGGGAACCCATGGGTTGTCTGACCCTCAAACAACTACTGCCCCAGACAATTACCTTCTATCAGTTTTCTGGTGCTTCAGGAAAACTAAGCATTGTTCATTTACATTGCAATCCTATATGTGTCTACTCATGTCTACCTGGGCTCATGTTTATGGCTGGTAGTTGGACTAGATGTCCTTTGAGATACCTTCCAACTCTAGGACCTGGTTCACATGACAGGACAGCCCACTGTAGCTTAATTTATCCATTGGGGCTGTTGCATTGTGCCATGCGCCTGCATGCACTCAGCTTGCTGTGGGTTGTCATATCATGAAAACCCAGGTAGCAGGGGTTATTTGACAACCCTTAAATAACCAATAGCTTGTTTTAGAGTTGTTTGAGGGAATTCACGAATTGTCTAGCCCTCAGGCAACCCCTGCCACCTGGGTTTGTATGACATGACAAGCCATGGCTAGCTGGGCACCTGCAGGCACCACGCAAAAAATGGTGCCTGTGGGTGCCTGGCACAATGCGACAGCCCCCATGGGTAAATTAAGCCATGGTGAGTTGTCATGTTGTGTGAACCTGACTCTCAGGGTTTCAACTCAAAAGTAAGTCTGTTGATTTCAGTGGAGCTTACTTCCAGATAAGTGGATACAGGATTGCAGCCTCAATCTCTGATGTAACTTGTTTTTGCTATTTTATCTGTTGTTAATTTTGATACTGTTGAATTTTTATTGATTGTATTTTTTGTTTATGTGTTTGTAAAGCCACCCGGGGGGGCGGGGATTGAAAGGAAGGATAGAAATCCATCCATCCATCCATCCATCCATCCATCCATCCATCCATCCATCAATGGGTCTCTTGGACTGGTGGTACTGAAATATATCATACATACTACATTTGCATTTATTGCTATTGCCTACATTACAATAAATCACATTAGATAACCCATTTGGTAGAATATCCAGATGAAATGTCATTGAACCTTGTGAAAGGGGTTGGACAGTAGGTAGAAGGATGTGATTGCTGGTGTTTTTTAAAGGAATGTATTGGAAACAAGTATTTGATATATTATTGTACCTTTATTATGTTGTTGTTAAGTCGTTAAGTCGTGTCCGACTCTTCATGACCCCATGGACCATAGCACACCAGGCCTTCCTGTCCTCCGCTCTCTCCTGGAGTGTGCTCAAGTTCATATTCATTGCATCGGTGATGCTATCTAGCCATCTCATCCTCTGCCGTGCCCTTCTCCTTTTGCCTTCAATCTTTCCCAGCATCAGGGTCTTTTCCAGTGGGTTTTCTCTTCGCATTAGGTGGCCAAAATATTTGAGCTTCAGCTTCAATATCTGTCCTTCCAATGAGCACTCAGGGTTGATTTCCTTTAGGATGGACTGATTTGACCTCCGTGCAGTCCATGGGACTCGTAAGAGTCTTCTCCAGCACCACAGTTCGAAAGCATCAATTCTTCGGCGCTCAGCCTTCCTTATAGTCCAGCTCTCACAGCCATACATTACTACTTGGAAAACCATAGCTTTGAATACACGAACCTTTGTCGGCAAGGTAATGTCTCTGCTTCTTACTATGCTGTCTAGGTGTGCCATAGCTTTCCTCCCAAGGAGCAAGCATCTTTTAATTTCATGGCTACAGTCACTGTCTGCGGTGATCTTAGAGCCCAAGAAAATAAAATCTGTCACTGCTTCCATTTCTTCCCCTTCTATATGCCAGGAAGTGATGGGGCCAGATGCCATGATCTTCGTTTTTTTTAATGTTGAGTTTCAAACCAGCGTTTGCACTCTCTACTTTCACCCTCAACAAGAGGCTCTTTAGATCCTCTTTGCTTTCTGCCATTAGGGTGGTATTGTCTGCGTATCTGAGGTTGTTGATAATTCTCCCGGCAATCTTAATTCCAACCTGTGATTCATCCAACCTGGCGTTTCTCATGATGTACTCTGCATATAAGTTAAATAAGCAGGGCGACAATATACAGCCTTGTCGTACTCCTTTCCTAATTTTGAACCAATCGGTTTTTCCATGTCCGGTTCTTACTGTTGCTTCTTGACCCTCATACAGGTTTCTCAGGAGACAGGTAAGGTGGTCTGGTACTCCCATCTCTTTAAGAATTTGCCAGAGTTTGTTGTGATCCACACAATCAAAGGCTTTAGCGTAGTCAATGAAGCAGAAATAGACGTTTTTCTGGAATTCTCTTGCTTTCTCCATGATCCAACGAATGTTGGCGATTTGATCTCTAGTTCCTCTGCCTCTTCGAAACCCCGCTTGTACTTCCGGTAGTTCTCGGTTCACATACAGCTGAAGCCTAGCTTGTAGGATTTTGAGCATAACCTTGCTGGCATGTGAAATGAGTGCAATTGTGTGGTAGTTTGAACACTCTTTGGCATTGCCCTTCTTTGGAATTGGGATGTAAACTGACCTTTTCCAGTCTTGTGGCCACTGTTGAGTGTTCCAAATTTGTTGGCATATTGAGTGCAGCACTTTAACAGCATCAGCTTTTAGGATTTTAAATAGCTCAGCTGGAATACTGTCATCTCTGCAAGCTTTGTTGTTACTAATGCTTCCTAAGGCCCACTTGACTTCACTCTCGAGGATGTCCGGCTCAAGTTCAGAGACCGCACTATCATGGCTATCAGGGACATTCAGATCTTTCCTGTATAGTTCTTCTGTGTATTCTTTCCACCTCTTCTTAATCTCATCTGCTTCTGTTAGGTCCCTGCCTTCTTTGTCCTTTATCATGCCCATCTTTGTACAAAACGTTCCCTTGAGAGCTCCGATTTTCTTGAAGAGATCTCTAGTCTTTCCCATTCTGTTGTTTTCCTCAATTTCTTTGCATTGTTCATTTAAGAAGACCTTCTTGTCTCGCCTTGCTATTCTCTGGAACTCTGCATTCAGTTGCGTATATCTTCCCCTTTCTCCCTTCCTTTTTACTTCCCTTCTTTCCTCAGCTACTTGTAAAGCCTCATCAGACAGCCACTTGGCTTTCTTGCATTTCTTTTTCTTTGGGATGGATTGAGTTGCTGCCTCCTGAGCAATGTTACGGTCCTCCGTCCATAGTTCCTCAGGCACTCTGTCTATCAGGTCTAATCCCTGAAATCTATTCCTCACCTCCACTGTATATTCATAAGGGATATGATTTAGGTCATACCTGAATGGTTTAGTGGTTTTCCCTACATTCTTCAATTTAAGCCGAAATTTTGCAAGAAGCAGCTCATGATCTGAGCCACAGTCAGCTCCAGGTCTTGTTTTTACTGACTGTATAGAACGTCTCCATCTTTGGCTGCAAAGGACATAATCAATCTGATTTCGATACTGATCATCTGGTGATGTCCATGTGTAGAGCCGCCTCTTGCGCTGTTGGAAAAGAGTGTTTGCTATGATCAGCGTGTTCTCTTGGCAAAACTCTATTAGCCTTTGTCCTGCTTCATTTTGTACACCAAGGCCATGCTTGCCTGTTATCCTGGTGATTTCTTGACTTCCTACTTTAGCATTCCAATCCCCTATGATGAAGAGGACATCTTTGTATGGTGTTAGTTCTAGAAGGTGTTGTAGGTCTTCATAGAACTGATCAACCTCAGCTTCTTTGGCCTCAGTAGTTGGGGCATAGACTTGAATTACTGTGATGTTGAATGGTTTGCCTTGGATTCGTACTGAGATCATTCTGTCATTTTTGAGATTGTACCCCAATACTGCTTTTCCCACCGTTTTGTTGACTATGAGTGCTACTCCATTTCTTCTAAGGGATTCTTGCCCACAGTAGTAGATATAATGGTCACCTGAATTAAATTCAACCATGCCTGTCCATTTTAGTTCGCTGATTCCCAAGATGTCGATGTTCAATCTTGCCATCTCATGTTTGACCACCTCCAGCTTACCTTGATTCATTGATCTGACATTCCAGGTTCCTAAACAATATTGTTTTTTACAGCATCGGACTTTCTTTTCACCACCAGACACATCCACAGCTGAGTGTCCTTTCGGCTTTGGCCCAGCCGCTTCACTCTTTCTGGTGCTACTTGGAAATTCCTTCTGCTCTTCCCCAGTAGTATATTGGACACCTTCCGACCTGAGGGGCTCATCTTCCGGCGTCGTATCTTTTAGCCTTGTGATACGTTCCATGGGGTTTTCTTGGCAAGAATACTGGAGTGGGTTGCCATTTCCTTCTTCAGTGGACCACATTTTGTCAGAACTCTCCGCCATGACCTGTCCGTCTTGGGTGGCCTTGCACGGCATAGCTTATGGCTTCACTGAGTTACGCAAGCCCCTTCGCCACAACAAGGCAGTCTAATAAACTGTTGGTAACCAAAAAAGAAATACAGTCATGTTCAGAAAGACTCATGCAATAGTCATACATAACATATTTTAGCAAAGGTATGGTTTTTCGCATTTAAAATGAAAGTATCTAACAATTTCTTTGTAACCACAGTTTCCAGTATATGTGGTTTTTCTGTCTCTTTCATTTTCTATCCCTGACTCAGAGCTTTGCCTAAGTACTTCTTTTTCTTTTCCAGTTCTTTGTTGATGGCTAAGCTTTTTATCATGCCATACCTCACTGTGCTGTTATTATTGCTCAAAGTTTCCTAAATATCCTCTGTGAATCCCTCTGACAGCTTTTCTGACTATGCTTAGCCACTGCTGTGAGTACTCCAAAGCAGCAGTACGTCTCTGATGATGGTCCCCTCGCTGAAATATTGTACCTCCCAATTAATTTCTCTTCACTTCTCTCTCATAACTCGATTGAGCTTGTGCACTGCTGCTGGAATTATTAAAATTGCAGTATGGTTTTCTCTGTGTTCCCTTTGTCTGCCAAGTCACATTAGATCTGAGCTTCCTTTAATCATGCTCCTTATAATTAGAGATAAGAGACTGGCATTTTTGTATTTGTTTCTGAATCTTTCATTTGTAGAATATTTTCTCTTTAGGTACACTTAAGGCCAGCAAATGCAACTACTTGGTTTAAATCACTGTACAGATGTATATATTTACAAATTTGGAGGATGCATAAAATACAAGATTGACTTCACGACATTTTGCAAATGTAAAACACAATGTATACCCTTTTACCTCTGCAGCAGAGCAGGTTTTACAATGTACATAGTTTAGGGCCTAAACATTAATTAGTAATTAAAAAGTAAGTAATTAAAAATGGTTAGTAATTTTTTTTAAAAAAATCTTTATTTGATGTAGAGAATTTTTGTCCTGCTTATGCATATGTAATATTATGTTGTGAAGGCAGGAGCCAGACCAAAGAATTTTGAGTATCAATGTGGAAGGCTTCTTATGTTATACCTAGTCAGAGTCATACATGATTACTCATGTATTTCAATGGAGTTTGATGTATCACAGCTGAATCTGTGGACTCCATGTCTGAGTTGATGTGAAATGACACAGAAATGCTGGATCTGTGGTGGGCTTTTAATTTGTGAAGGCTCATGCACACATGGAATTCACCACTTGCTGCTGTAGTCATCAAGTAACACACATGTATGTATGTGTGAACCAAACCAAGACTGCAGGGAAATGTGCAGTTCCTACTAAGCCATGTAACTTAATAGTTCTCCCCAAATTTTTCAGCCTCATAGGGCTAATTGTAGGGCGGATTTATATGATGGTTTTTCATGTAGAAGAAGGAAAAAAAAGGCCACTAAGTTAACAAGGTCCAGTAAGGGGAACGCTGTGCTAAGGGTCAGCTCCTTCAATCAGTAATGCTAATCAGCTTCAAATCTGGGAGGGGGGGAATTGCTGCTGACTTGTGTTTGGGGCCCATAAATGCTCTTTCGAGCCCTTCGGGGAACTTACCATGAGCTGATTTTCCTTGCCATTTTGCCATGGTGAAGCAAGTGTTCACTCAGGGTACAAATAATTGTCCAGCAAGCATCAATGCTGTAGGGTGGGACTAGACCAGAAGGCAAGATTAACAATAGCCGTCTTCAGGTGTTGTGAATCTTACTTACAGTAATACATATGAGGAAAGGATGAGAACAAGCACATTATCTCAGCTCCTGTCATCTTCATTCTTGTTGCCCTCCATGGGTTCAGGGCAAACTTCTGAAGTGGGGAGCTGCTTCTATCTGTGGAGGCTCTCGGCATGATGTAGAGCCCTGAGTGCCAGATTGCTTGTGTCCATGTTACAGACTTGTCTAAAGGGGAGATGGAGAGGAACAACACATTGGTCTTTGCTGGCTGGTAACCCAGAGAGCTTGCTTCCCCATGTCATGTAATTCATCCATAAAAGTCTTGAGGATCCTCACTTGCACCGAGGCTGAACAGAGTGAGTGGTGGCAGCTACCCATAAGGAAGTCAAGGAGGCACATTGCATCCTGGTCTACTTTGCAGGAGAGGCAGAGCAGCTTCCTCAGCAGTAGGTTCATATTTTTCTATTACAGCAGGTCTCAAACTTCCACAAATACACCTCCTCCTCCTCAAGCAAGTTCTTATAAGCTCTATGTTCACAAAGCAGATTTATGGTGAAGTCTGACTTATTATGGGCCCACAAACATCTAACCATTTGCCAACCCTACTCTTAGTTGTTCTAATTTAGCTATATAGAATTTCCCTCACCAGTGAATCTATAATCACACACAGCTGTGAAAAGGAATGATATATTTTATCAATGGCATGTTCTGTGTTGAGGGCTGTGTACAGATAACACCTGTATAGATAATAGATTAAATAGATTATGAAAAGTAATGAATCTTTATAAAATTATAATGCAGTAAAGATTCTACAAATCCAGTCTTGGATTAGCTGCTGCACATTTTTAAAGCCAGGGGGCAGTCAAAACCGGGAACAGTATAACAGAGCAATATACCTATTGCATCGGGAGAATTGCCAAGATAGAAACATCATTCTTGGGTTACAATCCTACAATCCACCTGGGAGTGTGTCCCATTAGACTTAGTGAGACTTACGTCTGAATAAACAGATACTGGAATGCACTGTCAGTTCAGTAGTTCAGCTTAAGAGACTTTCAGTACAATCCTATGCATAGAATCATAGAATAGTAGGGTTGGAAGGGGCCTACAAGGCCATCGAGTCCAATCCCCTGCTCAATGCAGGAATCCAAGTCAGAGCATCCCTAACAGATGGCTGTCCAGCCTCGTCTTGAATGCCTTCTTTATTCAGATGTAAGTCCCACTAAGCTCAGTGGCACTTACTCCCAGATAAGTGTGCATAGAATTACTTACTCACTAAGATGTAACACCCATTGAATTCAGTGTGACTTACCTCAGTTTTTAGGACTGAGCTGCCTAGAATGTTTATATAGCTTCCCAATGGATTTACACCATAACTGTTTTTAGGAGTTCTTCTGAGTACAATTAACACTCACGAGGGGAGAACAAGGAGGGGTGCGATAGCTCCTCCCACGCCGTCCCTGTCCTTGTTGTCCTCCATGATGGGTGCAAATGTCTGCAGCTGGGAGCCTTTTCTTCTCCTTAGACTCTGAGTGATTTAGGACCTACATTTTCCAGGGTTCTGTATCATGTGGGGAGCCAACATGAGTAGGGAAGTCCAGATTTTGTGCAATCTATTTGGTCTGTGTTTCGCGGATTGTCAGGCATCTTTCGTTCCATCATCCACTCACTCATGGAATCAGATTTTTAAAAGGGATGTACAAGAATTTCATTTCTCTTGTGCAAGTGTGCATGAGTGCAAATGTGCACTACTGCAGGTGCCAATTTGCACATATCCCCCCCCCCAGCAAAAAAACCAGTCCACATGTCCACGGAATCTGTGCAATTTGGAACAAGTTGACCTGCAGCAGAAGGGCCAAAGCATGTGGAAAGGGGATGTGAAGCTGTGCCTCTGACCCTGCTTCCCATTGATGTGGGGCTTATCCAGGGCCCTGGTCCTGCCATGCGTAGACCTCCCCAGAATCTGGAATCCTCATTGTGCCATCAGGCAAGGATCCAGGTTCTGCGGAAGAGAATGCGTAGAGAGACCTAGGGTAGCCATGTGCCCTCTTTTACAAAGGACAGTCCTCTGCTTGAAGGGTTGCCAGAGAACTGTCCTCTATTTGGAAGGTGGCCTCTATCTGAAGGCCCATCCAGTCCAAGTCCAGTTTAAAGATAAAGAACCATAATAAGGGCGTGCCCATCAACCGTGAGCACCTGGATAGGATACTGAGCAAGACACACAGGTAACCTGGTCACAGTCTTCCGTACTATGGTGAGATATACTGTATTTCTATTTAAATAACAATTATCCCTAAATGTGCATCTAGACATATAAAATTAGCATATGGAAATGTTATACAAATTGGTGTCCTTTTTTGTCCTTTTTTGGTGATGCATATCATTTGTTTGTTTGTTGGCAATTCACAAGGGGCTACCCTAGTGAGGCTTCCCCAACGCAGTCATCCATGCTAATATGTGGGCAATGGAGGCAAGGAGAACCACATTTCATCAGGAGCACGGCCAGAGTTGCAGCCCTGCAGCCCCTTTCTACACACCAACATTATTTATTTTTAAATAAAAAGAATAACCTTGACCATAAAAATAAAATGATAACCTCCGTCACTTAAAATACAAGCATTAGATTAGAACAAAAATGAAGGAAGAGTGCAAAAGTGAAGAAGACAGCAACCATTAGTCTGGTTCTTATGCACAAGATTTACCTGGTATTGAAAGGGGTAGTGTTCAGCTTTTGCTTATCCTTGGCTGATACAGTCTTTAATCCTGTGAAAAAACAAGGTATAAGAGAAGAATGCTATTAGTGTATGGCAGATAGATTGAAGCCCTTTTAATATGTATGCTCCATTAAAAGATTGTCTTTTTAAACCTTGTAAACACCTTGGCTGCAATCCAACATCGAGTTAAGTGTGTTTAAACCAATTGGTTTTAGAGGCCTTAAGTATGCTTAGCACTGTGTTGGATTGCAGCCTTTCACTTTAAGTAATGTAAATATTTTCTATTATACCCAATTGCTGTCTGGATTCTATAGGAATGAAAGCCCAACATTTACTGACTTTAGTGATGTTATGGCTGCTTCTTCTGATTTTGAAATGTTCTTTTATTGAGTTTTATTATATTTGTTGTATTATTTAAAATTATTTATTTATTTATTTATTTAGCACGGTGGTTTACAAAACAAAGCAAAAAAACACCATATATGACTGGTCCTTAACCCAAGAGGGCTATAACCTAAAATAGACAAAGGGAAGGGGGGAAATGAAGGCATGGGCAAGCAAGGGAAGAATATGTGATTATTTTAATTACATGTACTTTGGCTTAGTTACAGTAATGTGTAGAGATGAGAGATTATCAAAAAGCTTCCTGGAAAAGGTGAGTTTTGAGGACAGACTCAAAGGAAATAAGGGGTGATTGCGTGGAGATGTTCTGGGAGGCAACTGCAGGCATAAGGGGCAGCAAGGAGATGTTTCAAGGAGGAGGAGACCTTTGGATGGCTGAGGTTGGTGGAGCTGGATGAGCCCAGGAAAGGGTTTATTGGGATATAAGCGCAGAGAAATAAGGAGGGACAAGGCCGTGGAAGGCTTTGAAGGTAAGGACAAGACGGTTGTGCGGGATTCAGGGATTTAAGAAGTGCAGTCATATGGTCAGAACAAGAGAAGTGAATAATTTTGGCAGCAGAGTGCTGGATAGATGTGAGTGGATGAAGGTGAGACAATTGTACACTGTCTTTAGAGTCTTGCACTGAAGGATGGTTTATAGATAAATAAAATTGCTCACCCCCCTTACATAGAGTTATCTACTGTTACTAGGGCTTAATTTCTGAGAAAGGTACTGTACCTCAGACTTTGCTAGAAAGTTTCACACTCTGTCATTGCAATTTTTCTCTTCAGCCCAGATGTGTATGTAGGGGGGTGTTTATAGTTATTCATGGGATAGCTTAACACACATTTTAATCTGTGTAGGAAGAATGCCATGTCTGAAGTTAATATCTCCATTACTCAGTGATATCAGAAATAAATACTGCACATATTCAAAAGTACTTTTACATATGTTTCAGAAATGAGCCCTGTAAATGAAAATTGGTTCTGGAGCCAAGTCCTGGCTCAAAGTAGGCCTTTCCTATGACACCAGAGTAATGTCCCTGCATAGCTAAGCCAAGATAACACCATGTTTTGTGACATTTACATAAGAACATAAGAAGAGCCATGCTGGATCAGACCAAGGGTCCATCTAGTCCAGTATTCTGTTCACACATTTGTGTAGATGTGACCTTGATATGCCCCAGCCTAAGCATGGCAAGTTTTAGGATCAAGCTATAAAATCAGTTTAGAATACCACAATGCCAACTAAACTTGCTCCATAAATGAGGCTGTTACCATGTATATTTCATCAACCAACTGTCGGCCACATTTGATGCTATAGTTTGCGTGCTGCTAAATATGAAAGAGTGCATTGTACTTTTATTTGTGGAGATGGGTCATTTCAATGCTTCGTTTTCAGGCTTTACTGTGCAATTTTGGAATGTACGCAATTCAGATATTTTCCTGTAGCCCAAGGCAATAATAGATGTGGTAAGCAAACACTGCTTTAAAGAGGTTGTCTGCTGATTTACATATTTTATAAATATTAACATCAAAAATAATGAGAATTTAATCCATATGGCATGTAAAAAGTTAAATAGCAATATTAATACTGTATCAAACACTAATTAAAGGAAATACAAGTTCAATTTAAAAAAGTCTCACACAGATAATATAAAGAAATTGTTTAAAAATCCTAAGATTTGCTTTTTAAAAAAATGTATGCTACTTACCGTGATGAGGGATTCATGTTGACAAAAATGAGCACATCTAGTCCAAAACTAAAATGTGAGATATGGCAAGTTCAGGTAATGGGAAAGTTTGGTTCTCAAATGGTACTCAATCTATAGTACGCATGGTAAGAGCGTAACACCATCCCCATTTATGAACACGTTTAGTTGACACTAACTATTTCAAAGTCATAAAACAGGGGTAGGCAACCTGTGGCCCTTGGCCTAATTTCATGCAGTCTTCAGCCTAATTTCAAAAGCCCTTGGCATGTGATCAGTTTCAAAGGCCCTCTGCATGTGACCTCTCCCAAGAGTGATGTGTCTCTTCCAGTGGAGGCTGGTGACTCTGATTTTGGTGGGGCTGAGTTTCAGTCAGAGCAATCCAGAACTCTAAAGGAGCTATCCAATGTGCTGAACCCATTTGGGGGATAGGGTCAGCACCTTGGATAGCTCCTTTAGAGTTCTAGCTGGTTCTGACTGAAACCCAGAATGGAATCACAGCCCCAGAAATCAGAGCCACCAGCCTCCACTGGTCCTTTCCCTGGTAGCCCACTGGATGGGAAGGAAGAAGGAGAGAGAGAGGAAAGGGGGTGGCAGAAAGGGAAAAGGGGTAACTTTTGTCTGTGGCCTTACCCACCGCTGGCTTTCTCTCCCTCTGCTGACTAATTTACAGGTGCCCTACTTTATAGAGGTTGGGCCTCTATTTTTTCAGAGGACAGTCCTGTAATGCATCCTCTGTTTGATGGGCTGTCCAGTCCAAGTCTGGTTTGAAGTCAAAGAACCATCAGGAGGGAGAACTGGGCCTTCAAGCTGCCCAACAACAGCACTGGACAGCAGGTCACTTGGTCAGTCTTCTCCGCTATGGTGAAATGTACTGTATATCCATTTAAATTATAGCAATTGTTTCTAAATTTGCATCTATACATATAAATTAGCATATGAAAATGTTATGCCACTTCCTTGAGAGGGTTTTACCTTTAAAGGTGATTTTAAAATAATTTTAAATAAATAAACAAAATATACAAACTGCTGTCCTCTTTTTGGTGATTTTTTCCCTCTTTTTTGGCCATCCTGCTGCTGACACGCACCTCCCAATAGATTAGCCATGAAGGAATGCGGTGCTCGACAGAAAAAAGGTTGCCCGCCCCGTCATAATGCATCAGTAATATAAACACTGATGTCCAAGCTGCACAAGCAGATAAAGATAAACTGATATATATATTTAAGCAAGTTGTTGTCCCTTCCTAGAATACTCTTCTTTAGGTTCCCCACCATCACCTTCAGTCTGTATCTTAACCCTTTTCCATTTAACTTTCTGTTTAGTTTAAGACTTTGTCTTGTGAATTGTGACATGCATATTACATTCCACAGTTAACCTACACCTAGACTGCACAGGCAGCAGAATAAGGTGGTAAAATCGTGAAAGCATAGAGGATTTTACACTTTGAACTGCACTATGAAGTGCAGGTGAGGGCTGCCTATTTCAATTGGACTCCTGTGTATCAAACTTTATACAAATGGGGCAGGGGGAGAAAGAAAATTGTGTGTGTGTGTGTGTGTGGGGGGGTTCTACTCCAGCCACTCTTTAGAATCATGGAATCATAGAATAGTAGGGTTGGAAGGGGCCTACAAGACCATCAAGTCCAGCCCCCTACTCAATGCAGGAATCCAAGTCAGAGCATCCCTAACAGATGGCTGTCCAGCCTCATCTTGAATGCCTCCAGTGTGGGAGAGCCCACCACCTCCCTAGGTAATTGGTTCCATTGTCGTATTGCTCTAACAGTCAGGACATTTTCCCTGATGTTCAGCTGGTATCTGGCTTCCTGTAACTTGAGCCCATTATTCTGTGTCCTGCATTCTGGGGTGATCGAGAAGAGATCCTGGCCTTCCTCTCTGTGACAACCTTTCAAGTACTTGAAGAGCGCTATCATATCTCCCCTCAGTCTTCTCTTCTCAAGGCTGAACATGCCCAGTTCTTTCAGTCTCTCCTCATAGGGCTTTGTTTCCAGTCCCCTGATCATCTTTGTTGCCCTCCTCTGAACCCTCTCCAGTTTGTCTGCATCCTTCTTAAAGTGCAGCGCCCAGAACTGGACACAGTACTCCAGATGAGGCCTAACCAGTGCTGAGTAGAGGGGGACTAGTACTTCCCGGGATTTGGAAGCTATGCTTCTATGAATGCAGCCCAAAATAGCATTGGCCTTTTTGGCAGCCACATCACATTGTTGGCTCATATTCAGCCTGTGATCTACAACAATTCCAAGATCCTTCTCACTTGTAGTCTTGTTGAGTCACATATCCCCCATCTTGTAAGTGTGCATTTGGTTTCTTTTTCCTAGGTGCAGAACTTGGCATTTATCCCTATTAAATGTCACTGTGTTGTTTTCTGCCCAGCGCTCCAGTCTATCAAGGTCACTTTGAATTTTCTGTCTTCCAAGGTATTAGCTACCCCACCCAATTTTGTGTCATCTGCAAATTTGATCAGCATTCCCTGCACCTCCTCCTCCAAGTCATTAATACAAATGTTGAAGAGCACTGGGCTCAGGACTGAGCCCTGCGGTACCCCGCTCGTTACCTCTCCCCAGTTTGAGGAGATCCCATTGATAAGCACTCCTTGAGTCCAATTCTGTAGCCAACTGTGGATCCACCGGATCGTTGTTTCATCTAGCCCACTTTGAGCTAATTTGCTTATCAGGATATCATGGGGCACTTTGTCGAAAGCTTTGCTGAAGTCGAGGTATATGATGTCCTCAGCATTCCCACAGTCCACAAGGGAGGTTACTTGATCAAAAAATGAGATCAGATTTGTCTGGCAGGATTTGTTCTTGACAAATCCATGTTGGCTTCGAGTAATCACTGCATTGTTTTCAAGGGGCTTACAGATGGATTGCTTTATCATCTGCTCCAGAATTTCCCAGGGATTGATGTCAGACTGACTGGTCTGTAGTTCCCAGGTTCCTCCTTTTTACCCTTTTTGAAGATAGGGACACCATTAGCACTCCTCCAGTCATCTGGCAATTCACCTGTCCTCCATAATTGCTTAAAGATAATAGACAGTGGTTCTGAGAGTTCTGCTGCCAGTTCCTTTATTACTCTAGGGTGCAGTTCATCTGGCCCTGGAGATTTGAACTCATTCAAAGTAATTAGGTGTTCCTTGACCATATGCCTATCAATCTCAAGCTGCAATCCTGCCTCTTCAGCCTGTACTTCGCCTTTATAATAAATATTATTATTTAATAGCTGAACCACGATTTATTTCCTCTGTCTTTTACTATGCACGTAGCTGAAGAAAGCCTTTTTGTTGTTTTTAGCATCCCTCGCTAACCTCAGCTCATTCTCAGCTTTAGCCTTCCTGACACCATCCCTGCAATTCTGTGCTACCTGCCTGTACTCTTCCTTTGTTGCTTGGCCTTCTTTCCACTTCCTATATGTGTACTTTTTTGTTTTCAGGTCATCTCTTAGCTTTTTGTGAAGCCGCAGTGGCTGCTTCTGTTGTCTTCCACCTTTTCTTCTTGTTGTAATTGTTTGTAATTGTGCCTTGAGAATTTCCTTTTTTAAAAACTCCCACCCATCTTGGACTCCTTTTCTCGTTAGAGTCACTTGCCATGGGACCTTACTTATCACTGTTCTGAGTTGATTAAAATTAGCTTTCCTAAAATCCAAGGTACGGGTTTGGCTACACTCGGCTTTTGCTTCCTTTAGAACCATGAACTCAAGTATAACATGGTCGCTTTCCCCCAGAGTTCCTGTAACTGCTACTTTACGCACTAAGTCATCTCTGTTGGTTAGGATCAAGTCAAGGATAGCCGATCCTCTAGTTCCTACCTCTACTTTCTGTAGGAGGAAGTTATCTGCCACACAAGTCAGAAATTTCCTGGAGGGGCCATGTTTTGCAGAATTTGTCTCCCAACAAATATCGGGGAAATTGAAGTCCCCCATTACTACTACATCATGCTTCCTTGAAACATGGGCTATTTGCTTTTCAAAAGTTTCATCCTCGTCTTCTCCTTGATTGGGTGGCTGGTAGTAGACTCCGACAACCATGTTCCTTTTATTCTTTGCTCCATTTATTTTAACCCAGTTGCTCTCGATGGGGCTATCAAGCTCATCCTCCTGTATTTCTGTGCAGAGAAAAGTATTTTTAACATATAGTGCAACCCCACCTCCATTTCTGTTCCTCCTGTTCTTTTTGAATGAGTTATACCCTTCAATTGCTGTATTCCAGTCATAAGAGTCATCCCACCAAGTCTCAGTTATACCTATCAAGTCATAATTTCTCTCCTGTATTAAAAGTTCAAATTCTGTTTGTTTCCTATACTCTGGGCATTAGTATATAGACATCGAAGACCATGTGCTTCATAGTCTGGCTTTCTTCCTACATGTTTGTGAAGACTATTATTGGGCGCTATTAGAGCTGTTCTCTCCGTTGCAGTGCATGAGCCTTCGTCCATTGTTACCCCCAATGTCTCCCTTCCCCGTATGATTCAGTTTAAAGCCCTCCTGATAAAGTTCTTCATGCTGTGGCCAAACACATTCTTCCCAGCCTTTGTGAGGTGCAACCCATCCCTTGCCAACAGTCCATCTTCCAGGAAGTATAACCCATGGTCCCAGAATCCAAATCTCTCTCGAAGGCACTACCTTCATAGCCAGTCATTCACCCAGAGTATTTTTCATTCCCTTTCTATCCCTCTTCTAACTACTGGAAGGATGGATGAGAAAACTATCTGGGCCCCAAAGTTCTTGAGTTTCCTTCCCAAAGCTTCAAAGTCTGATGTGATTTCTTCGTAGCTCCTCTTGGAGGTATCATTTGTTCCCACGTGGATGAGAAGAAAGGGATACCTGTCAGTGGGCTTTATGAGTGCACGCAACCTTTCAGTCACATCTCTAATCCGTCATCCTGGGAGACAACATACTTGGCGGGTCCACAGGTCTTCGCGACATACTTGGGTCTCGATCCCATGCAGCAAGGAGTCTACCACTACTACCACTCTTTTCTGCTTCTTGTTATAGGCCTGGGTTTCATCGCTTCTGTTTGGCTGACCTTCAGCCTCTTGCTCGCTCTCATGTAGGTTCCCCTGTGATTCTTCCTGTGCAGGCTGTCCTCCAGTCTCATCCGCAAGTACCTGGAATCGGTTCCACAGCTCCACTGCTTCCACTGGTGCAGAGTGGCGTCTAGTTCTTCTTCTCCTAACTGTCACCCTTTTCCACGGAGTATCCTCTACTCCATTTTTCTTCACCTCAGCATTTCCCACTTCTGCCTCATCTTGCTGTTGCTCTTCAAGCTTCTGGTCTTCCCTTTGCTGCTGTAGTTCCCCCATTCTGTTCAAGAACGCTTCGTGTTCTCTTATTCCCCAGAGGGTCGACAGTCACCACTCCAGTCCACTTACTTTTTCTTCCAGCAGCGTGATCAACTTGCACTTGTTGCAGGTGTAGGCCATGTTGTTCTCAGGCAAGAAAACAAACATTGCACACACCTTGCAGGTCACCACCACTGGAGAGTCCTGTCCTTCCATTGCCTCTTTTCCCTTTTTGTGTCTAGCTTTGTGATTGTTCTAGACTAGCCTGTGCCTGCTCCTCTACTCAGTAGAGGTTAAAAGTAGAGTCCCACTGGTGTGGAAGTGCGTGTTACAAGACAAATAAATGAAAAAAGTTAGTTAAGAAATGAAAAAAAAATGAAAAAATGAAAAAAAAATCCCCCTTGACCTCCCCTGCCGAACTCCCCTGGCTAACTCCTGTTTGCTCCCCCTGTCCGCTCACTCTGGTCACTCGATCTCTGGGAGCTTGCTTGCTTCTGTAGTCCCTGGACCAGCTGGAGCAGCTTGCTCTGCTCTGCTCAGCTGGGAGGCGGGAAACACACTGAAGCTTCCCGCCCACTCAGCTGCTGGGAATACTCAGGCCACACACCCCCAATTCAGTTGGAGCTCTCAGAAGCCCCTAGTGAGCTCACAGCCAGTCAGAAGGATAAAGGGCAGCCCCCTGGGCTTCCTGCAGCCCACTTACCTCTTAGCCTCTGTCTCCTTTGTCTCTTCTACCACTGCAACTCCCCTGGCCAACTCCTGTTTGCTCCCCCTGTTTGCTCGCTCTGTTTGCTCGCTCGCTCTCTGGGAGCTTGCTTGCTTCTGTAGTCCCTGGACCAGCTGGAGCAGCTTGCTCTGCTCTGCTCTTAATGTGTGGATTTAATGTGTAGATTAAAGAGTATTTGTTGTGTGGAAAGGGGGTATTCAAAAGTGGCATCTCCCACCTGCAGTGTAAAATGATATAGTCCATTCCATCACCTCAGGACTCTTCCACCTCATAATTTGTTACTATATTCCTGTTCCTTTTTGCAATACAGGCTAGCACTTAATACAGCTATGTACTCTTTTGGGGGGAGGGGGTATGAAATTCTTTTACATACATATAATTCTCCAGCTGGAAAAATTAAAACATAGAGACACTTCATCAAATCTTTACTCCAGTCCTCAAGCAATTTTGAAATGTTGACTGAAGCAATCTAAGTGCCTGCAGCACTTTTACAATATCAAATATTTTAATGAAAATGTTTTCCTCAAACCCTAGAGCATTTCCAAATATTAAATGTAGAAAAGAGATGAATTTTTTTCCTCTAGGCCCAAAGCTGTTCTAAAATATCCAGCAGGGGGGCGGGGGGACAATAAAACTGTAATAGCGCTTCAGTGAGCACTGGTCAGTGTTCACTTGTGGATAGCACAGTGAAAAAGATGATAGAGTGTGTTTGTGGGCACCCCAATGAACATGCTACAGGGTACAGGCTCTGTGAAGAATGTCTGACAGAATTTGGAATGCTTTGTCTCAATAAGAATGAATAAATGTTATAACAGTTTCAATGCGAGTTAATGTAAGATGGATGAAAATTACACTAGAAATCAACTTTTCCCCATTCTGACAACTGTGGAAAAAGTTTTGATATTGTTACATCCCTGTGAGAATTGTGATGAGGGTTCATTGCACTCTCAAACTGCATATTATCTGAAAGCAGCAACTTCACAATATTTTCACCCATTTGGGGAAGTTTTTATTTTTTGCTGTGCATTCAGGAAGGCGCAAACACTAAAACGTGAGAAGACCATGCTGTTTTCACATCACCCTTCCCATGACAACATCACCAAATATCCATCCTCTTCCTTCTTTTCTTTGGTGCCCTAACAACAAATGCAATGTTAAAAATAACCATGTTACTTATCACTCTGTATGCATTTACTTTTCTGCATGGCAGGAAACACCATCTACAGCACAAATGTTGTACAAAGACCTTTGGCTATTGGGCTGTATAGAAATGTAATAAATAAATAGATAAAATGGCCAAACACAGGTCATAAAAAGAAAATTATCCCTGAGTGAATATAGTTGTTATAGTTTAGCCCTACCCATAAGCCAGAGAATTATAATGGCCATATCTCCTGGTTTGATCACTGTCTGGATATTGCATTTCAGGGACAGCAGGGGTCTCCTTTCTGATATAGAAACCTTGTCTTGGATCCTAAGAACTCGGAGCAGAAGGAAGCTAATGTAAGGAGATTTGCCCATACCTCCCTCCCCACACCAGGCCCTGCACCCTCATGCAAGGTGCCTCCATCTGTTTCGGGGCAATTCCCCCACACCCAGGATCCCTGCCATGCCACACCATTCAGGAGGTTCCCCTGACTCTCTGGAGGGGTCAACAAGCTGTAGGGGAGAAGTGGATGGAAAAACCTCCTTCCACAAGCTTCCTTTCATGCTTCACACCACAGCCTTCTCCAACTTGATGTTTTAGATTTCAGTTCCCATCAGACCCAGCCAGCATAGCCAATGGTCAGAAATGCTGGGAGTTCTAGTCCAAAACATTTGGAGGGCACCAGGTTGGGGAAAGCTGGTTCACAGTACCCAAGCCAATGTATTCTGCATTGTGTTAAGGATTGTTCTGTTTCAGAAGCATTTAGTCTATGTTACAATGTACACGGTACGTTGAGGGTATTGTACAAATAAATTCTTTCCTTTCCTTGTAAAGAAGTTTTCTAAAAGAGGTGAGGGCCATCCTTACCATGAAGCAACATGAAGCAATGGCTTTGGACAGCTGATTCCATTTTTCTGCCTCCAGCCTCCATTTCTGTGTGCCATTAAAAATGCACAGTCTTTAGTTTTTATGCTGTAGTATCTAACAGTGGCACTGCCTGGGTCATCTTAAGGAGAAGTTTCCAAATTCATTTTGCTCTGTGTGTGTGTGTTGTTTAAAACGTCTGTATCTCATCATTTCCCCAAGGTGCTCAGGGGATTAATTTATCCCATTTTATTCTCACAACAACCCTATGAGGTAGGTTTAGGTGGACAAACAGCGACTGGACCAAGGTCACAGGACGAGTTTTGTGGCTGAGTAGGGATTTGATTCTTATTCTTCTTCCTAACCCCTATCCAGTACTCAAGTTGCTAAACCACTCTGGCTCTGTTAGATTCCTTTTTAGTTTTAACCATCATAAACATTTCATTACTACTAGAAGTATGTTTGGGATCATATTTTGAGGAAGGAAGGAGAGAGAGAGAGAGAGAGAGAGAAAGAGTTGAGGAGTTGTGTGGTCTTGAGGTCACTGGCAGATGAAGTCTAATAAATGTGTGCTTCCAGCCTTCATCACTGAGCTCAATGATTCTGACAAGTGAGTCCTCTTTCCTCTTTGACAGTAGAACTACTGACAGAACCTGAACAACAGTACTGCGTCACTGATGCCTCTCCAAAGTGATGTGCACAAGCAGTTACTTAAACTTGCTTTATGAATCACATTGTCTTCATCTTTCCAACTGCCGGCTATCAGTTTCTAGGGCTGCTGTCGTTTTAATAGCATTGTCCGCCTTCTTTATGAATGCTTGCTTCCTAAGTCATCTTTCAGCCTGCCATTGCTGGCTTAATCTACTCATGATTTATTCTTTTAAGGGGTGCCGCTTAAGATTGTAAAACGGTTTTCAAAAATACAGTTCTCTGCTTTCCCTGCTTCTGGGGCAGCCAGAACAGATTTCAGTAGCTGGTTCTGTTTCTACATTGCTGACCACATCAGCTCAGCATGAAAAACAAGCTCTGAGGAACTGGGTGAAACATCCCAAAGAAAAACAAAATCCTTAAGCATTCTTAAATTTTCAAGTCAGCACAAATACTAGGTGCATTTTTTATGTGCAGTATGCATTTGGCAATTTTTTAACCGTGTGAGCCAGTGGATTTAATTATCTTCCTGTGATTTATGCATAACTTTTATTAATTGTACTGGTGGGAATGAATGGTGGCTAGAAATAAAGCCAGATGTCTCCCTTCCATACGGTTTTCAACAAATAAACTCTTGGTTGCCATGATATGCTTCTCTACTTCTTTTTTAGCAAGAAATATTATATGGGATATTTAACTCTTCACTCCCCAAACCACATATAGGATGAAATAGTTTTAGGCCATGCGTGTCCTGAGCAATTGACCTGCTTTTTAACTAGGTGCACAAAGAATGCAGATATACACCATAGTTTTACATTTAAGAGGGAACATTTTTTCTGTCAAGGGTCACATTCCCTTGGAGGTAACCTGTTGGGGGGGGGGGGGCATGCCGGCAGAGGGCAGGGACAAAACCAGTGATGGGCAGGACAGGACCCTTTCTGTCTCATCCTCTCTTTCTGCCACCCCATTCTCTCTCTCTCCCTCCCTTTTCCTCCCTGCTAACCAGCTGCCGGGGAAGGGCCAGATCACTCTTTCCAGAGTTCTGAACTGATCACTTCCAGAGGGCCTTTGAAATTAGGCTGGTAGCTACTTGAAATTAGGCCAAGAGCCCTAGGAGCACAGGTTGTCCACCCCCATTATACTCTTTGAACTATAGAGCGCATTTATAGCCAGTCACTGGATAGGTAGTCAGTTTTGTCGAATTAACTTTTTGTTAGATTGAAGTGAACCACAATGATTGTTCTTCTGATTCTTCTACAAAGTATGTTCTTTTGTAAATCAATGTTTGTGCAGAAAATATATATCATAAGCCTTTCCACTTAACTTTTCCACTGCTCTAAAGCTCTTGGTTGCCCCTTTTTTGAGAGATGGAATTGACCCACTCTTCTGTCCTTCCTGCCCTTCAGCTTCTAGCCAAGGACCTCAGCTGGTCCTTGGTGTCCTTCTACATATTTCCATTTCGAAACAGATCAAGATAATGATAGTTTCCAAGGGTGAAATCCAATGTCATGCTAGTGGATATCTACTAGTGTGACAGGACTTTCTCCCTCTCTTCTCCCCTTGCAGCCCTTTCCAGTGCCTGAAAATCTGCTCTGGCGGGTTTCCAGCCTTCCAGAGCAGATTTGGAGGGTTTGTAGGGAGCTGCAGGAGGAGGACTCACCCCCTCCTAGTTCCACTGATGGAACTGAATGCATTGGCAGAATGACAGCTTTGGATAAAACCCAGACTTTGTGACATCTGAATCTTCATTGCCCTTAAGAAGTCATACAGTGTTTTAAAACTGGACTGACTCAGATTTAACACAGGATTGGACATCCAGGTACATTTAACTTCTATTCATTCTTCAGACATCATAATAAGCAGGGATGTAGACTTCTCAATTTCTTGGGGGAGGGGAGATAGGGCTAAATCTGTGAAAGGGGACTAAGTTTATTTGTTTACATTTATTTATATATTTCTATTTATATTTCTGGAAACCATCCTTCATCAACAATGGATCCTAGAGTGTTTAAAGCCACACATTAAAATAACCAGTACTCATCAAAAATATTACATTTTAATTATATTATGATTGTTTACACACTACCCCACCGTTCATAGTCCTGTACAATATATCATCCAATTTGAAGCCCAAGACAAAAATCAATAAACCCTTTTTATGAATTAAAACAAATTTATTATAGCTAACCAGAGGGAGCGTTGAAGTAGATATCTAAACAAATCATCAAGGAGAAGAAATACATTCAGGATATGCACTGCTAGGATTCTTCCACACTGAATGTATTTCTTCTGATTGCTGCTGCCTGGATGAACTAATTAGCTATAATGTTAAGATCCATCTCCAAACTGCTCTCTTTATGTCCATGTAGAACAGCCATGTGATTGACCCTGGCTTGCCCCATGCTTGATCGCAGAAAGGTCTTTATTCTACGAAGGCATGATAACAATCTTTCTGATGAACATGATGAAACAGGTATCATAAGGCTGATTTTGATCAGCTTTGTCAATTCCAGTAGCAGGTGCTGCAGATGTTTGCCTTGTGTCCCACTCAGAAGATCAACCACATCCTGAAGAACTGAAACTTTAACTTTCCTCTCCCTTGCAATATCCAACAGCATATTACGATGAAGCTGTAATCAAGAAGAATCCATGTCAGTTGTGTAAAAGACTGCAATGGATGTGCTATTGATCTCTCCAATGACAATTTTTTTCAATTTTGCTGATAAGTTTGCACACATCTGAGGAAAAGCGATTGTGCCAACTGCTGCTGAGATTATCAGTCACATCATAAAAGATCTTCCTGTAGAATTCTTCAGGAGGCTCAAACTGGTGAGGCCCACACCCAGCATCAATATGTCGTGGAGGCTTTCTGCACCTCGGGAGGGTAGGGCTTTTTGCTGTCATAGTGGTCTTCAAAGTTGTTCCTTAGTTGCTTTGTACTCTCCTTGGTAGACATCAAAATAAGTTCTGCTTGATGGACCTGTAGGTTACTTTTTGAAGTGCTGTATTTAATGCGTCCAAATGGCCAAACACGAGCATCAAGAGCTGCAGCATGAAGAAAGAAGCAAACCTCTCCGAGCTTTGCACTTACCCATCTGCTTTTGCCCCGGCATCTCCCCTTTCCTCAGATGCTACATCCTCAAAGAAATCAATGAGCTCTCTATAATTAAGAGCAACTGACTGTAAAGAAGCTGTTCTAACAGTGCACCTTGTGGGGCAAAATTGTTTGAGATGTATGTCCTCCTCTCCCCCTTGGAAGTTTTTAAACCAGGCAAGACATTTGGATGAACTTCTGACAAAAGTGATAAGGCCAGCTACTTCACTCAAAAAGTTTCTTCTACACATGGCAACATTTCCTGATATATCTGGCACCACTGAGTTCACAGCATGGACCACACAGTACACACAGAGGGCTCTTGCTTCCTCTTCCTTCGCAAGAGCCTGCAGCTGACTAATGTGTCCAGCTACGCTTGATGCTCCATCATAGCATTGGCCACGGCACCTATCAAGAGGAAGATTAAAGCAGCACAGTACATCTTTCAAAATAGCAGAAAGAGTTTAGAAGTTATAGCATCAGTCTCATAAAACCAAAAAAAAAAAAGAATTCCTCCACAGACATTTCCTCTGTGGCAATGCAAAAAGGAAAATGAAACCTGCTCCTTTGTGGTGATATCTTTCGTCTCATCCACCATTTTACTGTAGTAAACAGCTGCTTCAATCCTTCTTACTAATGTACATAGAACATTGTGAGCCATGATCTTAAGGAACTCATTCGCAATAGCTGGTGGAAATCCATTTGTAAACTGTACAATCCAGCCATGATCTCAGCTGAGGAACATCATCATCCCGAAGCAGCAAGAGTTGACTAAGATTTGATCCTTCCTCAACGTGGCCATGAACTGCAAGGCAAGATGACAGGCAAGATGTCTTACTAAGGATAAAATTTTCAGCAGTGCCTTTCTATCTTCTTGCATTTACCTCTGTCTTCCTTCTGCAAGTGACGTGAACATTTACCTCACCTTCAGCAGCAGCCATAACTTGAACAGCTGCATGGTGAAAATATGAATTTTGATGGCTATGGGATCTTTCTAGAGCTTTCTTCCAATTTGAGAAGCCTGTCTTAACAAAAGCTTCATATGCATCCTCGGCTCTTGAGCTTTTGAGGAGAGGAGCACTCATTTCACTTGCTGTGCGACAGATGTTGCAATATGCTTTGCCCATTTCACAAAAGAGTCAATCAAAGGTTCTCTTCCAAGTGTCCTTGTACTGGCATCCTGCTGGCTTTCTTTTCACGTCAGGAACACTAACATGTGAGGGCATGACCTCAGAAGTTAATGCTTCCTCAACCATCTACATGGGGCTTTTACTCTGGTTCTACTCCACCCTCAAGTCAATCGTGTCAGATGACGCACACTGCTCCCTGTAGCTAGCCTGGTGTTTCTTGCCTCGAATCTGGGTTTTTTTCAAACTCGTTTTATGCCGGATTTTCCCGTCAGAGCAGCTTCAGTGCAGTGTGGGAGTCCGTGTGACCTCAGCTGGCTTCGGTGCGGGCTGGTGGAAGCGGCGCTGATTGGCGGAAGGGGAAGTTACATGGGGCGGGGGCGTGGGGAGAGCAGAGGGCTAAACATGTCTACCTGGAAGTAACTCATTGCCTGCAGTTCCACTCAGCCGAGTAGGAGCAGCCCTGCTGCTTGGAAACTGTGCTGTTGCGAACGTGGGCTCAGTCGCTGCCTCTCTGCGCAGCTACAAAGGAACACCACTAAGAAAGCGCAGCTACAAAGGAACACCGCTAAGAAAGGGTGGATGCCTGTGGATTCGAAGCTGCGCAGCTACAGAAGGGTGGATGCCAGGGTGGATGATTTTCATGGACATGTACTCAGAAGCGCTTCACTGAGCCCGTGTGCGTTTGTGTGTGCGGGGGGAAGCCTGTTGATTGGGCAGTTAATACACATCAAAGACAAAGTGCTGGTCGCGCGCCCTCTTCCCCGCTCTGCGCTCTCTCCTCTCAGTGCCTCTTGCACTCCCGCTCATTCTGCTCAGTTTCCAGGTGGCGGAAGCTGCCTGCCCACCTCATAAATGTGTGCGTATGTGGGGTTTGTCATGAGCGTCTACTCGTAAGCAAGTCCTCCATTGCACTTGGTTGCACGCATGAGGGAGGGGAGCAAACCTGCGCTCATTGGCTGCCCCACACCTACACAAATGATGACCTTCATTTCTACCCGCCACCCCACCCCACCCCAACTAATGCGGCTTCAGTTCCCGTATACACCGCAAAAGCGGAGGAATACAGCACTGCGTGTGCCGTGGAAAGAGCGAATTCGTTTCTGTGAAAATGAAGATTTTGCCCAAATGGCTTCACAGAGCATTTCTGTTTGGATTGGCCCCTGGTCCTGGAACATGTCTTCTGCATTAAGTCCAGAAGAGCTGCCAGTGGAACTGTCACCAGTGGTTGTCGCAATGCCAACCTCAGCACATATTTTTTTCTTTTTCACAAGAAATCTTTCCATAGTGGTGATTGTGGCCTGTAGTTCAATCAAGGAAACAGGATTTTGCAGGAGGATGGAAAACATGTTATATATTCATTCATTGAGACAATAAAAATAAATATTCCCTTTGTGTATGAAAACCTACTTCTCTTCCCCCCCACAGTCAAATGGGTAGTCCCCCCCCCCATTTCTCCCACATGGCTAAATATAAAATGGAGATAGGATGGAAATGACTGCTTCCTTAAAACAGGGCCCAAGGGGAGCAGAATTCCTCTTTCTTTATTCATTTTTGCAAGAATATTGGAATTACTACCACCCCAGCTGCCCAGCCAACCCATGCCTCTTCTCTCTCGCCTCTTTACTTACCCAGAGAGGTGGTGTTTCAGGGGGCACCAGAAAAATTCTTCTCTCCATTTCTTCTGCTAGCAGGAAAGAACTGCTCTTTCTGCTGGCAGGACAGGTCTTCTGGAACCCGGGACTGATTGGTGGGTGAGAAAGCTCTGTCTTTCCCTCCCTCCAGGCAATTCTTCTCCCTCCGTTGTTTCTTCATAAAGATTTTCCGCAGAAGATCCCCCCTGCCCCACCCCGGTCTTATCTATGCATAAACAAGCAAGCAAACAGAGTAGTATGCCTCCTAAGAACCTGCTGAATATACAGACAACTGGAGACTGATCAATGAATTTGCCAGCCAGGCTAAGAGCTTACTGATGTTACCTGGTTGTCTGGAGGGGGCATTGCCCCCACTGGGGAATCCCAGGGGGGGCTTGAGCCCCGCCTCCCACACCCCATAGTTTATGTCCCTGATAATAAGTAAAACTCACTGGGCCCAATCCAACCAAAATTAAGCACTGTAAGTCCCATTGATTTCATTGGAAGAGTTAAGTATGTACTTAACCTCTGTCACTAAAATTAATGGGCAAAATCCAACATAATCAACTGCATGAAGGACTAGTAATAGACTGGATGAGGGCAAACAAATTGAAGCTTAATCCAGACAAGACAAAGGTGCTTTTGGTTAGGGATGGACGGGTGCCCCTCGTCTGAGTTCTCCGGGCACCCGCCCAGCCCCTGCCCCTACTAACACATCCCTGGACCTGCGCTTGAGCCCCATGCCTGCTCACCAAGCTGCCCACACTTACCCGGGCCCCATCCTCCTCCACTGCGATTCCTATGTTGTGAAAAAGCATGGTGATCGCAAAAATGTGCATATAGTTTTGCATGCAAAATGATACCATGAATCGCCCATATATGCAAGATTACAGGCATACAGTCAGGGCCAGAAATACTGGAGCAAGGATAACTGTTTTGGCAGTTGGCCTCCGTATACCATCACATTGAAGTTGAAAGGAAACACACTCAGATGGGAGCGAAGTCAGGACTTTCAGCTGTAATTCAAGGGGGTTGACAAAAGTGGGGCACTAACCATTCAGGAAGCACAGCCAGTGGCATACACACACACCCATCGTTGGTGGCTCATAAGTAATGGAACAAACCAACATAATTTGAGACGTAAGAATCGCCTTCAATACCTGGATGAAAATCCTTTGCAGGCAATGATTGCCTAAAGTCTGGAACCCATGGACATGACCAAATGCTGAGTGTCCTCCCTTGAGATGCTTTGCCAGGCCTTTACTGCAGCTGCCTTCAGCTGCTGCTTGTTTGTGGGTCCTTCTGCCTTCAGTCTTGTCTTCAGTAAGTGAAAAGCATGCTCTATTGGGTGGAGATCAGGTGACTGACTTGGCCATTGAAGAACATCCCACTTCTTTGCCTTGAGAAACTCTTGGGTAGCTTTTGCTACATGTTTTGGGTCATTATCCATCTGCAATATGAAGCAGCATCCTATCAGTTTGGCAGCATTCGGCTGAATCTGAGCAGATAGTATAGCCCTATACACTTCAGAATTCATCCTGCTGCTTTTCTCAGCAGTCAGGTCATCAAGAAACACCAGTGACCCGTTCCATTGGCAGCCATACATGCCCATGCCATAACACTGCCTCCACCATATTTGACAGATGATGTGGTATGCTTTGGATCATGAGCTGTTCCTTTCCTTCTCCATACTTTGCTCTTCCCATCATTCTGGTACAAGTTAATTTTGGTTTCATCAGTCCAAAGAATCTTATTCCAGAACTGGGCAGGCTTTTTTAGGTGTTTGCTGGCAAAGGCTAATCTGGCCTTTCGGTTCTTGAGCGTTACCAGTGGTTTGCACCTTGCTGTGAAGCCTCTGTATGAATGTAAAGCCGTCTCTTGACTGTAGATGTTGACAATGACATGCTCACCTCCTCAAGAGCATTCTTGACCTGGCTGGATGTTGTGAAAGGGTTCCTCTTCACCATGAGCAACATTCTGCGGTCATCCACTTCAGTTGTCTTCCGTGGTCTTCTAGGCCTTTTGCTGTTGCTGAGCTTGCCAGTTAATTCCTTCTTTTTCAGGATGTTCCAAACTATTGTGTTGGCCACTCTCAATGTTTTTGCTAGCTCTCTGATGGGTTTATTTTGTTTCCTCAGCCTAATGATGGCCTCCTTCATTCACATGGACACCTCTGTGGACCTCATGTTGGGAGTGCAAATGTAACACTCAGAACCACCTCCAGGCCTTTTTTCTGCTTGATTCGTCATGGGGTACCCAGGAAACAGGCCACACCTGGCCATGCAGCTGCTTGTCAGCCAGTCGTTCCATTACTTATGAGCCACCAACAATGAGGGTGTGTGTATGCCACTGGCTGTACTTCCTGAATGGTTAGTGCCCCACTTTTGTCAACCCCCTTGAATTACAGCTGAAAGTCCTGACTTCGCTCCCATCTGGGTGTGTTTCCTTTCAACTTCAGTGTGGTGGTGTACAGAGGCCAACTGCCAAAACAGTTATCCTTGCTCCAATATTTCTGGCCCTGACTGTAAATGGGCTATTCGCGGTGCCATTTTGCGTGTAAGTCTATATGAGCATTTTTGCGATCGCCATGTTTTATCACAACGTGGTGATCGCGGCAGAGAAGGACGGGGCCCGGGTAAGTCTGGGCAGCTCGGTGGGCACAGGGCGGGGGGTGTTGAGTGGGGGCAGGGGTTTGGCGGGAATGGCTCAGGGGCACAGGCGGTCTGCCAGACTCCCAGACTGAAACAGGCATCCACACTATCGCTATTTTTGGTCAGTTGAAAGGCAGATCAGGGAATAAGGATTCAACCTGTGCTGGAGGGGGTTACCCTCCCCCTGAAGACTCAGGCTCACAGTTTGGGTGTACTCCTGGGCTTGGCTCTGAACCTGGATGCCCAGGTCTCAGCAGTGGCCAGGAGTGGACTTGCACAGCTGAGGCTAGTACACCAACTGCGCCCATTCCTAGAGAAGGCTGATTTGGCCACGGTCACGCAAGCCTTGTTACAACCCATTTGGACTACTATAACATGCTCTGCATGGGGCAGCCTTCGAAAACTGCTCAGAAACTTCAGCTGGTCCAGAATACTGCAGCCAGACTGTTGACCGGGGCCATTTATAGGGAGGGGGGTGCCTCCCTTGTTACAGCAGCTTCACTGGCTACTGGTCTGTTTTGGGGCAGGATTCAAAGTACTGTTTATGACCTATAAATCCCTATACAGCTTGGGACTGGGCTACCTGAAAGACCGCCTTCTCCCATACAAGCCTGCCCAGTTCTTAAGATCTTCTGGAGAGGCCCTTCTTCTGAGACTGCCACCTTTAGAGGCACATTTGGTAGCGACCCAAGAGAGGGCCTTTTCGGTGGCCGCTCCCAGGCTGTGGAACTTCCTAGCAAGGAAGGCTAGATTCGCTCCCTCTCTGCTGTCCTCTCTGCTGCCAGCCTTTGGCCTGTAAATGGGGTCTGTTGGGTTGGGTGCTGTTTTTTATGTTTTATTCTGTAATTGTTATGTTTTTATTGCATTTTAATGTATTTTATTGTTTAATCAATTTTAATTATTTAATTTTTTGGTAGAAACGCAGGTTACAAATAAAATAAACATAAGTCCTACTTAGAGCAGACCCATTGAAATGAATGGGACTTAAGTTAGTCATGAATTTTTCCCAATAGAATGTAAGCACTTAACTTCAATTGGATCATGACTTTTGTTATCTGCAGAGTTTAAAAATCCCAGTGGGTCTCATGAATGAGGACTTTATTTGTTCCCAGCTCAGTTTCTGATAATGTCTCACACTTCACATACCAGTTTTCTGACAAGTTCACTGACAATACCCAAGTGTATACCAAGGCGATCATCTCCTGTGATGTCATTGGCCAGGCTCAAGCAAATCATTAAAAAAAGCAATTGTTGCCATCTTTTGTTTTGGCTTTTCTTACAGATATTGTTAGACAATAGAACTCTGCAGCTGCCAGTGTTCTATTCTCAGGCTTTTGTTACTGTCAGTTACTGTCAAGAAATAAATTATGCCAAGATTGCTGAGTGGTTATTAATACAATATGGCATATTAGTAAAGTGTAAGTACTGCTTTTTTTAAAGTATAAGTACTGCCTTTAAATAAAAAATGAGTTCCACATTTGGCAACATCTTTGCTGCACTTCAAGACTGGTATTGCTAGGAATTTGAAAGGGGTGATGAGGAAGGGAATGGGAAAGGCTTGAATTAAAGGAGGGGTAGCTTTCACAAGCAGAAACGATGATATGTGTTTCTCTCCCCACCCACCCCTGCCCAGTGAAGAACCCTTGAGAGTTACCAGATAAAGGTAAGCAAACTTAAGTCCAACTGAAATCACAGCCTGGGTTCATGCAACAAACCAACCAACGATGGTTTGTTTTCCCGAACAAACCATTGTTGGTTAGCGTGTCGTCCGAACCCGGACCGTGCTTCTCAGGGTGGGTTGTTTTTCCTAAATAGCCCACCCTGAGAGCCAACGGTCTGCAGGATGAGTTGTTTTACCCAAGATGGGCTGGCGTGCCATCTGCCAGCCAATCATAGGTAAAGGGCATCGGGCACCAAGTTGCTTGGCAAGAGAGGCAGAAACTTGTGCCACTCTTGCCCAGTGGGGCCACGATTGCCGTTCGTGATTGCACAAGCTCCTGCCCTTGCTTTTTTCCCTTTGCCAATGACAGCCCCTCAAATGGTGCTCAAATGCATCTTGGAAGGGTTGTCACTCATCCCCTTCACCCCCCAACCCCCCCCCCCCGTTCCTGGCTCCGATCGCAGTCGGGGCGGGTCCCTTTTAAAAAAATGTTCCTAGTCCTGTTTTTGTGAAAAAATGGGACAGGGACACTTTTCCCCCACACTTCTCTGTAACCGGGGAATGAGTGCAAATGGGGTTAAAAAACCAAATTGGCTCCATGCTGTTGCACATGTGCGCATCAGGGCAAAACTCAGGGAAACCGGCTTGTCCCCCCTCCACCCTTGTTGCCCTTGCCAAATATGCAGTGGTGCAGGCGGGGATAGCCTGTATCCAATCCCTGTTGCAATCACTGTCTCCACGTTGCTTCTGTCAGCTGTCAAAAGCAAGGCAGCTTCAGCTATCCCTATGGGGAGGTGGGAAAGCACCCCATTTCTTCTGAAGAAGTGGGGTGCCCAGCCTGGAGAGGGGTTGGAGGAGGTGTCCGCACTCCTTCCCACCCCTGCCTCTGCCAGGCTCCCCGCTTCTTCAGAAGAAACGAGGCACAATTTTTTTTATTTCTTCTTTCCAATCTTGTATAACATTGGAATGAAGAATTTTTTTAAAATATGGAAAGGAAGGGGCAGGGGGGTTGATTGAGAGCCCAAGTAGGGAGGTTCCTTAGGGTGTTCTGTTTCCTCACTCTGGCACAAATGGGAAACATGCAGGTAAGTGGGTAACTGAAGGATTTTAATCACTCACTTACCTGTGGATTTCCCATTCATGCCGGGGTTGCCCAGCACCCTAAGGAACTCTCCTAAGTAGGCAGATGATATCACCATGTCTTCACTACACCACTGGCAAATAGTGAACTGAACTCTACAGATCATGTCATTATTCTTATTTGCTCCATTGCTATTGAAATATTTGTATAAAAGTGATACTTGTGTGCTGTTCAGTCGTTAAGTTGTGTCCGACTCTTCATGACCCCATGGACCATAGCTCTCTCCTAGAGTGTGCTCAAGTTCATATTCATTGCATTGGTGATGCTATCTAGCCATCTCATCCTCTGCCGTCCCCTTCTCCTTTTGCCTTCAATCTTTCCCAGCATCAGGGTAGGACCCTTCCAAATGTTTTATGAGTTCTGTACATTATTTGAACATTTTGCTGGTTTCCTTCACTGGGCCCTGACATTCATCCGTGAAGTGCATATTCATATAATTTAGAGAATGGTGAGCAATTGCATGGATAAACAATCTTTTCTTATGAAAGCACAAATTATTCTTGCACGTGCTTTACTGGTGTTTCCTCAGAGTTCTGCCTGAAGTGTCTCAGTTCACTGTAGCTCTCTTCACACCTGGCATTTTATCCTGTTGCAGAACTCAGAGTCAGAGAGACCACGGAGTGAAGGAAAAAGAGTTTTTCTTTATTTAACGCGTGGGCTTAAGGCTGGAATCACTTCCAAAGAGCCAAAAGCCCCGATTTCCATCAGCACATTGTTTTTATAGACATTATGACACATATGCAAAATCTCCCCCGCCCCTTTCTGTGTGGGTTTGCAGTATTCAGCATTTCTTCTCTTAGCACCATTGTTTATAATACAAGAAATGGGTTATAGGGTAGCCATGATAAGCAGAGAACAGCAGAGAACATGATATACATATCACTATGACCTTAGCCTTTGTTGACATGATAAGAAATTCCTGTGTCTCATCAGCTTACAAACATATATTTCAGAGAGCAAGAGCTCAGCAAGAACATGAAGCATGAGACTGCATGAGGCTACTTAGTCTGACCCCCGATATGGCTGCTACATTCCCCCTTAAATGCATAATTTTATTACAATTATAGCATTTCTGATAAGCGAATGCTCATAATAGTCTGCAAAGCACCATACAAAACTTTTTATAACTTACATATCACTTAACCTCCTATTGGGCTATTAGAGTGTAGAGGGCGGCAGTTTTACTAGCCGAGACATAAAACAGATTGGTTAAACAGCGCATAAGACAAGGAATGCAAAGGCATAACAGTATCTCTATGATCAACACTGGTAGAATTAGGATGAACAATGCTTTAAGCCAGCTAAGATTTGGGAGCCAAGAGATTAACCAATCTAGCCAATTGTTTTGTCCCATTGTTATGTCAGCCACTATATGGTGCAGATTGTTAATCTGTTCATCTACAGCATTACTATTATCAGTTAAATTAAAACACCAAAGCTTTTGGTGCGTCTCACAACCCAGATGATGAAGAAGGAAGAAGTAATCTATACCAGCTCGATTTTTTTTTAGAACAGCACCTCTTAGATCACGCAACTCTTTATTTAATAATGACAATGCTTGTGAGGTGGCATTTATGCTCTTGGCGAAGCTGCAAGCTAACCGGTTGATTTCTAGACCATCAGCCAAGGCTAGACCTGGAACTCCAACTAACGATACTGCCAGTGCCAGTTTTTCTGAGTCAGAGTATAGCTGTAGGTGGCTATTACAATTTTCAGTTAGTTGGAGTGCTCTAGGCTGCTGTCGACGGATTTTCTCTGGCCACGGGGGAAGCATTGGCACCAGGAAACAGAAGATTTGGCACCAAAGGCAACATGGGTGGTTATCAGACAAGTTGGCTGGAATGAATGACCAGGTACGGGAACCACAGGTTCAAAACCATCCATGAGGCAGAAGTATATGTGCATAATTAAAAGATATGTTTTGAATTTCATTACAGTGGAAGGGGGGGCCAGGGATAGCGTTACATTTCCCAGAAGATTTTTTTGACAATTAATTATTTGTGCACAAGTGGCATTTGTTCCAGCTACGATGGGAGTACGTAGAGTGAACTCTGTAGGGGGTAAGACGTTCGTAACTATGCCCCAGTCAGAATTTTGGGAATAAGTCAAGTTTATATTAAAATTGCTTAACATAGTCTTGTTTTGAATTTTTTCAGGATGTTTACAGACAGGTATTAGGCAAGAGCTAATAAGCCTGTTTGCAGGTATATCCCTTGGTAAACAAAAATGCTTTACTCCGGTGATGTTAGCCAAGTGAAGTCAGTAATTATCAGCGAATCGCTGGGACAAACTTCCCCCTTTAGGGGCAGACCCCCCCCTTTTCACACCTTATTAAGGAACTATAATACAACACCACTAACACTACAACATGCATATTTGATCTTCTTTGGGATCTGACCGTATGCTGGGCAGCTATTTACCTGGCTAGCTGCAGTAGGGTCTAGTCCCCTTTTTCAATTTTCTCCAGTGGCAGGTCTGACCGTACGCAGGGTGGACAGTCTCCCGGTGTGCCCACAGTAAGGTCTAGCCTGAGTCTTCTTACTGCTTTTTCAGAATAATTTTTAAATGATTTTCAGGATTTCTGTTCACAGTCCATTCCCCCCCTCTCACTTTCTTGACTCGTGTCCAATGTATCCATAGTTTAACTCCAGCTACTTTCACAGCTGTGGGGGTGGAAAGTATAACAGTTTTTGGTCCTCTCCATCTGGGAGTCAAAGGGTCATTTTTCCACTTTTTAACTTATACTTCATCTCTTTGTTGGAAAGGATGAACTTCTGTGATGGGAATTGGGGGCTTATTTTCTAAGACAAAGCGACGCTGGGCTTGAAGAACTTTGCCCAGTGTTTGGACTTCTTGTTTAAGGCTAACGTTTGCTTGCTCTTGATGCCGCTCCAGTGTCAATCATGAAGTCAATGCCACGGCCCCTCTCAAGCTGTCTTCTCTCTTGCCCGTTCTGGCTCCTTTGGTTTTCTCCTTTGTGTATTTGATTTATTTTATTTGGGCATTCATGCCACCAATGTCCATCTTGTCCACACTGGGCACACTGTGCCTCTGCCTCTGCTGGGTCTTCTTCTATTTTCTTGTCCACGTCTTCTTGGGCCTCTGGGTCGAGGAGGGTATACTGGCGATAGGCATCTAAAAGATGCTCCAAGTACGCCCTGGGGCCTCTGTGGCACCTTGCAGCACTTTAGACACCTTGGTCATATTAACTGATGTCTTCATACCTGCCTTCATGGCTTCTAACAGCGGGGTTTGATACTGGGTGAGGTGCTCTAGCCCCGCTTGTGTTTTGGGATTCTAGTGTGGGGGGGTTACTTACAAGCAGACTTTATTGGGTAACTTACAGCACACAGGCGTACCTAATGGTTGGATCAGACAGCTTCTCTGAACCACGAGCTATTGGGCTAAATGGGTTTTATACCATACATGTTACCCATGAGGCAGCACAACACTAGCAAGCATTTTCAGCATAGGCTAGAAGTGTTTGGTTCTCAGGCACAGCTTCCTGTAAACAAACTTCACTTCCCAGGCAAAATGCTTGATAACACTTTTACTCATTAGTATGGGAAGAGAAATCTCTTTCTCTTTCTTTTGTTCTTTTTCTTGCTGATCTGCCTGTATTGTAGATCATGTTTCAAACTTTCTACATAAAACTTTCTGCTCCATGCACCAGCCTTGTCTCTTCATGTGTCTTTTTTAAGTTAAACTCACTTACTTAAACCTTTCTGCCCTACACTAGTCCCAATGACGCACATTTGGGATAGGCTCTTCTCTTTCTAGTTACATTTTCTCATCTTAAAGAACTATTACATTATTGTGGCTACTTTACCCCCAGGTAATAAGCTCTAGGCACAATCAGCTGCTTTTAATTCACCCTGGGGGCAACTATGGCCACGCTTCTTCTCTACAAGCGTTCTTTCTCTTTGCCTCTTGCCTCCTCTTTCTTCTTTTTTTCCCCCTTCTCTATCTGTCTGCCACTTTCTCTATTTCTCTGTCTTTTCTACTTGTCTCTGTCTTTCTCTACTTGTCATCCATTGGGAACCACACTCAGTATCATTTGGAGTTGCAACTAACACTAATCTGCAAATATCACATATATTTTATGATATCTAAGAAATCATAAAATACACACAACAAACTTTTTCAATTTAACACAATGAATGGAAAACACTTTTTGCATGGTAAGGCATGATGGAGGAGATCTAGCAATTATACTGCTCCTCTGGCTGCATGCTCAGGGCTCATCAAAATCAAGGGATGGGCATACTCACACACACAAAGAGTTTTAGGTCACCATTTTTGCATCGGCAACTCTATGCTGCATGAGTTCTAGCAGAAGGAAATCTAAAAGTCATAGATCAACTCAGCCTGTTGTACACTGAGCTGACTACAACACAGACACACAGTCTACAGCAATGAGAGTTCAAGTTTATGAAAAGCCTCACAGCACTGTGAAAAAGGTGGGGGGGCTCTCGGGGCTATCTATCACTAGACAAACTAGCCAGGGATTTACAATATCACATACACACACACACACACCTCTTTTCTTCTCTTCCCCTTCAACTTGGTACGCGAAAGCAAAGTGCCGAAACTCAGGACGCTGGGGGGTGATGGGCATCGCCTTATACTTGCATTTTTTAGGCAGCCATTAATCTTCTTCGGGGAGGCGGTGGGGTGATTTGCAGGACTTCAAAGGCAAGCTTCACAGTTTGTTTATATTTGTAAATCCTAAGCTTAAAACAGGACACGTACAGGGCAGCCAAATCTTTGCTTTGGCACGGGCAACAAATAACTCAGGTCAGCTTTCTTCGCTGGGGTCTCAAACAGGAAAACAGTCTTAATTTAAAGTTGTAACATCACTGACAGCGTCAGCCAGCCAGCTACACAGATTTCACTGTTTTTTAAGACAGTTACTCCAATATCTTCTTAATCAGGTTGGGTCTCCCAGCTTACACAGTTTATTGCAGCTTCCAGGAGCATGGTAGTAGCGTGATTTTGGCTTGGCCAGGAACATGCTGTCTGGTTTCTCGGTCTCTTCAGCACACACACTCAGGCAGTCTAACACTGGACACTTAAATTAGTGAGATTTCTTCATTTCAGGGAATCCCACGGCAAAAGCTTAATGGTTACGCTCTTCAGAAATCATATAGCTGATGGTCTACAGGCTCTATGAAATACTAGGACAGTTCAAAGCTAAACACGGCTGCCTTGACAGAGATCTTCATCGTGGTCTTTCCGCCTTATTCTGCCTTGGGACAGTCTTATGGCACACTTTCTCCTCGAAGAGGGGTCTAGCCTGTGCCCTGGGGGCTGATTCTTCACCTTTATTCTCCATTTTGCGCCTTCATCTTCTGGGTCTTCATTTTCAGTTTCTATTTCTTAGGGATTTCATCTCAATTAGGCGAGGTGATGATGTTGCACAACTCAGAACGTTGTGGGCAATTCTCCTGTCCCCCCTCCCGGCTCACTGGGCTAACGGCTACTTCTTCGGCCTCACACTCCCACGCTTCGTTAAAAGCCAGGCTGTCCTGCAACATTTCTCTAATTAACAGCCTCAGATCTTGTTCTTTTTTTTCTCTCAGCTCGGCCTTGAGCTTTTTTGCTGTTTCCTCTCTATTCTGAATCCTTTAAAAAAAAATCTTTTTCCTTTTTTTTTTTAAACATGCATCTCAAGGGGGTGCAAGTCTTGCTTACCCCACCTCCCATAGCCTCCCACTTAAGATGAAGACGAACACAAAGAGGGAAGGGGATTGGTCAGCGAGTAAGGGGTCTCACTGACTGGCACAAGAGGAATTTTTACACCACGCACTTTGCTACTGACCCGGGCACCCGGCCGGTCAACGGTATGCAACAGAAACCGCAGTAGCCACTCACACAATCATCAATTTCACCACTTCATTCATATGTCCCTGCCACCCACTTTCCCACTTTTCCACTAGAGCGAAGCAGTTTCCTCAGCGCCTTGCTGAGTATTAGTGCCTGCTCGGGGGAGTGATCAAGTCCCCCCTCCACCCCCAATCGGGTGGGTCACCTTTTGTATACGTATACTAACACTGACCTTCTTCATAAGGCGGGGCCCTCTTTTTTTCTGCCCAGTGGCCTTTCTCCTAAAGGCGGGGCCCTCTTTAACACTGGCCTTCTTCATAAGGCGGGGCCCTCTTTTTTTCTGCCCAGTGGCCTTTTTCCTAAAGGCGGGGCCCTCTTTTTACTCCATATACTTGCCTTTCTCCTGAAGGCTTCCAATGTGGGTTTCAGCTCAATTGCAGCTGCAGTATGGGCAGGGCCCAAGTTCCTTCCCCCGCTTCCCAAGGTTCTCTTGTCGCTCGCTGCCGTTTGGGTGGTCCCGGCGCAGGCTTTCTCCCATTCACCCGACAAAAAGGTCGGTGGCGCCAAGAAAGGGAGGCGTGCACCGAGCCCTCCCTCCCGGTGCGGCGATTAAGAGCAGGCAACTGCCACCTCTCTGTCTCAGCGCCTGCCACATCCGAGTCACGGCACCATTTATGTTGCAGAACTCAGAGTCAGAGAGACCACAGAGTGAAGGAAAAAGAGTTTTTCTTTATTTAACGCGCGGGCTTAAGGCTGGAATCACTTCCAAAGAGCCAAAAGCCCCGATTTCCATCAGCACATTGTTTTTATAGACATTATGACACATATGTAAAATCTCCCCCACCCCTTTCTGTGTGGGTTTGCAGTATTCAGCATTTCCTCTCTTAGCACCATTGTTTATAATACAAGAAATGGGTTATAGGGTAGCCATGATAAGCAGAGAACAGCAGAGAACATGATATACATATCACTATGACCTTAGCCTTTGTTGACATGATAAGAAATTCCTGTGTCTCATCAGCTTACAAACATATATTTCAGAGAGCAAGAGCTCAGCAAGAACATGAAGCATGAGACTGCATGAGACTACTTAGTCTGACCCCCGATATGGCTGCTACAATCCCACTATAGTCCTTTTGATTTTGGATCCTTTCTGGCATTTAGACTGGCCCTGTATACAGGCATCTCTCATAGCGCATCTGTCAGGGTGGACACTGAGCCCATAGAATCCCAGAGTAGTTCTGATTCTGAGGAAGAGCAGTCGCTCCTGGGAGAGGAGCGTGCTCCTCTTTCCCAGGACCAACAGCTGACGGAGATTCCTCCCACCAGCATTCCTAGTTTAGTTAGCAGTCCAGGGAGTGACCAGGCACAGATAGCAGACTTGGTGGATGCGCAACGCAGACGCAGAGAGCGGCGCCAGATGGAGGGCGCGGAAAGGAGGCGTAGTGCCCGGTTGGCGCGCAAACAACGGCTGCGCCCAGAGGATCCAAGGGAAAAGGGGAGGGACTCTCCCTAGTCCTTAAGTTCAGGGGTCTGCCAGTAATTCCCTTTCAAATGAGGACCAACTGTTCCAACTTAGGGCATAGGTACTGTGCTGCTCAGATCTAGTTGCAAACGGTATAGTTGTTAAGTTATAAAAGAAGAATAAAGCTTTGAAAGGAATCCCTTTGTCTGTGTCTGGACTTGGCTACTAGATTAGACTGAGAGAGCCCTCCAAGGGGCCCTTGACAGCATTCCTCTGTCTATACCTTTCCACGGCTGGGCAGAGCTGCATGGAAAAATCGGGACAGAAGGGGGCTGCTGGGCCCCCCCCACTGATCATTGGTTCCTGTAACATGTTTGATAGCTCTGCCCAGCCCTCTACTCCTCCACAGCAGGAGGAAAGTTGGAAGCCATTCTAGTGACTGGGATAGTGGGCTATGGGAGCTGGTCCCCTGCCCCGCTCCTTCTTCTTACTTTGTGGCGAGGGAGAGAGAGTCTTCTCGGTGGCTTACCCCAAGGTTGCTGGTGCTGCTAGTCCTTCTCTGCTAAATATGTCAGTGTGTGATGGAGTAGCACAAGCAATGCAGGATATTGCTTGCGCTACTGAGTTTGAAGGGTATGCTGATTTCCAGGTTCCCAGCTACAGAAGTTTCCCGCCTCCTAGCTGAGTAGAGCAGGGCAGAGGAAGCTGCTCCAGCTGGTCTAGGGGCTATATAAGCAAGCAAGCTCCCAGAGAGCGAGTGATCAGAGCAAACAGGAGTTTGTCAGGGGAGGTCAAACAGGAGCGAGTGAACAGGGAGAGCAAACAGGAGTTTGTCAGGGGAGGTCAAGGGGGAGGCCCCTAACATTTTTTTAAACTTTTAAAATTATTTTTCTTGTAACACACACTTCCACACTAGTGGGACTCTGTTTATTATTATTATTATTATTATTATTATTATTATTATTAATCTTTTATTGAGAATTTTTTTACAAAACAAACCAAACTGAAAGACATTACAAACCCTAAAAAGAAAAAGAAAAAGTGAAATAAAAAATACCAAAACATATTCAAAATCCTCAGTTTCTAACATTACAATATTTGGGGGGGAAAGGAAGAGAGAAAAAAAGGTTAGAGATAAACTTCGGTAAAAGCAGACCAAATATCCACATATAAGTCCATTTGCAAGTTACGCCTATATACCACTCTTTCAAATGTTGCTAGTGTTGTTAAATCTTCAGTCCATTGCATTATAGGCAGTGAGGTTTTATCTTTCTGATATTGTAGTATCAGTCTTTTAGCAACCAAAAGGGCACAAAAAATCCATTTACGCTGACCATGTGTTACATTCCAAGAAGCAAGTAAGTATTTTAAGAGAATATTTACATCAGTAAATATTAAAGAGCTTTCCAATACAAAATTTATCGATACAATGACTTCCTCCCAAAAGGAGGCGGCCATTGGGCATTTCCAAAACGTATGAATAGAAGAAGCATTGGCTGCATTACACCTCCAACAATTAGCCAAATTTGACAAGCCTTTACTAAAAAGACATTGTGCGTCCAATAGACCTGAAACAAAAGCTTCTGCTGAATAAGGCATAACCGAAGATCCATTGAAATGTCCAACACAGACCCCCAAACGGCAGTCCATTCAATAAGTATTTCCAATAGCGAAGGAGACTCCGAGGCAGTAAAAGCAGCAGGACTGAATCTAGATACAAACAAATGTTTCAGTTGCAAATATTGCCATTCCGCTGAAGCTGGCAGATCAAATTGATCTCGCAAAACTGAAAATACCAAAAACCCATCTTCAAGCCCTACTAATTGATCTAAAGTAAAGATCATCTTATCTGTCCAGGTCTGCCATAAAAACATTTTCTTGCCAATTCTTAAATCTGGATTTCCCCATAAGGTCAATTTGGCATGGATCAAACTGTAATTGACGTGACATTATACGCCAGACTTCCCTAACTGCCAAAATTGTGGGAGAAGCTCTGTCTACCTGAATATGCCAAGAACCTAATGCCATCCATTTAAAGAGAGCACCAGACAAGAAGATTCCAATACTGTCCACAGAGGAAAATCTAATTTGAGTGGGAAAGACCAAAATTTAGTAGAGGACAGCAAATAGGCCTGCTGGTACATAGCTCCGGAAAACCGAACCCACCTTCATTAATAGGAAGTTGCATCCTTTTTAAAGATATTCTTGGTGGAGAAGAACCTGAAAAGAATTTATGAAACAAAGCATTGAGTTTTTGGAAATATTTGCCAGGTATAAGTATAGGGATCCCTCGTATAACATAAATAATTCAAGGTGCGGTATGGGACTCTGTTGTTAACCTCCAGTGAATAGAGGACAAAGCCCAGGCGATTCCAGTACAATCAGAAAGGGATTGATTGTATTATAGAAACATAAAGGGAACAGAGACTATACAAAGAAAAGACTCTCCAGTGGTGGTGACCTGCAAGGTCTGTGCAATGTTTGTTTTCTTGCCTGAGATCAACATGGCCTACATGTGCAACAAGTGCAAGTTGATCAGGCTGTTGGAAGAAAAAGTAAGCTGGAGCAGCGAGTGTTGATCCTCCAGGGAATAAGAGAACACAAAGAGTTCTTGGACAGAATGGTGGAACTACAGCAGCAAAGTGAAGAACAGAAGCTAGAAGAGCAACAGCAAGCTGATGCAAAAGAAGAAAATGCTGAAAATGCTGAGGTGGGGGAAATTGAAGTAGAGGATACTTCTTGGGAAAGGGTGACAGGAGCAAGAAGAACTAGAAGCCACTCTACACCAGTGGGAGCATTGGAACTATGGAACTGTTTCCAGGTACTTGAGGATGAGACTGGAGGACAGCCTGCAGAGGAAGAATTACAGGAGAACCTGCATGAGAGCGAGCAAGAGACTGAAGGTCAGCCAAGCAGAGGCAATGAAACCAAGGCCTACAGCTACGAGAAGAGTGGTCAAGGAACACCTAATTACTTTGAATGAGTTCAAATCTCCAGGGCCAGATGAACTGCATCCTAGAGTAATAAAGGAACTGACAGAGGAACTCTCAGAACCACTGTCTATTCTGTTTGAGAAATCATGGAGGACGGGTGAAGTACCAGATGATTGGAGGAGGGCTAATGTTGTCCCTATCTTCAAAAAAGGCTAAAAGGAGGAACCTGGGGACTATAGACCTGTCAGTCTGACATCAATCCCTGGGAAATTCTAGAGCAGATTATAAAGCAATCAGTCTCTAAGCACCTTGAAAACAATGCAGTGATTACTTGAAGCCAACATGGATTTGTCAAGAACAAATCCTGCCAGACAAATCTGATCTCATTTTTTGATCAAGTAACCTCCCTTGTGGACTATGGGAATGCTGTGGACATCATATACCTCGACTTCAGCAAAGCTTTTGATAAAGTGCCCCATGATATCCTGATGAGCAAACTAGCTCAAAGTGGGCTAGATGAAACAATGATCCAGTGGATCCACAGTTGGCTACAGAATCAGACTCAAAGAGTGCTTATCAATGGGATTTTCTCAAACTGTGGAGAGATAACGAGCAGGGTACCGCAGGGCTCAGTCCTGGGCCCAGTGCTCATCAACATTTTTATTAATGACTTGGATGAGGAGGTGCAGGGAATGCTTATCAGATCTGCAGATGACACAAAATTGGGCAGGATAGCTAATACCCTGGAAGACAGAAACAAAATTCAAAGTGATCTTTGATTTGGGATGGTTAACCACTTTACAGTTCAAGTGCAGGTAGTAGAATCGTTAGGCCTCATCTTGAGTACTGTGTGCAGTTCTGGGCACCGCACATTAAGAAGGATACAGACAAACTGGAGAGGGTTCAGAAGAGGGCAACGAAGAGGATCAGGGGTCTGGAAACAAAGCCCTATGAGTAGAGACTGAAAGAGCTGGGCATATTTAGCCTTGAGAAGAGAAGACTGAGGGGAGATAGGATAGCGCTCTTCAAGTCCTTGAAAGGTTGTCACAGAGAGGAAGGCCAGGATCTCTTCTGTATTATCCCAGAGGGCAGGACACGGAATCATGGGTTCAAGATACAGGAAGCCAGATTCCGGCTGAACATCAGGAAAAACTTCCTGACTGTTAGAGCAATACAACAATGAACCAATTACCTAGGGAGGTAGTGGGCTCTCCCACACTGGAGGCATTCAAGACGAGGCTGGACAGCCATGTGTCAGGGATGCTCTGACTTGGGTTCCTGCACTGAGCAGGGGGTTGGACTCGATGGCCTTGTAGGCCCCTTCCAACCCTTCTCTTCTCTTCTCTTCTCTTCTCTTCTCTTCTGTTCTCTTCTCTTCTCTTCTATGAAGTAAGAAATCCACAAACGGACTTGTATACAATCAATGCACCAAGCCATCCCTAACAGCCCGCCCCCCCAGACGACTTCAAACGCAGGTAGCGGATTAGGAGAGAGGCAGAAACAGTCACTGAAAGCATGGTCAGTGACTTGCCCCCACCCTCCCACCAATTTGTTGTCATGACAATGTTATTCAACACCGCCCAGCAACACCCCCTAGCACATGCACACGCAAAGTGGGACAAAGCGCTAAAGGGGAAATACACAGCGGGGAAATGGCAATTTCAATTGCAAGCACAGAAAATGCCGGGTTTTCCCCATTCTCAGAGAACACGGGAAGAGGGAGGGGACGTTGTGAGATAGCAGCAGGAGAGCAGCAGTGTCATTTAAAGCTCCTGCGAAAACCAGTGATTAAAGAGGAATGATCCTGCTAAAAAACCCAAGGTGTGAAGGTGGCCTGTATCTTTAGATCAAGTTTTGTGGATGATGCTCAGAATTTAAACTGATCAAGTAGGTTTATTTATTTATTTATTGCATTTATACCCCGCCTTTCTCCCTCTCGCAAGGAACTCAAGGCGGCTTACATTATCCTCCTCCTCACCGTTGTATCCTCACAACAACAACCCTGTGAGGTAGGTTGGGCTGAGAGTCTGTGACTGGCCCAAAGTCACCCAGTGAGCTTCCATGGCCAAGTGGGGACTACTCCTGAAGACAAGCAACAAATTCTAATATCTCTCTTCCCCTTGTTTTCACAGACTATTTAATAATTAAAACATTACTCTCCAAGGGAAATGTTTTAGCGTTCATTTGAGCTTCTCAAACAATTTCAGTGATATTGTTATGGGTCATACTATTCTGGTGTTCCAAGTAAAAAATAAAAATAAAACTTGCTTCCTAGAGTTTTGAAAAACCTGCTGCTTGATGGTGTTTCCTTAATGGTCCATTACAGTAGTCTTTATTTAAGGGCTGCTTCTGGAGAGTGGACCAACCATGCATTCAACAGGGCATAGCCACCAATCCTGGCTCCCTGACAAGTATATCCATATGATGCACATGTTCTAAAATATCTGTTGGCTATGTTCCTACTTTGCATTTGTACAAAGAATATTGTGTCAACTAAAAAACGAACAGGTTTGCAACTCAATCCGATGCATGTTAACTCAGAAGGAATTTCCACTCTCTTCAATGGGGCTTCCTCACAGATCACTGTACACAGAATTTCAGCTTTCTTATGTTTTGAATTATTATTGTTGTGATGATGATGATGATGATGATGCATTCATATAGTGCTTTTAACTGTCATAATTCCTAAACAACCTTCTGCGGTAGTTAAGTATTAGAGTATTATCATACCCATATTGCAGATGGGGAAGGGATCTTAGGCTGAGACTTAGTGTCTTGCCTAGACAGTTCATGGCAGAGATGAGATTCAAACTGGGGACTTCCTGATTCATAGCTCAGTCTCTTAGCCACTATGCCATGGGTGGGGAATCTCCAGCCCATGGGCCAGATGTGGCCCACAGAGCTTCCCCCTCTAGCCTACGACTTCCCCTCCTCACCCCATATCCCGCAGTGATTAGGCTTGGAAAAAGTCTTCCATTGGCTCCAGTGGAAGGCTTTCTCCAAGCCTATTTGCAGCACAGGAAGGCAATTTGGGGGAGTTGCAACTGGGGAGGGAAGAGTAAACCCTCCCCAATGCAACCCCCTTCAAATTGTCCTCCCCTGCACTGCAATTCATAGAATCATAGAATAGTAGGGTTGGAAGGGGCCTATAAGACCATCGAGTCCAAACCCCTGCTGAATGCAGGAATCTAAGTCAGAGCATCAGCTTGGAAGGGTTAATCTCACCCTTCTCCAGTTGCAACATCCCCCCACCCCCGGCACTGCATTTAGGCTTGGAAAATGTGGGTTGGCCCCACCCATTTATGCTTTGACTCTGCCCACTTTTGCATGGGATATCCACCTCTGGCATGGAGCCCCTGGGAGGTTCCCTATGGCCCTTGGGCCAAAATAGGTTTCCCACTCCTGCACTATACTATTCCAGCTCATAAGCCAGAATAAGAGAGGGCAATTTCTGAACGTCCGGGGGCCAGTTTCCAACCCTCTCCCCTAGAACCCACCATAATTCACCCCACTGCCAAAATTGCTGCACCACCAAATTGACACCAAATTGGTGTGGCAGCAGAAAAAGCAGGGAGTGTGCACCTTGCTTTAAATGGAAAATGGGCCTTTTTTGTCCCCATCACCAAGATTCAGTGAAAATTCAGCATAGCTGTAATTTCAGGGATGGTGAGGGCCACAAAAAAGGACAGAGGCAAGTGTTGCCCACCCTGATCTAGATTCTAACACATGATGGATGGACAGACAGACAGACACACACACACACACACACACACACCACTCCAAAACGCATACACACACTTGAGTACAGAGAAAAAAAATCTATGGAAACTATGAGGAGAACAAGAAAGCATCCTGTGGCACCTTAAAGACTCCTAATAAACATAATGTATGAGGCAGCAAAGAAAGAAAGAGCCTTTAAACACCATATTGAAAAATGTGTGATCTGCTTAGTGTGCTTTGTAATTTAAAGCATGTGGTTCCTCACAAAACTACAGGGTCCAAAATGAAGCCATAAGTCATGAAACCATGCGGAGGGAAATGCATGGCTTCTGTTACAAATCCTTCAGAGAGCATGTGTGTGAATGTGTATTCAAATGGTTCTGTTTAGAGGTTATAAACAAAAGGCATCTCTCTGGGTTGTAGTAGTGTGTGCTACAGATTCTGGGATGCACATGACATCAAAGCGCCACTCTAATGAATTTCTTTAGCATTCTTTGGCTCTATGAACATGCTCCATCTGAGTAAACAATACTCTAGTTGGCTGCTGTTGCAGGGAATCTGGAGTGATTAAACAGCTGGGATTTTTTTGGAGAAATTAAAGAAAAACCTTTCTCTCAACGGCTTCGAAGTTATCAGATATACTATTACTGTTATGTTGTTGTGGAAAGGTCTTTTTAATGTTAAATATCATATACAAAGCTCATCAATATCTCCCAAACTTCTAAGTCTCACTTTTTCCTGAATTAGACTGTAGGCATGTTTAGAGAGCACCTTCAGAGGAGCCCATCTTCTGTGTTTCTTCATGAGTCACTGGTCTGCTCAACAGGCTGGAAGCAAGCCCAAAGTGATTCACGTCAAGATGCAATGGGTAGCCTCCTTTGAGGGTCGGTAATTTTGCGTATGGGGAGTAATTGAATGTCTAGTTGCACAAGACGCAGCAGCATTACCCGTCTCTAGCAAAGGCTGATTTGCAGGAGGCAAGACCAGAGCAGTGAATCATGCAGAGAAATGATGGGTAGCCTCCTCTGAGAATGGATAATTCTGCTACAGCTCTATATGAGGAGTAATTGAATGCACCAATCACAGGAGATGTAGCACTATTACCTGCCTTCAGCAGATGCTCCTTGCAAGGAGGCAGGTAATGCAAAACAGTGAATCCTGAGAGAGGCAGCGGGCACTATGTTCTGTGGGTCAGTAATTCTGCCTCTCGGGAACCCATTTAATAAATTTATTTCCCATATCACACCATCAGTTCACAGACTGGGAATTCCTGAACTAAAGCCTGTTACCTTAAGCGGTAGATAGGGGTGGGTGCCTGGAGAGCTGATCATAGGCTGCATCTATACATAGCAGTTATACCGTTATCATACTGCAGTGGTAACTATTGGTGCCCACTGGTGCCAAGTGCATCAACAGTTATCATTTCAGTATGATAACAGTAAAACTGCTATGTGTAGATTCAGCCATAGTCTAATAACCGCATTGTTATTGTTTTGCTATTTAGAAGGGGCCAAGTTCTGCTGTCTTTTCAGAGAGAGATCTAACAGTATCTGTGATGCATTGACTACTAGTCAGTATAAAGTGACTCCTAGAAACTGGGTGCCCTGAAAGAAAGGGCATTTGTCATTGACTTATGCTGACTTATTCTGGTTCAAGAGAGACACATTATTTTGAAATAATGAACATCAGATAGGCCTACTGCTGGTAGAATATCTTGGAGGAGGTAGTTGTTGAGGTTTCCTGGTTTAACTAGCATAGGACAGGGGAGGGAAATTGTTCTGGACCCTGGGGCCAAATTTGGTTCCCGATCACCCACCGGGGCTGGATGATGTCAGGGGGTGGGCCTGTCCTGAAGCCCCACCCCCTCGCTCCTGAAGCCCTGCCCCTTCCTTGAAGCCCCATCCCCTGACATCAAACGGGTCCCTTTTTTTGTGCAGAGAGAGACACCGTGACTCTTTCAGCATGAAGAAAGGACTCCCCTTCATGCACAGAGAAGCATGGAGAAAGGGACTCCTGGGTGCTAGAGAAATGCTACCTTTCTTTAGCATTGGGAGAGGGGTGGGGCCTGGGAGGGAAACCTAGCAGGCCAGATGAAAAATCTCCACATGCCAGATGTTCCCCATCTCTGGCAAACAGGATGTGTAGCCCATATTAGTTCTGTTCAGGGTCCCCAAACCCATAGTTTTACTCATGTTCAAGTGAATGTGGGTAGAATGTTCCTTCAGACCTTACCATTCAGTGGGGTTGGGATGCTGGGGGCAGGGCTAGCATGCATAGCCCCAATCCCCTAAATAGTTTTAGCCCTCGTGCGTTCAGGCAAATGCTTGAATAGAGCTATTATTTCCAGAGAACCTGGATAAAAAAAATCATGCTGCTTGCATGGCTTCCCTATGTACTACTTGGGCATCCTTCTAACCAATACCCGATTTAAGAGCAGTGACCCAGGTGGCTGCCTGGGACGATCTGCTCAGGCGGTATCTGTCACAGGCTATCTGCTCTAACTATCCACTCAACCGCTGAAATAAAAACAGTTCAGTCTGGCAACGCTGACCTGCATGGCCAGCACTGTGTTCACATTTGCTGTTGTTTTATTTGTGAGAAAGTGTACAACATATGGGCCCATTCAACCAATGGTGTGCTTGTGCATGATTGTGATCAGATCCATGAATGCAAATGTATCGTCTTGTATGACTGGGATAAAATCATGCAAATTGTGCATATGTTATGAAATGAATTTTTAAAAGGCATTCCAAAGTTGAACAAATAGAGGGGAATGCTGAGGAGTCTCCTTGCCAGGGATCGCCATTTGCTCTAGGGGCATGTTTGGCCCTGTTTCTAATCCAGAACTTTTTGTAGCATGATACCGTTATGCTTCTTCATGGGTTAAAGGGAGAATAGGAAGGAGAGGTGGAGTTCAATAAAGGAGGGCCTGTCATCTGCTCAGGGAAAGGTGCTTTAGTTTTTAGTTCAAGATGGCTGCTGGTGTTTCCTTCATGGCTTCTTGCCAGGCCATTTCATTTAGAACTTGGTCCTGTTTCTAATCTAGTGCTTTTTGTGGCGTGATGCCATTATGGGTCTTCATGGGTTAAATGGAGAATAGGAAGGAGAGGTGGAGTTCCATAAAGGAGGACCTATCATCTCCTCAGGGAAAGGCACTTCAGTTTCTACCACAAGATGGCTGCTGGTCTTTCTCTCATGCTCTTTATATGGTGTCAGAGTGGGATGATTTCCCAGCAGAGAAGAATTGAGTTGGAGGGGGAAAGAAAAAGAAAAAAAAAAGAACTCCAAGCTGCAAGAAGGGTGAGTGGAAAAATAAAAGAAAAAGGAACAACAGAAGCAAAGTTTTAAAATGTAAATAAAACAGGGCAGGGAAGAACCACTGCAAAATGAAAGAGAAAAGATCTTCTAGTGAGGGAAGGCAAAGGGAGAGACCCTGGAACAATCGAAGAGCCAAGTGAGGATTAGAAGATACAAATGTGTAATGTAATACAAATGGCTCAACTTCAAAAATTTGATTTTCAGAATTCAGCCACTGGACATATAGCTGAAAAGCACTGTTCTAACCATTGCACTACTATTCACTTATTTGTGCCTCCTGCTGAAGGCAAATGGGCATATCTCACTTGGCACTGACACTAAAATACAAAATCAGAGCAGTTTGGAGTACTTTGAAAAGTCGTTTGGGTTCATGCTTTAGTAAATCTTCAGAGGAAGAAACTCTACAGTTGTGGGGCTGCTGTTGCCACCCTACAGATCTGTCCTACAAATGAAATATGCATATGGGAGCACTTGCCTGGTATTAGAGAGACCGCTGTGTGGCATAGCAGAAGAGGTGACTTCTTATGTAACCAAGATCCTGATTCACTGATGCTGGCCATGATGGTTCATGCTTTGATTATTTTTCTAGCCATGAAAACGAGTGAGGACTGAGAGTATGAGTTTTAAGGTGGTCTCTAGAGGTCTCTAGACTTCATGGGGCTGCGGTGGCTTACTGGTTAAGACGCTGAACTGCAGACTGGAAGGTCGGCAGGACAGCAGTTCGAGACCTGAGTGCTGCGTGACGGGGTGAGCTCCTGTCTTCAGTCCCAGCTTCTGCCAACCTAGCAGTTCGAAAGCAAGAAATTGCAAGTAGATAAACAGGTACCGCTTCGGCAGGAAAGGTAACAGTGTTCCGTGCACCTCGGTGTTCAGTCATGCCGGCCACATGACCACGGAAGCGTCTTCGGACAGCGCTGGCTCTTCAGCTTAGAAATGGAGATGAGCACCACACCCTAGAGTCAGACACAGCTGGTTGGGGACACCTTTTACTAGACTTCATAGATCTAAAATGCATTTTCTTTTGTAACAATTGCAAACTTTTGAGGGTAATATTTAGGCAATGCTATAAGATCTGACCAAGGGGTTGCTCACAATCACAAACATTCAGTTATAGAGCTGATTCGCATGTAACGACAACCCATGGGTTGTTTAAACCATGAGTTGTTGGGCATAAGCGGGAGCAAGTGAGCACATTGCCTCCATTGTGCTTTTTGCTTCCACTTTCAATTAACAGCAGGTGATTACCCTGTTTGTAGGTTGTTAGTGTGATGTCTGAACCTGGACACTCTGGTTTGTGTGCGGGGGGGGGGTGTTTCTCTGAGCATCACCACTTTGCCCTATGTGAGGTGCTCATTTTGTTGTGCTTTGTACAGGCAAATATATGATTTGGCATTTGGGGCTGAGAAACACATACACCCCACCGCCTTGTACACAGTTTATCTGCTAAGTTACTTGTCTCTGAACCTCATCAGTTTGTTTTGTGTGAAATGGGTGTTGGAGTAGAAAACTTTGCCTTCAAAAGAGTGTTTTTGTGTTTTGGAGCTCAGACCCACACCTCTGCATTATACTTGGGTTCTTGGGCAGGTTACTTTTCTTTTACTCTCACCAGTTTGCCTCCTGGAAAATGAGTGTCTTGTATCTGGCCATGCCCATCATGGCAGCCATTTTATGAATGGGCAAGCCCTCCCCCTAGCAGCCATTTTGTGAGAGCAGCCACAACATTCAAAATTCCAAATATGCTCATCAACCCAAAATGTTTGAGGATGGACCCCTGGCATAAGCTGAAAGAGCACTGACAGCTCTGGTAAGTTAAATTACTTCTCACTCATCCTGGAATAAGTAAACAACAGAAAAGTTGTTATATCTTGTTTCTCCAGATAACATCCTCTAAATTGTGGTTGTGTAAGCAAACCACAGTATTATCACACTTATGAATCCTTAATTTGACTTTGCAAAGACTTTGATTCTAAATGAAGCTTCATCTGATCTTATGCCCACAATAGTGCAATCCTATGTATGTTTACTCAGAAGTAACTCCCGTTGAGTTCAGGGGGCTTACTCCCAGGCTTGTGGGTACAGGATTGCAACCATAAAGTGAGAGTCAAGTTCCCTATTATACTGGAGCACTTATACACCAATGGGGGAAATACATTTTTCTCTTTGGAATCATCATCATGGACTGACATTCATTAATTCCTATAATATCCAGAAAGAGGATGTATACTATCAGAGTTTGTGAGTTTATCTATCCATATCTCTGAGACTTCAAGAAGGAAAACAAAACCTTGAAAGGAGAGATGCAATCCAAAGGGAAACTAGAAATTCTCAAAAGCATCAAATTATATATAAATTATCAAAGGAGAACAAAGATGTGTTTTATTTTTCCTCTGTAAAAATCTTCTCCCCAGGCTATTACAGTGCATTACATAGGCGTGATCAATATATCTCGAGTTTGAGAACCGAAGTACTTTGGAATAAATTAGACTAGCAGGAGAAGAAACAAAGAACAAATTAACATGATTTTAAACATTGCTTAAATTTTCATGAACTCGGACCTTGAAACGTTATGATGAGCTCCCAGGAGCCTGTGCTAATATTTGCCAATAATTAAGGGTTGTACTTTCATGTTCCATCTGACATTAAAGGTTGGGAACCAGCCATGTATTTGCTGTCTTTATGGTCATACTGGTATATCTTTTTTAAAAAAATATGTATTTTCTTAATTATTAATGAAAGCCTTTAAATGGCTCTATTACTTTTTATTTGTTGGCTTGTTCCTCCACCTCTTGCTGCTAATTTCCTAATGCTTGAATATTTAAAAGTGGCATTCTCTCTTATCTGGGGAAAAAGCTCTCTCAAGTCAGTGTATTCGTTCTTTGCCCAATAATACCCTAGGCAAGCCTGAAGTGTCATTGTCTTGTTGCTGAGTTACTACCAGACAGGATCAGCCCGAAGAAATGATTATTTCTTCCCTTCCTCTTATTTCTGGGAAATCAATTCATACATACAATGCTCTTGTCAGAGTAGCGGGTGTGACCAGCACGGGCACATGAAGGCGCAGATCACTGTGATACCAATAGCCTTTGGTCCTTTGCTGTATGCATTTCCCCACTATTACCCACATGAGATTCCTTTTACTGTAAAAGAAGGCCTGAGTTGAGCCCTTCCTTGAGTTCTCTTTCAGGAAGAAACTCAGGGCGTATACACACAAACATGTAACAAAACCCAGTAACTCACATATTCACTTCAAAGCTGTGTCAGAAGGGAGGATTAGAAGCGGAAAAGTCCCCCCAACCCACCCCGAGGCTTCCTGACATGTTTTATCTTGCATACACTAATCTGGAACCCCATAAGGGCAAGCAGATAAGGGGGAAAGTGCAGGGAAAAGGGAACCTAACAGAGATTAGAGCAGCCTTTCCCAACCTGGTGTCCTCCAGATGTTTTGGACCAAGTCCCATCAGCTCCAGCCAGCACAGCCAATGGTCAGGAATGCTGGGAGTAGTCATCCATAACGTATGGAGGGCACCAGGTTGAGGAATGCTGGGCTACAGGCTCATTTTGCTTTGACCATAAGGAAACAACTAGTTCTGTTTTAGTCAATGGACTCCTGACAACTAGAACTACACAAGATGCATAGCTTGTTCCAAGTGCATCATTGAGCACAGACTAGCTACAATAAGCACTTCTGTGTATTTATTTCTAAGGTCTGAATTCTTATGATGTTCTCTACTATTCACTGAATGCATGTACAGTATCTACTTTTAAAAACCAATTATCCCTACTTTCTGCTTATTTCTGCTTTCTGGGTTTATTTTATAATAAGCTTCTCTTTCCCATATATGTTTCTACTGCCTTGGTCTGAAGCTATTGGCCTGCTCACTCACTCACTCTGGCACAGCCCTGCCCGTTCATGGGTTGAACAACCCATGAGTTGGTGTTACATGCGAATTAGGTCATTGTTTGTTTGTCCAGGCCAGAAACTAGATTGAAATAGATCCAGAAAATCAGTTTCATCCAAGAATTCCTGGAACTGGACTACATTGAACATTTTATTCCGGGAAAGCCTGAACCACAACTACTTACCTGGGTAAAAAGGTAAAGGTAAAGGTGTCCCTAACCAGTCGTGTCCGACTCTAGGGTGCGGTGCTCATCCCCGTTTCTAAGCCGAAGAGCCAGCGCTGTCCGAAGACGCTTCCGTGGTCATGTGACCGGCATGACTGAACACCTACGTGCACGGAACGCTGTTACCTTTCCCGCCGAGGCGGTACCTATTTATCTACTTGCAATTTCTTGCTTTCAAACTGCTAGGTTGGCAGACGCTGGGACTGAAGACGGGAGCTCACTCCGTCACGCAGCACTCGGGTCTCGAACTGCTGTCCTGCCGACCTTCCAGTCTGCAGTTCAGCGTCTTAACCACCAAGCCACCGCGGTCCCACTTACCTGGGTACCTTTCCTTAAAAAAAGAAGAAGAAGAAGAAGGAAAAAAGTATTTGATATTTGGAAAAACCATTAGGGATGAGATAGGATTTTTTTTTTTCCAGAAAGGTCTCTCAGTTACCTCTTTCAATTGATTATTGGGATAATCCAATTATAAATTGTTGGGACAGATGACAGTGAGTATTCATTGTGTGTCTCCTTTCAATATGTGCTTCATCTTATCGCCTCCTGTTTTATTTACCAGACTATTGTTTCATGTTTTTAGTTTCTGGAGTTTGAGAAATACACCTTTCTAAACTTTCCAAATGGTTCCAACAGAGGCAAACTTAGCCTTGATCAGCAAAGGCATTGGTGGGCAGTGGAAGTATAGACACTGCTAAAACACCACCAAAATCTGTAACCATTGCAAAACAGTGGTGTATAAAAACTTGTTAATCTATCATAATAAGGCAAATTCAGAATAACATTTTAACATAGCTGTGTAGGGCCTGCGTCTGGCTGAAGCTAACTAAAATCTCAACAAACTCAGGATTTGCCTTGGATTGGTGGAGTTGGACTGCCTTTCTATTCTGTACAAGCTGCTAAAGCAGCTACATATCTTTAGACTATACAGTTTTGACCATCGTTTATGCATCATAGGCTTTCATGGGCAGTCAGTGATGTAGGGCCATTTCAGTTTATACCACAATAAATGCACAATTGCTAATTTAGTGTGTGAGATCCAGATGTCTTCACTCAAAAAAGCATTTCTGTTTTGAAGATACACATTTCCCAGATTTCAAATTCCAATATGTTGTTGCTGGGAAAATGCAATTCTTCTATCAGTAGCTTATTAAGATTTTTTTCATTATCTATATTATAGATCCTATAATATAATCTATAAACACTAATAGAAAGAAGGAAAAATAATTATAACTAAAACTAGAACAAAAGATTTAAAAGTTTTAAAGAAATGAAGCTGCCCCACAGCAAGTCTGCTCCCCATCCCCTGAAAATGGACTGGATATACAGCAGTAGGTACCATACCTGAATGAGGATTTGCAACACTCGCCTTGTAAAACCTAAAATACAGCCGGGACATCCTTTAGTGGATCATCTAGATATGTCCCTTGAGTCTGTTGGGGCCATCATACGCAGTCCTGTCGAAGATGTTCATGCACTGATTTCAGTGCACTTTGGACATAGCACAGATTTGGGGGCAGCATTGCAGTAGTGGGGCATAGCATGAGAAGGTTATGAATTTTATTATATTTTTATCCTACCCATCCTCCAAGGAGCTCAGAGTCATCCTATTTTACCCATACAACAATCCTTTGAGGTAAGTTAGGCTGCAAGTGAAGCCCTGTTCTCACTTTCATATTCCTGTGTTCACTACACACATGGAGGGGGAGCGGGATTGCACCTACTGGTAGTGATGTGTTTTTTTCCAGAAAATTTTAAATGGAAGATTGGCGGGGGGGGGGGGAATTCCTATGCAAATAATGTTAATTTGCATTAGAAAATTTTCAGTTTGCACTGGAAAATTTTCCAATGACCTAAGTAGCATTCCTTAACCTGGTGCACTCCAGATGTTTTGGACTACAACTCCCAGAATTCTTGACTATTGGCCATGCTGACTGGGGCTGATGGGAGTTGAAATAAACACATTTGGAGGGCACCAGGTTGGGGAAAGCTGCCCTTGAGAGTGATCTAATTTAGCAAATCTCTGTAGCTTTTAGTAAACAACAAAGCTAAAAAAAAGTACCTCTTGGTCTTGTTCATATTTGTCCTTCTATGCCAGAAGCGGCAGAAGGTAGATCTCCAGATGTTTTGGACTTCAACTCACAGAAGCCCCTGCCAGTATGGCCAACAGTCAGGAATGCTGGGAGTTGAAGTTCAAAACATCTGGAGATATACTTTCTGTCCACCCCTGCTAGCATTTGATCTGGAAAATCAGAGGAAAAAAATTAATCCTATTGATTGTGCCCCCACCACTTGGAAGCCCCCTAACTTGGAGGCTTCAAGTGTCAGAGGCAATCTTCATCTCCTCATCCTCTGTTTTGGGTGTTTTTCACTAGACAGGCTTTTTAGCCCATCTAGTGAAGGTGCTTCAGAGTGGGAGGGGAGGAGGCTCAGGATAACTCATATCCTGGCCTGTCTAGTCTCCTCACCTCCCCCCCCCCCCGCTGGAATGCCCCCTTTCCTCCTCCTCCCCCTTTCCTGACCTCAGAAGGCAGCTGGCACAATTCTTTCTGTGCTGGCTGCAAGCGTGCAGGAGAGAGAAGTCAGATCTCTAGCTCCCACTTCCAAGGTCGGAGTGCTATCGCCAGCCTCAGAAGGGTTTTCCAAACTGTCCTATGGTCCCTGGGACGCTTGCCCAGGGACCATAAGATTGCCCTCTAAAGCACACTTAGGGTGCAATCCTAGGCATGTTTAGACAGAAAAAAAGACCTATAACTCCCAGCATTCCCCAGATAGCCATGCTGGCTGGGGAATGCTGAGAGTTGGGGGGCGGGGGGGGGGGGCGGGGTTGTCTAAACATGCCTAGGATTGCCCTGTAATGTGATTTAAATGCTACATTGTGCAGAAATTTTAATTAGGATACTCGTTCAAATTTAAATACAATAGCATGTGCTTTCCTTAATTTGTTTAAATTTAAGGGGTGGGGAACAAAGGTACTTAAAACTGTTGACTAACCCAAAGCAACCCAAAGAACAGTGCATGATATGGTGACAACCACTCATCCACTATTGTATTTGCCTAATACTGTATCTGCAATTGGCATCCATTCATTGTTACTAATGAACTTAAGAAATGGAAACATTTTGGTGGGAAAACAAATCATTTTTAAAAAATTCTGTGGGAAAACTTTCTTCCCTACATCACTGCCCACTGGCCTTGCCCCATGACTTCTGTGTGTTTAGCCAAAGGTAAGAATGGATTCTGTATGTGTATATATAACTGTAGGCATGTAGGAGCTGTATGTATGATCAGGAACCATGGTAAGATCAGGGTTCCTGATAGTACAAATCCAATGCATTCTTATGTTTGGCCGAACACAGGCAGGTTGGAGGTGGGGTCAGCCGACACAGTCCCCCTCCCTTCCGTGCATTCAATAAACGCACAGACAAAAGGTGAGAGCAGGACTAGATAGTGACTGACCCAAGAACACCCAGATCTACACCTCATGTCATATCAATACGATCCCATCATGGTGATGCTATATCCCTCTTGCACGTGTATACCTCGTCACACACACAATGACATCTATTGCAATATTTTGGATAATATGCAATAAAAAGTGGGAAATAACGCTAGAAAAGCGGTATATGGAATGGAATGCGTAATGTGCCCCAACAGTGATCAGTGCACTTCAGCACCGATAAAAAGCACCAGTGTAGGTCTAGCCCCAGTAAGCTTCGTGACTGAGTGAGAAACTGAGTGCAGGAGTCCCTGGTCTGACTACCCATGACAACATATCAGCTGCCAAGTTTCTTCTTCTTAGTCTCAGATTCTAAAAAAGCGACTCACCACCACTAACAGACTATCCAACAGGGACTACAACAAATCCATATGCAACTCTGGCCCCATGTCTGTTCAGGTAAAATGTTTACAAGACCTAATAGCATCAGCCACACCAAAGGGCCCCATAGTTGTGCATCCTCTGTTACGATATATGCCATCACCTGCCAACAATGCCCTTCTGCGTTGTCCTACAAGGATCAAGGCAATGGTTTCCTCTCCCATTACGGGTGTTAAAATAGCATAGCAAAGCTAGGAATTTATTTATTTATTTATTTATTTATTTCATTTCATTTCTATACCACCCAATAGCCGAACCTCTCTGGGCGGTTCACAAAAATTAGGAAGTTTGTGTTATCACCTATTATGGAATCACTGTGCTTATCTTGTATACATTTAAGTTTTATATAGGATTGTCACATTTCTACTGTACCTCTTATACTTCATGACCTTTTGTCTCTACTGTTTATATATTTTTTCAAGAAGATAATTCATGAATGTGATGAAGTGGGCTCTAGTCCACAAATGTTTATGCCACAATCAGTCTTTAAGGTGGCACAAGACTTTTGCCATGCTATAGAATTGAAGGTTGTCTGATTACATACACACAAGGCATTTATGGCTGCAACAACAATTATTCTTACCATTTTTGTATGATTTTAAATAAATGTTAGCAAATAGGAAAGCAAGTAATTTGACCTATCCATAACCTTAATTTTGTTAGTGGATTAAAACTAGTAGTATGAAAATTATTTTTAATCTCAATTTAATGACACAGCAGAGAGCACATGTTAATATAGTTTCCTCTAGATATGGGTGGCTGTGATAAATGGTCCCAGATTTTTTTTTCTTACCAATCATATTTTAGGCTACTTGCACAAGGAAGACAAATGGGCTCAGCAAAAGGGCATTTCCTTTGGAAGCTGCAAGCTGCAGACCACCCAGGAGCCAGGCAGAAGCAATTGTATCAGGCCAGAAAGCCAGCACGAGACTTCACTTAATCCAAATGCAGATAGCTTAGAGTACAAGAAGGGAGCTGCGTATACAGTTGATGTATCTGCTGCTGAGAAATAGATGAAGCGCAATCCCAGAACAGTTAAATAAATACATTAGTTTAGCATTTGATTGAGTGTTTTTCCTATTATTACATCAACAGTGCAATCCGTTACCTACTTGGGAGTAAGCCCCATTGAATTCAGTAAGATTTATTTCTAAGTAGATGTGTATAGGATTGCTCTGTAAGAGCCTTATAGATTGACAGCCTGTGAGCAGAGGTCTGCCTTTGCTGTTATGACTGTATGGCACCTAGCCACCTATAAACATTTTTATAGGTGGGATTTGGACTTGATGGTCTTGTAGGCCCCTTCCAACCCTACTATTCTATGATTATATGATTTAACAAATACATATTACCAATAGCTGTACTACCCATAGTTGACACCAGGACAGAAGGTAGATCTCCAGATGTTTTGGACTTCAACTTCCAGAAGCCCCTGCTGGCATGGCCAGCGGTCAGGAATGATGGGAGTTGAAGTCCAAAACTGCTGGAGATCTACTTTCTGCCCACCCTGGTCTACACAACAGTTGTCTTCCGTGCCCAGTAAACACTAAGAGCAGCTTCACACAAAGTAGTCACAAATGGCTTAAAATTGTAGCCACTTGGCCATATTCTGGACCTGTCTTTTTTTCTTCTTCTTCTTATGCTGAACCAGTAGCAGCTTCAGGGCATGATCTCTGACAGATTCACACGTTCTTCTTTTGTGGTGGTAACGTCTATTGAAAGTTTATTGAAGTACTTGACAAAATCCTCCACACCCTTAATGAACTGTTATGATGCTCCAAGCATTACCTTTTTATACACTTTTTAAAAAGCAACAATAAATAAATGGAAGTTCTTCAGAATTTATTTATTCCTTCTGCTGCTGCTAGCTCAAAATGCATATAGTGTTACTCTTTCAATGAACCAACATCCACTTGCTGGAGTGTAAAGCTGAGTTTCTCAAAGGTGTTCTTCTACAATGTTGAAAGCTTTCATGCATACACCAGGAGAACTCGATCCTATGAAGTTGTAGACCCGTGCCTTCTTTGTGTCTTATATTTGGTGGGGGGGGATTTGACAGCTACTACTTCACAAGCTAGCAATGATATCCCTAGATGGTCACCACACCATTCAAGGATATATATACATGTTATTCTAGATATATTTTCTTTCTTTATTTAATAGATTTATATACCACTTGCCATATTTAAAAATATCTCTAAGCAGAGAAGCTGAAGGCAATGTTTAATTCAGTTTTATTCCAAAGGCTTCAGTATCCCCAAGTTTGTAAGTGCCTGCTGAGAATTGTACAAGTTAGGTAATAAATGCAGGAATTAGTAAGATAGAAGGGAGGACTCTTTTGATTCTAAAATATGCTCAGATGTTTACAGCACCTGGTGTGGCTGAGATCTAAAATGGTGTTATCTACTTGCAGATTCGGAAAACCGTCTTGAACAGAAGCTGAAAACACCCCGTCGGAGATGTCAGCAGCCCAAAGTGCTGAATAGCCCTGAGGACAACATGTATTATAACCAGTTAAATGTGAGTTCAAAGTGGCAATAAAGCTGTTTTACTGGCTTTGTTTCCAGTTAATAATTTTGTTATTAATACCTGTTCCAACCCCTCCAGCCCTAGACCCCACCCCATGGCCCCCTCCCCTGCGACGTTCTTCAGCTTTCTTCTTGAACATGTGCTTATGCTCTTTATCTGTTGCTTTCATGTCAGGATGTCTGCCTTCACGGTGAATAATTGATGTGGTTTATCAAAGACGAGCAAGATGCATGCTTCATCAGGCTCGCTTGAGCCCTTTGATCAAAAAAATTATGCTGTGACTTCTGATATTATCAGCATCTGCTTGCATTCAACACAAAATCACTTTGAATTAAAAATTAACGACTTGCTGCTTTGCTTTGACTGAGTGTTCTTGGCCCTCTCCACAGGGAACTCTAGAATATCAAGGGAGCAAGAGGAAGCCAAGAAAACTTGGGTAAAATATCTATCTTCTTATTTCTAAGCAACTGTAAACATAAGAAGCCCTTCGTGATATTACAGAAAATGCACAAACTTTCTAGAGAGATTTCTCAAAATAAACAGCAAGCCTATCTCTATATAGCAACTTTGGGCATTTTGCTACAGAAGCAAATGGAAAACTTGTATTTAACGTGCTCTGTATAAACTGTTTTCAGGGATGGGGGAAAAGGGTTCTTCTCCACAGGACTCAGACAAAGTGTTCTTTTTTCTGTGTTTATAGTGGATTTGAGACAAGTCGTATACTGAGGGCATTTCTACACCAGCCTAAAATCCTGCATTTAAAACGGGGCTTTCTGCTTCCATTTTAAATGCAGGATCACAACTGACTCCCTTTACAAGCACTCCCCCCACCCCGTATCTCAGTCTTCCACTATCTTTCATTGATACCGCTCCTCTTCTTTCCACTTTAACTCTTGTCACAGAGGAAACTGAAGCGGAACACAATGGGAGAATTTGATTGCTCAGTATCTGCGATCTATTTAAAAACAGAACAAAGGGCATTTAGTGCAGGAGGGTCACGGCAGGGTCATGGCAGCATGTAAAGAGCCCACAAACGTCCATGAAGGAGCAATCTCAATCACAGGATAAAAGTGCCTTGTGATGAAGCCCTGAGAGTCTTGTGGAAGCAGATACCTGCAAACTGAGAGCACAGGCACAACCTCTGGGACAGATGCCCTCCTGGTCCACAGCATGTACCAGCTGAAGGGAGGAGAGACAAGGAGGAAAGAAACAAGTTCCTATAAAGAGGCAGTCGGTGCCCATTCATTCTTGGCTTGTGGTTAAGAGCTCCTTTATACTCCTTTTTTCTTTTAACAGAGAAACAGTTTCCCTGATGGGAAAATGATATGCATTGTCACTTATGAACTGTCACCTGTTCGTTATCCAGCAAATCCCCAGATCTCAGGCTAAAAGGCATACTAAAACATCATGATTATAATTATGTTGATTTAACCTGAGCCTTCAAAAGCCACCCCAAATAAACAGATCTTTTAACACTTCTGAAATATGGTTCAGGTTTATCTCATATATGTCACTTGCACTAGGATGAAAACAGCCAAAACACAAAGTTTCTGTGAGCATTCATTTAAGGTTTTATTAGCCTTTACTGTGTGTGTGTGTGTGTGTACGTACAATAACTGCCATCCTTTTCTTCCTGCCTATAAAACTCAAGTCTTGTTTTATACAACCATGCCCTCTGTGTGGTTACCTCTTTGTGCCATTTCAGAACAGTTATTGATGTTGCTGTGCAAATATTAAACAACTGCACAGGGCAGGACCCAAAGAGCGCGTTGCACGAGTGGAAAGCACATCCACTCACAGAATGGGGTGGGGGTGGGGTGGGGTGGGGTGGGGGCTCCAATTTCTATTAATTTCCCCCAGCTACAGCCCCACACCCTGCATAAATTGCCACACTGTTCCAGAGGGTCTCCTGATCTGTCAGAACAGCTTGAAGAGAGCACAAGGAGTTGCAGCAAGGAAGAGGAAGCAGGAAGCTTTCACTGTCTGAACAGAATTCAACTTGAGGTTCTCCGGATCCTGTCCACAAAGTTTAAACAACCCAGAAGCAATGGTTCTTCTGTTATAGAAGAACAGAAGTTATACTAGTGTTAATATATAACTATATAACTAATATATATATATAATATATATAATATATATAATATAATAGAATATATAACTATAGTTCAGTTATACTAGTGTTATTTGGTTGTGTGTATAAGGTTTTAGGGTAATTGCTGGACATCTTTTATCATGGATGATCAATCAACCGTCAGTTATAAGTGGAACTTTCTCATTGTGTGAGGTCTAAATATTGTGTGAGGTCTAGAAGTTATTTAACACTGCTTCATCTGACTTCTGTGTGTGTGTGTGTGTGTGTGGCTGATCACTTAAAAAACAACCATTAGGACTGCACTTTGCACATAGCGAGTGGCTCATTGGTCAGAAGCACAAATCTTGATTTTTCTCACTTTGCGCACACAGTTTAAGGTCAATCAGAAACGGACCCTTGATGAATGAGTTGTTATGTGTACAGGGAAATCCTGACAGTAGTGCAGGAAACATTTCCTGAAACAGGAAGAGGAATTGTCATGTTCCCAGGGCTTTGAGCTGCCATTGCTATTTAGGCTATAACAGCGCTCTCCCCCTTTTACTGATAGTAAGAAGTCATGGGTTCAGTGCTGGATCCAGCTTTTGGAGGGCCCTTGGGCAAGACACCCCCTCCATGGGCCTCCTCCCTCAGTGAGTCGACCTTCTCACTGCCATCATCACCAGCTGCTCTTGACCCTCCTCTTCCTCATCGTTGCCACCTCCTGCTTGTTTGCCTGGCAGAGAGCCAATGAGCAAGGAGGCATCCGCTCCTTCTCCTCCTCAGCACCGCCAATGCTTGGGCCAGAGCGAGAGGCAGGTGAACAAGCAGGTCGCCATGGTGAAGAGGAGGAGCAACTCCAGGGGGCTGTTGTCAGTGGGCCCCTGCTGGGGTGTGGGCTCTTGGCAGGTGCCCAACCATGCCTGCCCTTGTCACTGGCCCGCATGGGATCAGAATGGGGATTCCCTTACCTGAGCGTGACGCCTGTGGGTTTCTGGTGTCCAGTTGAGAGTACTGATCATCTGTCACCTGCAAATTGATGTCTGGAAATGCCATAAATGAAATTCAGCACAATTGTGCCAGTTATTACAGGAGGACAGTGCAAAAGACCCTAGAGCAATGAGAAGTATTACGGTCTCAGGATCCTTCCAAGCAAGCTGGATTCGTCTTCACCAGCCTCAGCCAGTCATCAAGCACAAGATTGTTTTTGTTCCACCATCCATAAGAGAGCACTTCTTTGAACCCATTAAACACGAACATCTAAAGATTTGAAGCATCATTCGGAGTGGTTTGTGTTTTCTTTTCCCCTTAGGCAAATAAAAGTGCTTGATTGGGAGGATGAGTATTACAAATCATTATCAGCTGTAGATTCCATCACAGAGGAAGACAAGGCATTCCAAGCCCTTCCTTCCTCCAGAGGGGTGTCTTTTTAGAGCTGAACTTTTACCACTTAACTCCTTTGGTGCAATGCTGGTAAGAAACCTGACATATGTTTCTCATTTCTGGTTTGTGTGTGTGTGTGTGGGGGGTAAAATGTGCACATATGTGCATCCTAGGGACAGATACAGCAAATACTGGTGCCTGCCATGCAGTTTGTGACAAGAGAGGGCAAAAAAGCCAAATCTATGTATACATTTTGGCAAACTCAGTCTCAAAACTGGCTTCTTTCTATAGCAGATCATCACCCAAACACAGGGGTAGGCAACCTGGTGGCCTCCAGATATTTTGGACTACAACTCCCAGAATCCCTGACCATTGGCCATCCTGGCTGGGACTGATGGGGGGTGTAGTCCAAAACATCTGAAAGGCACCAGGTTATTAACCCCTTCCTGGTACAGCACAGATTCTGGTAGCTCCCACAAGTTATCAGAACAGCTTTTGCACTGTAATCAAAATATATGACACAGCATTGGGGGATATCATTATGAGAATGCTGAAAACTTGAGTTGGTTTATAAAACTAGGAAGAATTAGCACAGTGGTGGTGAGGAAAGTATAATAACCATTTAAAATGTTGAATGTGTGGTTTTTGACTTTATCTTGCAAAAGAGTATACTGTGATAGAAAATGTGGCTCTTATTTCCCCAGGAGGAGAAAAAAAAACATCAAAAGCTTAAATGGTAAAATAGTTAATAGCATATTACTAAATTACTTAACTTAGCATTTTATAATGTCCTTCTGACTGCAGTTCAAAATAATAAGACCAGGGCCAATATGCTGGATTACGATTCTATTGTCTGTTGCATATCATTCACATTAAGAAGCCAGTGCTGGATCAGACCAAAAGCTTATCTAGTACAGCATTTTTTCCCACAGTGGCCAACCAGATGGCCTTGGAGAACTCACAAGTTGGACCTGGGGACAAAAGCACCATTCCACTGTTGTTTTGCAGCGACTGGTATTCAGAGGTACACTGGCTCTCATCCTGGGGATAGCATATAGCCATCATGGCTGGTGTAGCCATTGATAGCCCTATCCTCCACGAACTTGTCCAGTCCTTTTCCAAAACTGTCTAGGTTGGTTTCTATATCACCTTACAGTCAAAGATTCTTAAGGTGATATACAATTTAAAAAACCCATTGTGGTAGCGAATTCCATAGTTTAACTATGCCTTGTGTGAAGAAGTACTTCCTTTTATCTGCCTTAAATCTTCTACTATTCAGTTTCATTGGATGACGCTGGGTTCTAGTATTATCCATTCTCCCCACACTATGCATAATTTAATGCACATCTTATCATGTTCCCCCTTACTGAAGTTATCTATACTCAGTTAGATCAGTTAGAATCTCAGTGCTTCCCAGCTGTTGGATCCCCAGATGTTGTTGGACCACAACTTGCATCATCCCAGACCTTTTCCCATGTTGGCTGGTGTTGATGGAAATTGTAGTCCAACAACATCCAAGGACTCAAGATTGGGAACTACCAAGTTAGATCAACCTATAAAAATCATAACTGACACCATGTAATGTTCAGATCATGAATGGTTACCAGTTCCTTCCAACATTCAACCATTTAATATTTAGAATGATCTATTTCAGCACTCCTACACTACTTCCCTTTCATGGATCACTGCCTTGTTGTGGCGAAGGGGCTTGCGTAACTCAGTGAAGCCATAAGCTATGCCGTGCAGGGCCACCCAAGACGGACAGGTCATGGCAGAGAGTTCTGACAAAATGTGGTCCACTGGAGAAGGAAATGGCAACCCACTCCAGTATTCTTGCCAAGAAAACCCCATGGAACGTATCACAAGGCTAAAAGATATGACGCCGGAAGATGAGCCCCTCAGGTCGGAAGGTGTCCAATATGCTACTGGGGAAGAGCAGAGGGTATTTCCAAGTAGCGCCAGAAAGAGTGAAGCGGCTGGGCCAAAGCCGAAAGGACACTCAGCTGTGGATGTGTTTGGTGGTGAAAAGAAAATCCGATGCTGTAAAGAACAATATTGTTTAGGAACCTGGAATGTCAGATCAATGAATCAAGGTAAGCTGGAGGTGGTCAAACATGAGATGGCAAGATTGAACATCGACATCTTGGGAATCAGCGAACTAAAATGGACAGGCATGGGCGAATTTAATTCAGGTGACCATCATATCTACTATTGTGGGCAAGAATCCCTTAGAAGAAATGGAGTAGCACTCCTAGTCAACAAAAGGGTGGGAAAAGCAGTACTGGGGTACAATCTTAAAAATGATAGAATGATCTCAGTACGAATCCAAGGCAAACCATTCAACATCACAGTAATTCAAGTCTGTGCCCCAACCACTGAGGCCGAAGAAGCTGAGGTTGATCGGTTCTATGAAGACCTACAACACCTTCTAGAACTAACACCAAAAAAAGATGTCCTCTTCATCATAGGGGATTGGAATGCTAAAGTAGGAAGTCAAGAAATCACCGGGATAACAGGCAGGCATGGCCTTGGTGTACAAAATGAAGCAGGACAAAAGCTAATAGAGTTTTGCCAAGAGAACATGCTGATCATAGCAAACACTCTTTTCCAACAGCACAAGAGGCGACTCTACACATGGATGTCACCAGATGGTCAATATCGAAATCAGATTGATTATGTCCTTTGCAGCCAAAGATGGAGAACCTCCATACAGTCAGTAAAAACAAGACCTGGAGCTGACTGTGGCTCAGATCATGAGCTGATTCTTGCAAAATTTCGGCTTAAATTGAAGAACGTCGGGAAAACCACTAAACCGTTCAGGTATGACCTAAATCATATCCCTGATGAATATACAGTGGAGGTGAGGAATAGATTTCAGGGATTAGACCTGATAGACAGAGTGCCTGAGGAACTATGGACGGAGGTCCGTAACATTGTTCAGGAGGCAGCAACGAAATCCATCCCAAAGAAAAAGAAATGCAAGAAAGCCAAGTGGCTGTCTGATGAGGCTTTACAAGTAGCTGAAGAAAGAAGGGAAGCGAAAAGCAAGGGAGAAAGGGGAAGATATACCCAACTGAATGCAGAGTTCCAGAGAATAGCAAGGAGAGACAAGAAGGTCTTCTTAAATGAACAATGCAAAGAAATCGAGGAAAACAACAGAATGGGAAAGACTAGAGATCTCTTCAAGAAAATTGGAGATCTCAAGGGAACGTTTTGTGCAAAGACGGGCATGATAAAGGACAAAGAAGGCAGGGACCTAACAGAAGCAGATGAGATTAAGAAGAGGTGGCAAGAATACACAGAAGAACTATACTGGAAAGATCTGAATGTCCCTGATAGCCATGATAGTGCGGTCACTGAACTTGAGCCGGACATCCTCGAGAGTGAAGTCAAGTGGGCCTTAGGAAGCATTAGTAACAACAAAGCTAGCGGAGATGACAGTATTCCAGCCGAGCTATTTAAAATCCTAAAAGATGATGCTGTTAAAGTGCTGCATTCAATATGCCAACAAATCTGGAACACTCAACAGTGGCCACAAGACTGGAAAAGGTCAGTTTACATTCCAATTCCAAAGAAGGGCAACGCCAAAGAGTGTTCAAACTACCGCACAATTGCGCTCATTTATGCGAACCGAGAACTACCGGAAGTACAAGCTGGGTTTAGAAGAGGCAGAGGAACTAGAGATCAAATCGCCAACATTCGCTGCATCATGGAGAAAGCAAGAGAATTCCAGAAAAACGTCTATTTCTGCTTCATTGACTACGCTAAAGCCTTTAATTGTGTGGATCACAACAAACTGTGGCAAATTCTGAGAGAGATGGGAGTACCAGACCACCTTACCTGTCTCCTGAGAAACCTGTACGAGGGTCAAGAAACAACAGTAAGAACCAGACATGGAACAACCGATTGGTTCAAAATTGGGAAAGGAGTACGACATGGCTGCATATTGTCACCCTGCTTATTTAACTTATATGCAGAGTACATCATGAGAAATGCCGGGTTGGATGAATCAGAGGTCGGAATTAAGATTGCTGGGAGAATTATCAACAACCTCCGATATGCAGACGATACCACCCTAATGGCAGAAAGCGAAGAGGATCTCAAGAGCCTCTTGTTGAGGGTGAAAGAGGAGAGTGCAAAAGCTGGTTTGAAACTCAACATTAAAAAAACGAAGATCATGGCATCTGGCCCCAATACTTCCTGGCATATAGAAGGGGAGGAAATGGAAGCAGTGACAGATTTTACTTTCTTGGGCTCCAAGATCACCGCAGACGGTGACTGTAGCCATGAAATTAAAAGACGCTTGCTCCTTGGGAGGAAAGCTATGGCCAACCTAGACAGCATAGTAAGAAGCAGAGACATCACCTTGCCGACAAAGGTCCGTCTAATCAAAGCTATGGTTTTCCCAGTAGTAATGTATGGCTGTGAGAGCTGGACTATAAGGAAGGCTGAGCGCCGAAGAATTGATGCTTTCGAACTGTGGTGCTGGAGAAGACTCTTACGAGTTCCCTGGACTGCAAGGAGGTCAAATCAGTCCATCCTAAAGGAAATCAACCCTGAGTGCTCATTGGAAGGACAGATAATGAAGCTGAAGCTCCAATATTTTGGCCACCTAATGCGAAGAGAAAACTCCCTGGAAAAGACCCTGATGCTGGGAAAGACTGAAGGCAAAAGGAAAAGGGGACAGCAGAGGATGAGATGGCTAGATAGCATCACGGATGCAATGAATATGAACTTGAGCACGCTCCGGGAGAGAGCGCAGGACAGGAAGGCCTGGCGTGCTATGGTCCATGGGGTCACGAAGAGTCGGACACAACTGAACGACTGAACAACAACAACAACAACACTACTTCCCCTCCCCCACGCTTAAGGCAGCCCACATAGGGCTCCTTACAGCCAGCAATGGTGGCCCACCAGGGACTTGATAAAACTTCCTGCTTCTGCTGGCTTCCTGAGCCTGCAAAAACAAGGGAGGAGGTCTCAAGCACGAGGCAGTTAACAAGAGCTGATTGATGGGCTGCATTTGCTTTAGAGGGTCCCAGGTGGTGAACTCCTGGGCTAGTAATTTTGGTTGAAATCCTAAACACACTAACAAGGGAGTAAGCCGCACTGAATACAATGGGACTTATCTCTGAGTATGCATGTATAGCTTTGTATTGTTCTAGTTCATGGACGGAGAATGTGTGGCACTCAGCTTGTTGTTGAACCATAACTCCCATCATCCTTCACCATTGGCTATGCCGGCAAGGGCTGATGGGAAGTGCAGTCCAACAACAGCTGAAGGGCCACATGTTCCACACTCCTAGTTTAACAGTGTAATCCTGTACATGTTTACTCAGAAGTAAGCCCTGCTAACTTATTCCCAGGCATATAGATATGTATAGAATTGCAGCCAAGCTGTGCAACTTGCAGAGATGTAAATTGCCTTGTGCTTCTGATTCCCTGGCATTTTGTACGGTGTCAGGTATTTTAGGTGTGCCATAAATAATAACAACCACAGCAGCAGCAACAAGTACAACAACTAACATTACTACTGTTGTGGTGGTGATTTCTGAAATAGAACTTGCAACATTTTACAAGTGAGATCTGAGAGCACAAGTCTTCATGCAAGCAGTCTTCACATTTGATGTGTCTCAAAGGGAACAGTTTGCCCCAGATATAGGCAAAAAAAGGAGGCAGCACTGGATAGTTGGGTAAAAGTGGCACTCTTGCATTATGCCCTGTATCTCTTAAAGGCTCTTCCCGCTCTCAGGACTCAGGACACCACCAGAGGTGCTAACAGCCTGATTCTAACCATGTTTACTCAGACGTAAGTCTCACTGAGTTCTGGATGGTATACATCAGATTGCAGCCTAAGACCATTTCATACATGTATGAAAATTAGTGCACAATCCTATCCATGTTTAGATAGAAAAACTTCCTGCAACTCCCAGATTCCCCAGCCAGCCATATTGGCTGGGAGCATCGCATGCTGGGAGTTATGGGGCTTTTTCTGTCTAAACGTGCATAGAATTGTGCCTTTTCTTGATTACTCAATATCTGATACTTAAATGTGTGACGTGACTCTACAGAAAGCTTTATGTTTGAGGGGATGTAAGTGATATGAAAATTATTTCTGTGTTGTTGGATCTGTATTGGCTTATTCACACCTGCCAGCCAATTCTTAGTGGTTCACTTGTCAAGTGACGTATGTGCAGGTATGACATAGGCCTTAGAGAAGCAGTGACTCTGCCATGCCTGCCATAGTGGGAAATGAAGGGCCGCTTGGGTGCAGAAAAACATTGCGCATAATACAAAACAGGGAAGAAGCACATATATTTTAAAATATCTTCTGGAAGCATTGCAGAGTCTTCTATGTGGGCTGGGGTTCTCCAGATGACCCCGCCCCTTTGCCCTGACTACTGACCATTTGGTGGTTTCCTGGCTTTTCTGCTGTTCCCAACCCCCACTCTAAAAGGATGAGGTGCCTCTGCTGAGGCTGAGTTACTGGCAGGAAGAGCTTTGTGCTAAAACATGCTCCCCCCCCCCTTTGTTTTGGGCCCATCTCCCATCCCTGCAATGTGGCCCCTGAGAGCTTCTCTGAAATGGAATTCAGCCCTCTGGCTGGAAGAGGTTCAACACCCCTGGCCTATGCCCAACCAAGCTGGGGTGGGTTTTTGAAGTATTTTTCATGTTTTTATCTGTTATAATACATATGCGTATGCATGTGTGTTGTGCCTCTCTCTCTCTCTCTCTCTCTCTACACACACACACACTTTAAAGCTACCATTAAATGCCCTGAATTTTGCGGTGAGGGTAGGTGTCAGTGCTGGGCCTTTGACAGCCACTGGGTGAGAGCCATGAGTCTGACACGGCAGATCCTGTGTGGCCCAGGTAAAGTCCCATCTTAATCTGAAAGCATTTGTAGTCTTTTGGGTCAGGGGGGCCAATGGCCAAACTAGATGAACAGGAGCCTCAGAGCACTTCACAACCCAGGGAACAGTTCAGCTCAGGTCTGTTGAACCTCAGGCCCGTGGACCAAATCTGGCCAGGGAACAGTTCAGCCCAGGTCTGTTGAACCTCAGGCGAATGGGCCAAATCTGGCCAGGGAACAGTTCAGCCCAGGTCTGTTGAACCTCAGGCCAATGGGCCAAATCTGGCCAGGGAATAGTTCAGCTCAGGTCTGTTGAACCTCAGGCCCACAGGCCAGATCTGGCCAGGGAACAGTTCAGCCCAGGTCTGTTGAACCTCAGGCCCACGGGCCATATCTGGCCAGGGAACAGTTCAGCCCAGGTCTGTTGAACCTCAGGCCCACGGGCCAAATCTGACCACCTGGAGTCCCAATCCAACCCTCAGACCCCACCCCCTTTTCCCCAACCACCAATTGTTTGGTGGTTTCCCAACTTTTGTGCATTTTCCTTCATTCTAAAAGATCGAAATGCCTTTCCTAAGGCTTAATTATTAGCAGTAAGTGCTTTAAAATAAATATGCTGGTGTTTTGGCCCCTCCCCTTTTGCCTTGGGCTCCACCCACCACTGGAACACGGCCCCTGAGAGCTTCTCCAAAATGGAATTCCACCCTTGAGCTGAAAGAGATTCTGCACACCTGCTGTAGCCCCAGTGGCATTCCACACAGGGCAGCAGCAGCAGCACACAGATCCACTGAGTTCCTAGCAAGCAGTTTCTGTCTGTGGGCTAGAATTTTTAAGCAGGGCTGCAAGCTTTAATCAATAACTGATACGTGCCACTTTTAATTGGCAATAGCAAATTCTGATTAGCAGGGCTGTCCATTGAGGACACAGCTGTCTAATTATTTTTAAACTATTTTGTTTCTAATATATCGCTGCATTAGCTACTTAAAAAAAAGGAAAAACAAATGACATCTAGCCTAACAACAAGAGCTGGTTCAGACATAATAAATCATATTTTTAGCCATGATCAATGGCAGTGTGTGGGGTGGAGTGTGGCCCAGAGCAATGCTCAGCTGACAGCACATAGCAAATGAGGAGGGAACTGAGTTGCAGCCAGTACCAGAGAGATACAGTTAGTGACAGCCATGGCAAGGTGTGGGTTGGGCCTCCAACTGTGTGTACTTTGTGCCTGGAGAGCGGCTAGCAGTGCCCAGTGTGAACAAATGACAGAATGGACCTGTGCCTCTGGAGGAACTGAGGAATCCCTTTTCCATTTGAGCTGTAGGTTACCATGTGGAAGCCTCCAACGCAATTCAACTTAGAGGGCTTTCTGCTCAAATTAGGGGCCTTTTCAAGTCTCTGTGGCTGGGAAAGCAGATTGAATTTTCCTGAAAGCCACACTTAGGGAAGGTCGATTCGGGGCGGGGGGGGGGGGACACGGAATTTCAGATTTGGGAAGAAAGTCATTTTGTACTGGCGGTGCAAACGCTGGGCAAGAGTGAGAGAGAGGCAGCCTTGTGTGCTCAGAGGCATTTTGATCCTGCAGCTTGGGCTGGTGCTGCTGATGCTGGCTGCCGCTTCCTTATCTTTCCGTTTTAGCTTATCCTTTTGTAAATAAAGTGGATTTTTGGCCATGCTGGTGTGCACTGATAGAAGTTGTAGTCCAGCACATCTGGAGGGCGCCTGTTTGGAGAAGGCTGCTCCATCCTGTAGCCCTGGTGGCTCAGAGCATGGAGCCACTGTGCATCGAGCCTCGGGCTCCCAGTCTTGTCCCTCACCATTCCTGACGGCCCATGCAACAAAGCAGGTATCCTTGGGTCATGTGGGGAATGCCGCTCATCATGGCATAACTGTGGGCCTCTTCTGTGCTTGGAGACCCACATGGGCTTAGCTCAGGGCGCATGCAGCTTGCAAGGTCACATGCACGAAATGAGTGCATTTGGACCCTGACAAAAGCTGCTTTTGCCCTCTGTTTCAGAGGAATGTTAAGTATCAGTGTACCTGAACGGTACAAAAATGGTCTCTGAAAACAGCCAAACAGTCAAACAATTCTGGGACAGGTTTAAAAATAAACAGCTGGAAGCTGCTATGGAGGAAGCTTTCTATTTTCTCCCAGAATCACTGTTATTTTATGTAATGTTCTATGAGGGATTGTACTCTTTCTGACTGAATGCAGAGTTCCAGAGAATAGCAATGAGAGACAAGAAGGCCTTCTTAAATGAACAATGCAAAGAAATCAAGGAAAACCATAGCATGGGAAAGACTAGAGATCTTTTCAAGAAAATCGGAGATTTCAAGGGAACATTTTGTGCAAAGACGGGCATGATAAAGGACAAAGAAGGCAGGGAGCTAACAGAAGCAGATGAGATTAAGAAGAGGTGGCAAGAATACACAGAAGAACTATACAGGAAAGATCTTAATGTCCCTGATAGCCATGATAGTGCGGTCACTGAACTTGAGCCGGACATCCTAGAGCAGAGCTTTCCAAACTGTGTGCCAATGGTGTTGGAGCACACATTAGTGTGTCGGCGGCAGTGTGTAGGTGTGTCGCGCAAAATGCAGAAAATTGTGCGGAAGGGCACCACGGAGCTCCCTTACTTGCGTTTGCTTCCCTTGACTCCTCCCCCGGAACTTCCTAAAGCAGCTAATGTTAAAGCAGCTTAGCTGCTAAGGCTTAGCAGCTAAGGCTTAGGTGCTTTAACATTAGCTGCTTTAGGATCATGTGGCGTCTTGACGTAGGACGCACGTGATTGGCGGTGTTGGAGCAGTACGGTGAGGAGTGTGGTAATGCTGGCTGCATGAGGAGTGTGGAGAATTCGAAGTTAGTGGAGCAATTAGTCGAGCAATTTGCAATCAGCTCGGGCGAGAGGCTTCCCCGCATCCTCAGTGCGGCTGCAGGGCAGCGGGGGAGAACAGTGGCCCGCTGGATGCCCCCAGAGCAGGGGGGACTGCGCCGGGCAGGCAAGGAGCTTCGAGCTTGCGCTCCCCGGAAAGGTAGAGGCACGGGGCGAAGAGAGGGGAAGGGAGGCGCTACCCTGGGAGCAGAGCTCGGCAGACACCAGCATGGAGAAGTGGCAGCAGCCACCAGCCCTGCATGGTTTCGGATGTGCCCTTCGCAGACTTCTGCACCGTGCTGCTGCACGGCCAGGCCAGAGTAACATGCAGGTGGAAATGCCACCTGGGACTGGGACTGCACCGAGAAGGCTGTCCACCATCTTGGCCAGTCGGAACAGACCTCAGTGGAGGCCAGAAGCCTCAGAATCAGCGTGCTCCCAGTCATCCGGGCAAGCGCAGCTGCAAGCTGTCACCTAGTCAACCCAGCTGCTGCTGGCTGAAGGGAGGCCACCCTCCCAAACCCAATGTGGCAAACAGCAAGCCACCCACCACATGGCACTTATGATTTCATTTCTGCCATTTATTTTCAACAATGGCAAAGTTAAAGACACTGAAACGTGGAAGCTTAAAAATGCTTGATGACGAAATGCGAGTGTCTTTATCTAATATTCCACCAAATATTGAAAAGCTGTGTTCATCCCATCAACCGCATACATCCCATTAAAATGGTAAGTAGTTATTGGTGTAATTCAACTTCTTTAAATTCTTGCACATATTTACATACTGTTACTCATAAATGACAACAGTGTATGTTATTAGCTTACAAATCATATATTTTAAAAAATATAAATGAAAGGTTTTCATGAGATATCTTGTATCCCCATACATTTCATTATTACAATTTATGTATGTGTCCATATCTCTTATAACGGGTTAGTTTAACCTCCGGTTTGCTAGTAAAACTGAATTACCGTGTCATGAAATGATGCATGTCTAAAAAGTGTGTCACCAACATGAAAAGCTTGGAAAGCTCTGTCCTAGAGAGTGAAGTCAAGTGGGCCTTAGGAAGCGTTGCTAACAACAAAGCTAGTGGAGATGACAGTATTCCAGCTGAGCTATTTAAAATCCTAAAAGATGATGCCATTAAAGTGCTGCACTCAATATGCCAACAAATCTGGAACACTCAACAGTGGCCACAAGACTGGAAAAGGTCAGTTTACATGCCAATTCCAAAGAAGGGCAATGCCAAAGAGTGTTTAAACTACTGTACAATTGCGCTCATTTCACATGCCAGCAAGGTTATGCTCAAATCCTACAAGCTAGGCTTCAGCAGTATGTGAACCGAGAACTACCGGAAGTACAAGCTGGGTTCCGAAGAGGCAGAGGAACTAGAGATTAAATCGCCAACATTTGCTGGATCATGGAGAAAGCAAGAGAATTCCAGAAAAATGTCTATTTCTGCTTCATTGACTACGCTAAAGCCTTTGATTGTGTGGATCACAACAAACTGTGGCAAATTCTTAAAGAGATGGGAGTACCAGACCACCTTACCTGTCTCCTGAGAAACCTGTACTAGGGTCAAGAAGCAACAGTAAGAACCGGACATGGAACAACTGATTGGTTCAAAATTGGGAAAGGAGTACGACAAGGCTGCATATTGTCGCCCTGCTTATTTAACTTATATGCAGAGTACATCATGAGAAACGCTGGGTTGGATGAATCACAGGTCGGAATTAAGATTGCCGGGAGAATTATCAGCAACTTCAGATACGCAGACAATACCACCCTAATGCAGAAAGCGAAGAGGATCTAAAGAGCCTCTTGTTGAGGGGGAAAGTGGAGAGTGCAAAAGCTGGTTTGAAACTCAACATTAAAAAAACTCAGATCATGGCATCTGGCCCCATCACTTCCTGGCATATAGAAGGGGAAGAAATGGAAGCAGCGACAGATTTTACTTTCTTGGGCTCCAAGATCACTGCAGATGGTGACTGTAGCCATGAAATTAAAAGATGCTTGCTCCTTGGGAGGAGAGCTATGGCAAACCTAGACAGCATAGTAAGAAGCAGAGACATCACCTTGCCGACAAAGGTCCGCATAATCAAAGCTATGACTTTCCCATTAGTAACGTATGGCTGTGAGAGCTGGACTATAAGGAAGGCTGAGCGCCGAAGAATCGATGCTTTCGAACTGTGGTGCTGGAGAAGACTCTTACGAGTCCCCTGGACTGCAAGGAGGTCAAATCAGTCCATCCTAAAGGAAATCAACCCTGAGTGCTCATTGGAAGGACAGATACTGAAGCTGAAGCTCAAATATTTTGGCCACCTAATGCGAAGAGAAAAGTCACTGGAAAAGTCACTGATGCTGGGAAAGATTGAAGGCAAAAGGAGAAGGGGACGACAGAGGATGAGATGGCTAGATAGCATCACCGATGCAATGAATATGAACTTGAGCACACTCCGGGAGAGAGTGGAGGACAGGAAGGCCTGGCATGCTATGGTCCATGGGGTCACAAAGAGTCGGACACGACTTAATGACTGAACAACAACAACAACAACAACAACAACTCTTTCTGAACTTTGTACTCAATTTGATAGAACTGTGAATATTTCTTTCAGGCATAGAAGGGTGATATCCTGGATGAAATTATTCTGTAAGCCTTAATATATTGTTGCTATAGGTTGTAGATTGAGCATGATATTAAAATATTGCCTTGCACCACCATTTTCAGTTAGAAATATTAGAGATGTCCTCATGTTGAAAGTTGGGTTGAATTTAGTGGTGGCTTCGGACTAGTAGATGGTGCATTTGCTTGTGCAAGGCAATGTGCCCGATTTTCTCCGCTCCACCCTAGCCACTGCAGTACCCTGTCCCTGTGGCCACTGAAACGCTGTTCCTGAGTGTTTGGGGACCCTATAGGACAGTATGGGATATGGCACAGAGGGCTGCAGTAGGCCGTGAAGGAGTTGGCAAGAATTGGATGCCTTGCCTCGCATGCAAGCGGAAGCACTTTCCACTGGTTACAAGCCACCATTGATATAACTCTATACAGAGGCTTCTTGTTTCCTAAAGTCTTGCATCTTCCATTCAGTCATTTTCCATATCTCAAAAGATCATAAACATATGAAGCTGTCTTATAAGCAGTGGTGTAGCGGACCCAGGGCTCACAGGGTCAGAGGGCCTGGGACCTTTTGATGAGCCAAAAAGCCTGAGTGCTAACCCCCTCAGGCTTCCCTCTGAGTTTAGCTGCAGTCCTCACATTACTGGGGGAAATGGATTTTCCCAGCAACAAGATGTCCTTGTGAACTATCCGTGCTGTAATGCAAAGTATTTTGGGGTGGTTTAATTGAATGGGCGATTAAGACTCATCAGCTTTACCAAAGACCTACAGAAGATATATATAATATACAGAGAGAGAGAGAGACAGATGGATCAACCCATCTGCCTGCATTTTGGGACTCTCCTTGGGGGCGTGGCTATGGGGATGGTCATGATGAGCGCTTGCACTTCCAAATTTACCTCTACACCACTTCTTATAAGAAGTCAGATTATTGGTCTACAAGCCCAGTGTTATCTACTTTGAGTGGCATTGGTTGTTCATGGCCCCAGGGAGAAGTCTTTCTCAATCCTCCTGCCTCAGCTCCTTTAACTGGATGTGAGAGATGGAAATCCAGCTGGGCTTCCTCCTGTGTTGTTCCACCTAAGGATGATTGTGGCATTCTTGAAATGGAGGCGGTGGGGGGGGGGGGCTCTGAGGGCCACAGTAAGTCCAATCCACAGACGCTGCCATATAAACAGCATGGGAGAAATAGGCAAGAGAGAGGCAGGGAAAAGCGAGGGCTGGAAGTCCAAATTGTGGAGACTGAAGAGGACTAAGGGAAACTGTGTTTTCCTGGAGATTGGTCAAGGTTACAGTGCTAGGAGATAGGTGTATTGAACTTGGGAGGAGGTCTAGTAAAAGCTTTGACCTCTGTGATGAGTTAGCCAAGGTCGAGGCTGGGAGATACTGAGCTCTCTCAAAGATTACAGAGTAACTAAATTTGCTCTGAGTGGATCATATCAGTAAGGGAGATTTTCACACTAGAGATGCCAGGGACTTAATCAGGGACCTTCTGCGTGTAAAGCATGTTGTGTTCCACTGACCTATGGCTCCTCCCTGTCATGTCCATTATCCAGCATTTTGTCATTGGGCTTGAAACCAGGTTTTGTTGCCCTTTTTTAAAAAAATGACAGGACACCTCATTTGGTGGGTTGCCAAATGAGCAAGAGAGAGCTCATGTGTCAGCAGCAAAGCAATCTGAAGCAAACTGAGTCCCTCAGCTAGATTAAAAGTGCAGAGGAAGAATCCACTAGGTTGAATCCAGAACTCACTGACATTAATGAAAACTTTTCTGTTCGTCTAGTACCAAAGTGACAGAGGTAAAGAAAATCATTCAAAAAGGAAACATCCCTGCTCTACGTTAACATTTCTGCTCTTTAGCTGTACTTCCATCTTTAGCATGAAATCATATAATTTTTTAAAGGATCATATAGACAGCATAGTAAGAAGCAGAGACATCACCTTGCCAACAAAGGTCCGTCTAATCAAAGCTATGGTTTTCCCAGTAGTAATGTATGGCTGTGAGAGCTGGACTATAAGGAAGGCTGAGCGCCGAAGAATTGATGCTTTTGAACTGTGGTGCTGGAGAAGACTCTTACGAGTCCCCTGGACTGCAAGGAGGTCAAATCAGTCCATCCTAAAGGAAATCAACCCTGAGTGCTCATTGGAAGGACAGATAACGAAGCTGAAGCTCCAATATTTTGGCCACCTAATGCGAAGAGAAAACTCCCTGGAAAAGACCCTGATGCTGGGAAAGACTGAAGGCAAAAGGAGAAGGGGACGGCAGAGGATGAGATGGCTAGATAGCATCACGGATGCAATGAATATGAACTTGAGCACGCTCCGGGAGAGAGCGCAGGACAGGAAGGCCTGGCGTGCTATGGTCCATGGGGTCACGAAGAGTCGGACACGACTGAACGACTGAACAACAACAACAAAAATTGATATTGTTATGATTTTCTATATATTAGAAATATGTGTACCTAATAAAATGAAACTGAATTTCTTTGCTTAGGAAACCTCGTTATTGACTTTAAAATGACTCCAAGGTGCTCTTAACTAAGGTGTAAGTCAATAGGACATTTGTACCAAACAAATACTATAAAAGCTATTACAAGTTCATATTCCCATGAGAATATCATCTTATTTGATTTTGCATTTTTCCTGTCAAATTATGGTATATGGCATCATGTGACCTGACCACATAAAAGTATAGATTGGCCCATCTGAATTGGTATTTGATTGATTCGTTTAGTCATTCTAGAAAAAGAATGAAACCCTGTTCTAAGTTCACAAATTGTTCATTCCCTTCCATTGTGTGGTGCCTGAGAAAACCAGGAATTCTACATGGCTTTGCAATATCAGCTCATTTTCTTAGTGGGGATGGGAATTAAATCTGTTGCTATTGCATATGCCTGCCAATGATGTGTACAGTCAGGGTCCATGATAGGCAGCCTCTACCAGGGAGTTTTAAGATGTGGACACAGTGAAGGATGATGACACAGGTAGCACCATCAGGAGGAGAATTCCTTTCCTCCCCTCTCCCTAGCAAGTACCTCCGCAAGCCTAGACAGTCCTTATAGACATTAGTGAAGAGATAAGGGAAGATAGCATGAACCAGTGAGATTTAGACAGTCCAATCTGCAGGAGTTATATAAAACCAAGTCAGCTATCAACGCCGCGTTGGAGCTCGGTGGTGGTAGATTGTGGAGTGATGTAGGTTACATAGGAGGTGCTCTGGCAGAGTTGTATGTTGAAACGGAGGCCATAACTAGCACAGTCATTAGCGTGGCTTTTCAGTAAGCGCTAAAGTTAAGGATCTGTGGGAAGCTTGGTAACATCTTTCAAGCCCAATCCTAAGCATGCTTACTTGACCACAGAGCTCCATGACACCTCCCCTGTGAGTAAGCATAAGACAGCAGCTTTGTATCCTGGCCCTACACCTGTTTACTTGGAACTAAGGCCTACCCTGTTCAAGAGGGATTATGCTCAAGTAACTGTTCTAGGGTTGCAGCCTGATGTTGCTAAGACATAACTGAAGCTAACACTATAAAAACAAAAATGCAGGAGTCAGAGGTCATGGTTTTGTTCCACCTATATTCTCCCTTCAGTGCAGTGTCACAGTCTGGTCCACTTCACATTTCTTGCAGCTTATGGCTCTTCTTCAAGAGAGTGGCCCTGTAGAAGCAAATACTGAAGGGCTAGGTGCTACGGCTGTGAACATGCAGATAAATCTTCACAGTATGGCAGTATTACAGACTATCAGAGAGCAAAATATTGGGACAACTGGTAGCTCATAAACCAGAGGTGGGGAACCTTTTTCCTGAAGGTCTGCATTACTTTGGTTGAAATATGCTGGAGTCCTCATTCCAGTAGCAGGAGTGGCCAGAGCCAAACATAGGTGGGGCCATAGCCAAAAGTGGGCAGAGTTATGGATAGAACTCTTACTTTTGTTCGGTATACAATAATGGACATTGCATTCTCCTCCCCAGCTTGTGCCAGGTTTCCCCCTATTGGTTTTGCAGTTGGGGGACAGAGTAGGATGGAGTAAATAATATCAGTAATCCAGAGTGGGGCTGGTGAGCCTGGGGAGAGCAGATTGAGAGGCCACATTAGGCTCATGGGCCAGAGGTTCCCCACGCTGACGTAAATCCATTTAGCAGTACATTCAGTGTCTGTCTGGAAAACCTGTCTGGTACTTTGGTGCATTTCCTTCCAGTCATATATCTGAGTATGTCGCGAAGATAAAGGAATCAGATGGACATAGAGAAGCTCCATCGAGAGCCTATTGGCTAGAGGCCATCAGAAGTGGATTGGAAGAAAAGTCTCTTTTCTAAAAGCAAAACTTTCTTAAAACTTTCTTCCATTATGAGAGCTCTCTTTAAAATACAGGAATGTATCAATCTAATTTGCAATTAGTATTTCTTAATGAGTGCAAGCAAAACACAGTACTCATATCCTCAGAGCTGCTGTATGAGAAACACCACTTTGGTTACAGTGAAGTTAATCCCCAAGACCTAGTATAGGGAACTCACCCTTATTAAAGCAACATTAAGTGCTACTTTTTATTGATCTGATCTTCTGGCTTAATGCTTAGAACTTATTGATGTTTTAATAATAACCTTACCAACTTTCTCTCATTTTACTTGGTCGTAATATCCAAAGATACCAGTGGAAACTAGCTTAGCATAAACATTTTGCAGAGGTCTTTACAAGCTAGAAGGAAGAGTAAAGATTCAGTTGCACCGCATGTTAAGGAAGAGGGGGGTGGGGGGAGAGAATCCCACCCTACCAGATAAAAGAGAGCCTTGAGTGTGAACATCAAAGAATTGTTAATGACAAAAATACTATTAAGGGTTAGCGTCCCTTTTGTTTCAAGCCCCCCTCCCCCCCACACACATACACACACCTGCAGTGCGTGGCAGACCCTGTCTTTGTTGGTCCATCTGAATTACCCCTATTAACATTTATAGAAAAATCCTCTGCAAAAGGACTGATATTGCTCCTGGCCTTGTCTGGGTCCCTTTAAAAGGGAAGTCAGATATGAGTTCTCTGTGGGTTTCCTTTATGATACAGTATCTGCTGCAAAAGGGAAACTCCAAAAGCCAGGATTCTGTGGATTGCAAATGAGCTTGACTGAAAGGAGGCTTTTGTTCCTGAAAAGTAATATGGGCAACTATATGAGAAGCTCACATAAGAAGCTCACACATTAGCAAGAGCAAAATCAGAGCGTGAAATTCAGATTAGGCCACCACAGGCTGTCAGAAGAAGCAGTGCGGGGAGGCAGGAGAAGTATTGGAAAAACTTGGCATGGCTGAAGGTGTAACCTGTTTCATTTGGCCCCTGAAAAACAGTTTAACAGATGGTGGGACCAGCTGTCTTTTTCAGCCATTTAATAAGCTCTTTGGTGGTAGCAGTTTGGGAAGTAGGGGCCTGAGAGCTTTTAGGCTACAGGGGAAAGGGAGAAAATCAAGAAATCTGTCCCAGTTGTCTTTGCCAAGCAAGAAAGTCAGAGACCTTGAAAAAAATGTGAAAGGGGAGAATCTAATTGAGGATATTGCCTTGATGATCTGAAAATGCCTGTTTTCTAGCGACAAATAAATTTCAAGTATGCCAGCATATGGAAACACTTGTTATCTTTATCTGTCATTTCAGTTTCAGCCTTTGTAAAGGAGGCATCTAATTAGAAATCTTAAATGAACTGTGGAATGATAAATTGACTTGGTTTCGAAGGCGTGAGCATATGATGAAATAATGGTCAAAATGGCCTATTTTTATCTGCTAGACAGAACTTCTTTAAGGTTCCAGCGACCAACCAAGATAAATAGATCAACTTGTATAACTTGATGATCTCAAATGTCATTGCAGCGGCATTTCTGAACGTGCACATGCTACTGAGAGTTTTGATACAAGAAGCCTCGGTATTACACGACCTCTTTTCCTGCTTCTGGTGGCATGGGATCTTTTTTTTTAAAGAGTTATTGTTTCTCCATTGCTTTTTCTTCAGTAAGGTTTCATTTTTTTTACAAATGAAATTAATATTCTCAATGCAACAGTTAAGTGGCAAGTCTCAATTGTGCAAGAGGTGTTTTATTTAAAAAGCATGGCTGGTGGTGTCTTTGAAGGGGACAGTTTTTTGCACATTTACATGCTTCCCAGCTGAGCGGCTACCCTTTTCCTTTGACAAGGGCTTTGTTCTGCCTACAGGCCTATTATAAGCCCTAGATTATTTGTCCTTAATAAATTGCAACAATAAAGCAGATAAATGCCTTTTCAAGTAAGGAGCGCAATCCAACGCATGTCCTCCCACTCTCAATTTGTTGAGAGTCTTAGCATTTAACACTGACAACAGAAACAAACTTTGCAAGTCTCATTTGCTCCACTTCCAGATGACTAAAGTAATAATCCAGGAACGTTTCTTTTATTCTCATAGTCATCCCCACCAAAAGGCTAGCAAAACAAGCTGTGATTTCTGTGAAGATTTGTACCCTGTGTCACAATGTTGAAATAATATTTTTAGGGCTGAACACATTAATTCCTTTATTAGAGTGGAGTGAATGTGATTAGTGAGATTATTTTGTTGCAGATTAATGCTGAGGGCTGTAATCAGACTATAAATGGTACTGTATCCCATGGGATTATCCGATTCTCCTGGTTGTGTGGCAGTCAATCTGTGGGCATTTTACATGGCACATGATTTGCTAAACAAAAATGACTTTGTGTTATTTACAAAAGAAAAAACAGTTATATTCAGTGTCACTTATATTACATTGACAGTTCAGAATCATGGAATAGTGCACTTGGAATGGGCCCAATGGTTCATGTAGTCCATCTAAAATACTCCCAAATAATGGGTACTGTGTGTTATAATAATGCATTTATGTGTGTGAATATCAACTTTCACCACATTTTGGACAGTCACTGAAACATCATTTTAACTTCTATAACATAACTAAAGATGCTTGGTTCTCCTTCCCTACCAGGTGGGGTAAGGCATTTTCAGTGTCTCCAGGGATGCGGCCTGGGCTGGTCCTTCAGATCAAAGTCCAAGGCCCCATAGCTCAAGGGGCCCCCAAAGGGCCATCCAAAGAGGAGCAGGCAGTAGTGTAGAGGAGCCAGGACCCACTGGAGCGCAGTGCTGGTACTTCTGTGTTAGCAGGGACTCCAGCATCAGCTGCCAGCCCCCTCAGAGTTCCCTGTTCCCTCTTGAGTTTAGTTGCAATCCTCACAGTAGCTGGGGTGGGGGAATGGATTTTCCCAGCAACAAGACATTGTTCCCTGTTGTAATGCAAAGTAGGGAGGGGGGGGCTGGTCTTGAATGGGGAACTAAGACCCATTTGCTGCACAAAAGACCTGCTCCTGGTGGAGATGAAAAGTGCTAGAACTGGTTAGTTGATGTGGATCAACACAGCAGCCTGCATTTGGGGGCTCTCCTTGGGGGCATGGCTCTGGGGGCTGTCACGATGAGCGCCTGCACTTCAACAGTTACCACCACACCACTGGCAGCAGGTTCAGAAGCAAACTCCATTTTATTTCTGTAGTCATGATGGTGCAAGGAGTCAAGAGAGTTTAAAATGCAAAACTGCACATACTCAGAGTATTTATTTTATCAGGGTTGGCAAACAGTTTTGTTGTTGTTATTATTCTAATGTATCCGGAATGTAGAAGCACCTTTAAAGCATGGAATGATAAATGGAGGTTGTGGGGAGGGAGAAATGTGAGCTGTGTGCTTCACAACTGAAGCATACTGTTGTGGCCATCTACGTGGCCATCTAAAGGGGGCCCCCATAAGTTCCATTAATTCAGGGTGTAACATTACCTAGCTGCACCGCTAGCTGTCTTGTCATTAATGTTGAAATAACATTCAACTGCTAGTCCGGTTGGCTTCTATGCTTGGAGTGGAGGTGGGTGCCGTTTTGTCCTTTGCCACAGGCAGCAAAATGTCTTACGCTGGCCCTGAATGTGTTGACATTGGGGGCGGGGTCAGGGGTAGTTGCCCAACTTTGGTGCCAGAGCCAGCGGTACGTATAGAGGCCCCTTCACATGCTGAATCCAAGAAAGGGGCTTTACTTCCAAATAAGGGTGCTTTCGGATGGAGGGCTCCTAGTGCTACCCCTTTGCTTCCGTAACGCATTTTCCATGGTTAAAAAAAAGTCAGAAGCAGCTGTGGAAAAACATGGGAGCGTTACAAGTAGAAGACACTGTCTGGACCCCTCATAAAATTCTGTGAATGAGACAGGGTGAGAGTGGGATAAAGGCCTCATCTGCAAGCGGCGTAAAACCCTCAGCCTTAATACAGTAAAAATTGCCACATAAAAGTTTGCTCCTTCTCTCTGGTTTTATGAGAGAGTTGCATTAAGAGGGGGAAGGTGGCAACCCAGGCCTCATCCCTGCCCTTAAAGTGGACTGTAAGTCACTGCAAGCCACAAACCCAGTCCAGCTCCCCACCCTCTCCTTCTCTGGAAGTTGCAGGCTGCTTTTGAAGGCAACAGCGGGGAGGGGTGTATGGAAAGGAGAGTCAAACTGCAGCAGCCACCACTAACTCCAGTGAGTCACCTCTCCTGGCCCTGTTGTGGCAACTGGGAGGCAAGCAGGCAGTAACCACCGGCGGGTCTGATTTGGCCCTAGGGTGTCCAGCTGCTGATCCCTAGCAGAGAGATTTGGTTATCCGAGTCTTAGGATGATCCATTGCCATCCAGGTGATCACATTTATAAGCTCATGACAAATTGTTCATGCTTACCAAAGTATACTTTCCGTTGTATGCTGATTTCCCACACAGTTTCCCAGATACTTACCTGCATCTTTGTTTTATAGGTAAACAATTCTAGCATCCAGTGTTGGCATTTCTTGTGGGGGAGGGGCGAGAGAAGCCTTCTCCACTGAACTTTCTTCTGTTCTGTGGTAAACCGCAATTCTCAGCTGGAATGAATTATCTCCCTGTGGGATTTACCAGATTGCACAAAAGGGTTTGCCTTTTATAACAAATTAACTCGAGATTGAGACACACTTGGATCGCTCTAAAATGTGTTTATAATTTTTTCAAGTAGTAAAAAAAGGTAGCGGTATCACTTAATGTGCCACTGAGATGAAAGCTGGTGCAGCCAGAAAATTTATATCTAGCTCAGCAGGTTCTTAAAGTCGTGGGAGTTCTGATGCATGCGATCCTTTTGCGCAGAGATCTGCTCCCTCCACTGAATTGAATGGGGCTACCCAACAAAACAAAAGCACCAGCAGGGCTGGCCCTAGGATAAACAGCACCTTGGGCAAGGAGTGCCTTTGGTGTCCCACCCCCGTAGTCAGTTTTGTAGGGCCACCCAGAGGATTTATGGGACCTGGTGCAAGTGTGATGTCCATCAAGAATGACATTGCTCAAAACCTTGATCTCTCCGCCACTGTGCTACAGTTTGCCCAAGCCAGAGTTCGAAAAGCCACATTCTGAGAAGTGGCCACGGACTATGCAACACAGCAGAGTTATCACAGGTTTTGCTATAATATTTTTTTGTTTTGTAGCAGTTCCTATCTTTTGGGAAGCATTCTGTATCTTAGAATATCTATTTTTTATCTTTAAAAATAATAAAGAAAAGTTATACATAAAAAAGGTATCCAGCTGAGCTCTTACTGCTTATGGCTTTATTTTATTAGTATTTATAGAGTGCTTATGCTGTTTCCAGTACCTGAAGTGCGAAGTGCTCGGTAATGCTGCCTCAAAGTAAAGCTGTGTTCTCCTGTTTTTTACCTAGCACAAATGACATCAAAGTGGAAATTGGGGGAAGAATACTTTCAAGCTGACTGAAGGAAGATCATTTTTGTAGTTAGTACCCAAACAAGCTGTAGAACCTTGAAAGAAAGGTTACGGACACTTGCTTTTTGCCACCCTAGCTCACTGCGGACAGTACGTTAAAAAAACCACAGCCACTGAGCTCATTTTAGTGCTTCCTTTATCTCAGCTTGGCGCCCCGGACAACCACCCAGCTCTCGTACTCCTAAGGCCAGCCCTGGCACTATGTATGCATTGGAGCACTTATGAAGCTCTACTTCAGGTTTAAAATTTTTAGACATTTCTTAAAGCATGTTAGAGGATTTTTAATCTATCTCCACTGGTATCCTCCATTTGTTTTGGGCTACAACTCCCATCAGCCCCAGCTAGCATGACCAGTGTTAAGGAATCTGTAGTCCAAAATATCTGGAGGGAACCAGGTTGGGGAAGGCTGAGCAACATCTTTCCACCCATACTTTGGGCCACTTCAGACATTACGATTTTCCTATCCAGATAAAATGTACACTGTCACGTACTGCAGAGCGATCTCTCCTCATCTACTGGGGGTGGAAGGCCACAACTGGCCACAGCTTTCCACTGAATGGACATACAGTGGAATGCGCATGTGCATTTGTCACACATGGTGGTGCTTTCTTCAGAGGCAATCCAGGGTTCATCTATTACGTATGTGAGACTAGAGCCAACACAGGACAGTGAAGGGGCTATTACAGCCGAGCTCCCTGATCTGCTCGTGTGATGTATGTTGCCATACCTCTTCAGACTGCAGACAGATGGAACATTGCACATTCACACCCACCCCTCCCTATGTACATACATAATGGCCTTAGCTAGCAATTCTCTTGTCCTCAGTTCTCCAAACGATATAATTATTGTATCTATTAATATTATATAATTATCATTTTATTAAAACTATTTTATTTAGTAACATGCCGTGAGTCATAATGTAGAAAGGAACTGAAACAATACATTTTCTTATAAGGTCCCTCAACAGTTGTCAAAGAGTGATTGCCATGTATTTTCAGACTTTTTCACTGTTTTCCAAAATACTTGACTCAGCTTTCTAGGATCCGCCTTCCATTGACAGAAGGGCTCCGCTCACAGAAGGTGCTTCTGCCCAATTTGGGAGGATCCCTCCCCCCCCACAGCACCACAACTCACCCCATTCAGCAGGGTCCCCTGACCGTCTGAGTAGCATTTTCAGGGGGCTGGAGGGGCTGCCATGGAGAGAAAGGGAGCGGGGAAGTCTGCTTCCATCAGCCCAGTTGGACGCACCAAAATCTGCATCATGCCCATATGTTTGTTCTCCAAATTCAAACCACTGGAATTGCTAGTATATATATATCCTTAGCAAAAGCAAGGGGAAGAACAACCCAATGGTGAAAGCAAGAAATCCTTGTAGGTAGTAGGATAATAGCAAACATAAAGAAGACATTCTTCAGAAAGAGAGCTATGTGAAGTTTGTGTGAGACTCGTGATAGCTGAGCTGTCCTACAAGGAGGAAGTGGCTAACTTTTACAGGCACTGTGTTCAGAGCCTCTGTGAGGACCATAAAATACAGAGTAATCCTTAAAGGGGGCCTGCCCAGAATAGCTATAAAATCCACTAAGAGAACGGACCCTCCTGTTAGGAGGTAAGCAGCATGTCAAAGGGTTGAGGTGGGAAGTTAGTTCCACTCTCCTGATTGTAAGATAAGGTAACTCCGGAAACTGAAGCAAAACTTTTAACATACTGCTTTGTTCTGTTCCTGTGCCAGAGGCTTCCTGAAACAGGGCTCTCAACTTCTTAAGATGAGCTTCTCTGGTGAGACATTTCAAAAGCAAGAGGCAACTTTTGAGATCTCCTGGTTTAAGAATGATGTATTACTGTCATACAAACAGTTTTGCTTCTGGGATGTGAATGGTCTTGTTCTGAACGTGGAGCTCAGTTAATGATAGCCGGCAACATAACTTTGTAATTCCCAAGTGATCAGTAGATAATATTCTAAAGAATAATAGGCTCCTGAAAATAGTTTGTTTTTTGCATAGGCTTCAATCCTCTGTACATTTACCTGGGATGTAAATGTACATCCTCAGTGGAACTTAAGCCCCAGTAGACTTTAAGCTAGGTCTGTGTGCAAGGAGCAGAATGAAGGGAATGAGGTGGAAGAATTTTGAGGTGGTAAAATGGATTGTCCCCTTCATGGATCACTGCCTTGTTGTGGCGAAGGGGCTTGCCTAACTCATTGAAGCCATAAGCTGTGCCGTGCAGGGCCACCCAAGACGGACAGGTCGTGGCGGAGAGTTCTGACAAAATGTGGTCCACTGGAGAAGGAAATGGCAACCCACTCCAGTATTCTTGCCAAGAAAACCCCGTGGAAACTTGAGCACACTCTGGGAGAGAGCGGAGGGCAGGAAGGCCTGGCGTGCTATGGTCCATGGGGTCATGAAGAGTTGGACATGACTTAACGACTGAACAACAACAAAAATGGATTGTGCCACTTTGATCTGCAGTAGGAGAATGCTCCTGTATGTTTAAAAAGTTAATCCCTGTATGTAGTAAACTAGCATAGCGGAGAGGGAGTGGGTCTAGAAATGTTCTCCCTGCTACAATAGTTTTTTGCTGCAGGGAGTTTTCACACAGAAGAATTCAAAATTGATATCTCCTACCGCAGTCAGGTGGAATCTTTTCTTCTGCTTCATTCTGCGGCATTTGCTGACCAGCTTTACTTCCAAGTAAACGTGCATCGGATTGTGCTGCACGTCTGCCAAATGCAGTGGAAGTTCTTAATGGTATTAAGGCAAAGCAAAAGAGCCAGTGTGGAGTAATAGGAGAACATGACAGGCTTGGGCTGAGGAGACCCTGGTTCAAATCCCACTCTGCCACGAAGCTTGCCTAGGGCACAGGACCAGTGTCAAAGGTTGGGCATCTGCCAAAAGCTCCACCCCAGCAGGGGCCCGCTGCCAAGAGCCCCCTGAAGTTGTTCCTCCTCCTCACCGGTGCAACCTACTTGCCTCTCGCTCTGGCCCAGACAATAGTGGTGGTGAGGAGGAGGAGCAGTAGATCCCACTGCCTGCTTGCTCACTGGCTCTCTGCAAGTGATAGCACTGATGAGAAAGAGGATGAGGAGCAACAGCAGCTGGGGACAATGGCAGTGAGAAAGAAGACTGGCTGAGGGAGGGGGCCAGTGAGGGTGTCTTCATGGAATCATAGAATAGTAGGGTTGGAAGGGGCCTACAAGGCCATCGAGTCCAACCCCCTGCTCAGTGCAGGAATCCAAGTCAGAGCATCCCTGACAGGTGGCTGTCCAACCTCGTCTTGAACGCCTCCAGTGTGGGAGAGCCCACCACCTCCCTAGGTCTTGCCCAAGGGCCCTCCAAAAGCTGGGGTTGCCACTGCTTGGGCAAGTCACTATATATCAGCCTAGACTACTCATAGGTTTATTGTGAGATTAAAATGATCCCATGTATATTACCTTAAGCTCCTGGAAACAAGGGTGAGTTATAAATGTGACAAATGAAATCTATTAGCACCAGACCTTTTTTCATTCTGTTCAATCATTGCCCTGCTATACTTATTAGTGATGGTATTACGTATTATGTTATGGGCCTTATCCGTGGTGGCACCTCATCTGCCGAATGTCATTGGTGCTGAATGTAATGTCCCTTTACCGCCAGGTGAAGTCCTTGTTTGTTTGCTTATCACATTTTTATACTGCCCAATAGCTGAAGCTCTCTGGGCAGTTCACAACAATTAAACCATAAAATGCATATGATAAAATACAACATAGAAGTTTAAAACTACAGTATAAAATAAAAGCCAGAATTTGTTACCTAAGCTGGTTTTAGCCAATGATTTATATTGATTTTTTTTAGTTTTATTGTTCTGATCTTTAAAAAAATGTTTCTGCTATGTCAGTTTTATATACCATTTCATTACATGCTTGAGTGTGTGTGTTTATTTTGGTATGACAGTTTTAGCCCTGAGATTGTTAGCAAACCAATGGGCAGCATAAAAATGTGTTAAATAAAGTAAAAAATAAATATAATATAGTTGCTGTTGCCACACATGCAATGACAGAGGGTGTTCTTTACTAATATTATGGGATTCTCTAAGGCCTCCTGACTAGTTTGTACTCTTAGGGTGAAATCCAACATTTAAGTTAGTCATGACTAACTCAGGCCCCATTCGTTTCAATTGGTCTACTCTAAGTAGGACTTACATTGGATTTCACCCATAGGCTGCAATCCGAAATACACCCTTAACCTGGGAGTAAACCACATTGAACACAGTGGGGCTTACTTCTGAAAAAATATGGATAGGATTGCAATTAGATGCTCTAGCACTGTGAAACTGTGATTTGGAAGTCAGAAATCCAGCAGATTCATTATTTCCCCTAAGAATTAGTAATCTGTAAAGTTTCCTTTCAAAATATACCATATGCAAATTCCTTCTAAAATGCTCCATGTGTTGACAAAGGTGTATATTGCTGTGTTGTGAATGTTTGATGTGATAATGAGGATGCTAACTTTAAAGCTATTTGCATTTCATGAACTAATGGCAGCTACTGTGTTTCAAAACACAATACAGGATATACTGACTGAAAAATGAGCCCTGCAACTAAATTCCAGTACTGGCTTTTTCTACAAATACGTGTGGGGGGGGGGGACTGGGGCTAAAGAGCTGTTACAGAAGAAAAAAGTAGGGTTGGTATACATTCTCTTATGTTAAGGGAACATCTGATAGATTATTACAACAGTTTATTTTTGCCATAGCAAAGCATTTCATGCTCATAAGAATACTGTAATTTATTAACAATTATGTAGTGGGGGGTGTAGAGCCACTGGAATCTAATGGTCAGCAAAATTCAAATGTATAGAAGCATCCAACTCTAATTTTTGCTTCAACTTTTAAGGGCGCAATCCAGGCTGGGGAATGCTGGGAGTTGTAGGCCTTTTCTCTGTCTAAACATGCATAGGATTGCCTCTTAAGTTGTTTTTAGTTTTGACACATGTCCAACTTACAGTGCAATCCTGTACCTATTTACCTGGGAGGAAGCCCTATTGAACCCAAATGGGAGTTCTGAATAGTCATGAGTTGTTGTTGTTGTTGTTGTTGTTGTGTACCATGTAAGCTATCTTGGGTTTCTAGGAGGAAAAAGGTGGGATATAAATGTAATAATTAAAAAAAAAATAGTAGTAGTATTAGGATTTTTACCCCACTCTTCCGCCAAAAAAAGGCTTCCAGTGTGGCTTACAAAGAGCAGTATTAATAAGACCGTACCTGCCCTTACACTTACAATCTAAGCCTGAGGATTGTGCTATTAGTCAACTTTGCAATTTACTTTTAAAAGATTAATACAAGTTCAAAGCTGACACAACTTATCTTCTCTATTGAAGAAACAATATACATAATATTAATTTATACTGGGCATTCAGGGTTGGATCAAGATGCCGTCGAACCTTGTATGTGAGCAGAAGGCATGTTACACAAGCAGAACAACCATTTCATCCATTGCATGATGTTGTTCCGCTAATGCTAGGATCCTGATCCAGCATACTGAGTTCCACAAGTGCTAAGAGCAGCATATTGTGTGTTTTTACTTTAAGGCCAGATTTCACAACAAGTGCATACTAGATCCAACTGTCAGAGCACAATCCAGCAATAATTGAAAGCAGTAGAATGGGACTTGATTATGACTGTGTTAAAAGCCCCATTGAATTCTGATTTAATTTTTGTGGGAGTACGTCCTCAGTGTTCAGACAAACCCTGTCCCACTCATCTTCACAACAGCTCGAGGCAGGGCACTCTCTCTTCTACTGTAGACCTGAGAAGCAGATGGTGTGTGTGTATGTTAGAGAGAGAAACTTACCCAAAGAGACCACCCAGGATGTGAAACTATCTCACAGGTCTCACTCCCACACATACAAATCAAAGTCCACTGAACCACACTGCTTCTCAGAGAAATAAGATAAATGTCCAGAAAATAAAGGTATTGTACAAGGGCAATAGCTCAGTGGTAGAGCACACGCTTTGCATGCAGACAGTCCCAGGTAGTTCAGTCCCTGGCATATCCAGGTAGGGCTGGGAAAGACTCGTCATTGCAGACGGTATCGAGCTAGATGGACCAATGGTCTGGCTCCGTATAAGGCAGCTTCCTATCTTCCACCTCGTTTTCTGTGTTCAAATGCTTCAGAGTGTGCTGTCAGAGACAATTTACAGTCCTGTTTTCATTGCTGTGAAGGCTCACCTTGATTCATACTTTGCTGTACTCCTCAAAGGTGGTCAGGGGGAAAGTTGTGACACCCTACCATGAATGGTATGGGCCAGATAATGGTCTGAAGGAGCCTGAGATAGTTCTTTCTTTGAAACTGAACAGCTGTTTACTTAGTCAGTACCTCAGTGGGCGTCCATTGGTTCTAGGAGGCTGGATATTGAAATCAAAGAACATCACAGGAAGTACTTCTTATAGGACAAGGTAGTGCACAGCTTCTGTCAGAAGTATTTGGCTATTCAAGAGCCCCACAATGTGTACATTTGTCTGGAAGTGCATACATCACTACTGTCTAGTGTTTCAGCCTCATGCCAACCCCAGTGGTGCTGTCAGAGTAGGCCTTTGGGGCAGAGGCCCTGGGCCCCACTCAGCAAAATGATCAGGAGGGTCATTCTTTAGAATCTAAAGTTTAGATGGCAAGCAACAGAGTTGGCTTACCATCTAAAGAGCTCCCCTCCTGTACTTTTAGCCAAGTCTAAAATTATCTAACTGCACCACTGGGACAATTACAACCACCCCATTCTACAGTATGAAGATGATTATACTGAAGAAATTTGCCAGGATTAGTGGGATTATCAGTGTGAAGCACTTCGAATTCTAACAACAAGCACTGTTAGATCCAGATTTAATCACACTTAGACTAGACCCACTGAAATCAATGAGATAGGCCAGTTTTAGTTTTTGTGAACCGCCCAGAGAGCTTCGGCTATTGGGCGGTATAGAAATGAAATAAATAAATAAATAAATAAATAGATAGGCAAGTCATGACTTATTTTCAATTTATTTCAATGGGTCTACTCTAAATGTGATTAAATCTGGATCCAACCATGTGTGTGCGCGCGCGCATGCGCCATACTACTTAGTACTGCTTTGATTAGGATATGGCTGTATACAGAAATCTTCCCAAGTTCTTCTCCCTTTGCTGAGTGGCTCGGAGCACTGCCTATCCCCTCCGTAAGGGAGAATTTAACCTTTGCTTTGCTCTCTCTCTTGTTCACTCCAGGTTGCCATTTTCCCTGTGAGGTGAGGAAGAAGAAAAAGGGAATGAGATATGCCCCGTTGGGGAAGGGAACACCGCCAAGAAGCCTGAATCAGCTACTGCCACCTGTGTCACACTCACAGCCCCCAGCTCTTGCTGCCGCTGTTGGGGGAGGGGGGGAGGGCAGGCTTTGCCTTGCTTCTGTCGTCTCAGTCCACCCCAGTCAGATCTACTCTGTACGAATCTGGACTAGGGAAATTTTTCTTGCCTCTCTGTGGCCAAATTGGAAGGAGGGATGCAAATCTTCATCCTACTGCTGCCCTTTACTTGTGAGCATCCTGGGCTAGAGAATAATGAGTGCAAAGTTACTTCTGGTCCTCTTCTATATTTAGTTGCCTGGACTCTGCTTCAATTTAAGGGCTCTCTCAATGTTCCTGTTTTTGATGTAATGTATTTGTTTTTAAGCCTCTGGCTCCTGGCTGTGTCTCTTTTCTTGATGTTGTGTAATGCTTTGAGGTGATTTTTGGCCTTGCTGTACCTATGTAATTTCTGAGAACTGAAAACAACTTTGTGAAATAAATAAAGTCCTGTGACCTTCTAAGGCCTTTTTCAAACAAAAACAAAACAAAAAACAGCAGTTATTTTGACCCTCACTGGATTAAGGATCTGGTTTCAGAAGAGTGGAACAGACTTCTTTTCCAAAACTAATTAAATAGGTAGCCACTATTGTCACCTGAAGTTTTCTCCAGTTCAATTTGCCTTTATCCCAAAGTCAGGGGGTTGTATCCAATGATAGTCCTATTTAGAGTGTTGGTGGGGGCAAGATGATATCATAAAGTTCTTAGAGTACACCAGCTGCAGTGATTACCAGTGTTTCTGAGCCCAATCACTTCAGTTTTTACTTTTAAAGCCTTTCTGTTTGGGACCAAATTACTTGAAGGACTGCCTTCACCTTTATCAGCCTGCCCTCACTTTAAGATCAGCAAGAGAGGCCCTTCTCATTGGCCCACCTGTGAGGGCCGTAAGGTGGGTGCCTACCCAAGACAAGAGAGGACTTTTCCACAGTGGTCCCACGCCTCTGGAATAAGTTGCCATCAGGGGGCCTACCAGGCCCCATCACTGCAGGCTTTTAAGAAGACCCTACAAACTTATGGTGTTACTCAGGCCTTCTCCTGATTGTTTTATCAGAGTGGGCTGTAGCTGAAGTTGATTGCGAAGTTTTATTTTATGCTGTTTGTTGTTTTTTAGAATGTTTACTGCTGTTGCTGTTTGTATTGTTTTTACTACTGCATTTTAAATTATGTGTTTTATTGTCATTGAGCCCTTGGGGGGGCTCTTGCTCTGAAAGGCAGTCAAGAAATATTTTAAATAAATAAATATTAGAGTTGACCCACTGAAATGAATGGGGCTGAAGTTAGTCAGTGGGTCTACTAGAAGTAAGAGCATAATTGGATACAGCCAGTGAATCTATTTCCCCCACCTCAACACGAACACGAATCCCAACTCATGTAGACTTAGGCTGCACTCCTGAGAGTGACTCCCATTGAATTCAATGGGACTTGCTTCTGAATAGGCATGCACAGGATTGTGCTGCATGCCTGCTGCCCTACACCCACTTACTTGGTATCCCATCTATATTGGCGTACCTACTTTCAAGGCAAGGTGGATCAGGTTGGGCTGCACCTTTCCAGCTCTATGGTACTGAATTTTGATTTGAACCAGTTAAAACCCCTTTTTGAGAAGCGGTTTGATAGGGAAGGCCCATTCCATGTAAGTTGCCGTGAAAGTTAAGTTACACTGAAATCAGAGGTGCTTTGAAGTGTAAACGGATTTATGCATCCAAAGGTGATCTGAAACAATTGCCTTTATTTCTTACTAAGAACGGACCTGGTCTTGTTCGGCAGTCTTGTGCCAGAGAGAGGTAGGATTAGTATTACTAGGATTATCATTACGCACCCAAAGAGACTATTCCTGCGAATAGGAGATCGCGCCCGGTGCGGGGGCATCCCTGACTTCAGCGGGGGTCCCCCCCACCCTTCCGACGGCGCGGACGGACACACAACACATCACAATGGCCCTTGTTTTGAGGAGGCCGAGACGCCCCCCGTTCAGCGTTCACCCCTCCGGCGCAACCTCCGCACCCAGCAGGGGAAGTCGCGCTCCCGCTCCCGCTCGCTCTCCCTCCCGTCAGAGGGAGGGAGGGACGGAGACCGCCCGGTCGCTAATGGGAAATCGAGCCAGGCCGCCCGTGCGGCATCGCCGTGGCCCGCTCTCCCGCTCCCGCGTGCCACGCAGCCGTGGGCCGGAGGGAGCTGCGGCGCCCTCGGCAGAGGTCGCTTCTGCCCGAGATAAAGCGCCTGCAGCTCGTCGGAAGGGTCGCCCCGAGGAGCGACGCGGCACGTTCGGCAAAGGCCCACGCCGCTGTGACCTCTCCCCTCCCAGACGCCTCTGCTCAGAGAGGGGGCCAAACCACACCCGACCGTTGGAGACGGGCCAGGGGGAGCAAAACGCGAGCCGCAGCAGGCGGGCCAGGAGGGGAGCGCAGATCCTGCCCTAAACATGTTCCACGCTCTTTTACTGCTGACAGATAAATACAACCGAAATCAATGCGGCTCTGGCTCACAGAGTAGCTAGGAAAAACGGGTGGAGACGCTTTGGGTTTATGTTTGTGCCGGTATTTTCATAGGCGATGAAAATTGCATATTTTCATACAACATGTAAGCTGTGTGTTATATAATTCCGTTGTATATACACGCACATAGCATGTACGCACGCTGTACAACTACTCCATTTGTGCCTATACAGCATTATGCGCGAGAGTCACGGTGCGATTCGGTCAGACGCATCAGGATGACTCTATCGATCTCTACCTTTCTTCTTCTGACGTCTGCCGGTATTTCCATAAGCTCGATCTGATTAAGCAGCAAGTCACAAGGCAAGGACCTTTTAGATCCCCCCGCTGTTTATGTGATGCGTGGGTGGGTGTATGCTCGTCAGCGATCCAGAGGCCCGCCGAGGGGGCTTTACTTCTCCCTGGGATTCCATATGGAGCCGTGGGAGAGGACTTGGCCCTTTAATCCCTTCAAAGACACCGATCCGATTCAAGCCCTTACAACCCTTTGGAAGTCTTCGAGAGGCCACGGATTGTTTGTACAGGAAAGCCAGATAAAGATCTCTCTGTGCCGGGCGTTTAAGAAGGCTTCAGTGGCAACGCGAATACAATTGAATCCAACCCTTGCCGGGCGGCTCAGGTTACCTGGGGAAAGTTACAGAAATGTCAGCTTGCGAAGATGGAGCAGAGCAGTGCCATGCCTATGCTCGCCCGCGCCCCCCCCTTCCCGAGACACCATTGGGAAGTCCCCCTTTGGCACGTGTCCAAACACTAGGTTGATATCGAATCAAGAGTCGACTCTAAGCGGAGGAGAGCTCTCTCTCTCGATACAGTAACTCCCGAGGGGGGAATCCGATCAGAGACTCCTAGCGGCCTCGCGCACTCTCGAAATATAAGCCGGCCAGAACTTTTGTCCCCCAAACCGCCCCCTGCCGTTGGTGTTATCGGGTATTTTCAAACGTGTCTTGTCTAGTAAGGATAGATCCGATTTTAAGGCGATCCAGATTCGGAGACAAAAGGCAATTCAAACGCAATTCCCAAACTACTGGTTTTAGGATTCCTCTATTTAAAAAACTACACCTCAACTGAAAGCGTTTCAGGACTGCAGCATCACTTCTTTACAACTTCTTCATCCTTGTCCTTGGCAATAAAGACTGCTATGCTGCTCCACTTCCGAACAAGTATTTGGGAAGCAGGAACTTCTGATGATTTCACTGGAAATGGTTGCCAGGGAAGTGTGCTCTTTGCAGCCCAACCCACCACCTTAAAAGCTTGGAAGTTTAAAAAAAAAAAAAAAAGCACCAAAGGAGGTCTCGCTCCAACTGACAGTCATGTAACACCGACCCTTCCACTCAGGTTCCCTCATTTGAATGTACATCGGTTGGGGGACACAAGGCACAAGCCCTAGTCTTTCAAACTTGGCACAGATTTCCTACTCTAAAGATGAGAGTTGTTCAGAACGCCCTATATTTTGGAAGGGGGGGGGCATCTTATATATTGCCAGAACACATTTTTTCATAATGGTCTTAAACTAGGGACTTCTTTCAAGGTATTAAATAAAATTAGTATCACTTTTAAAAACCCATTTTGAGGAATCACACTTTTACTATTAACAAGAGGAGAAATCACGCTGTTGGCAGCAGAACAAAGCATTTGCAAATCCACTCCAGGTTAAACCTCCAATTCGGAAGCTCTAATTCTGGAAGAGTAATGGATCAGACACCAAAGAATACGGGTTTTGTTGCTGTTTGCAGAGGGTATCTTACTTCTATTCTCTGTTTCCAGGAAATCAAACACGAACACATCATAAACTGAATTTTTTTTGCAGCCAGGCAGGGAGTTACACACTTAAGTAAACTTTTACTACTTAAAAAACAAAAAAGAACGACTACGACAAATACTGAGTGCCATCCACTCAAGCAGGGGATCTGGAAGAAGATAGCAATGGAGTTAACAAAGAGGTATTGTCAGTTTAGGGTTCTGCTACACATCCTTAATAGTAATATACTTTTTTTTTAAAGGAAGAGGAGGGGTGGAGCATGATGCAACGCCTTGAATGTCGAGTGCGAGGGTCTCCAGGCAGCAAGGGGTCCTTTGATCAAGAAAATCCAATTATTTGTGTATATACATTTCCCACATAGTGATTACTTCATTAATTGTCCCGCCTTTATCTCCTCCCTTCCCATCCCCCCCAATAATCAGTTCTTTTATCCAGACCAACAAACACACCATAGGAGCTTTGTGGATTCAAAGGATTTGCTTTCGCTTCTGAAAGAGCCGCTATTCTTTGATGATTGGGTAGCGGCAAACTTCAAAGCCATAAATCTTCTTTCTGACTGGCTGGCGGCCCAGCAAAGTCCTTATCAAATTCTTGGAGGTGATCCTGGTGTAGTCAGACAGTCCGCGGAGATCGCGATGCGCCTGGGCTGGCTGTCTAGTTAAGGGGGAGCTCGGTGGGACGGGCGAAGGCGAGATCAGACAGGGGGAGAAAGGAAGGAGAAAGAGAGAAGGAAACTGGGCAGTTTTTCAGCTTCCCCTTGGCGACTCCATGCCGCGGCATTGCCCCCCTGGCCTCTCCTTCCCCCAGACGCGGTAGCCATGGCCGCAGTGGCCGTCCTGCGGAACGATTCGCTGCAGGCGTTTCTTCAGGTCAGTCTCCACTCCAGCTCAAGTGGGTTCAACGGGGTGCGTTAAAATAAACCAATGCAACCGGGGCATATTTGAGTGCCCAGGTGAGACAAGATTGGAGGGAGGCCACCAACTTGGGGCAAGTTGCTCGGACTGGGCGGGCAGGCTAGTGGGGGCACCCCTAAAATAGGCCTCTGGGGAAGCAGGCTGAGTGAACCGCTAGACCGGCAGGTACCGTACCTGACCTCTTTGGACTTTTCTTTTTTGAACTGAACTTTGGAAAGCTTCTAGACTGAGAAGAAACTTCTTTGCTTAGAAATACCCGCCTGGTGCACACTGGAGGGATCGCCCCGTTCTCAAAAGAGAAAAGAGAGCTTCGGCTATTGGGCGGTATAGAAATAAATAAATAAATAAACAAACAAACAAATAATAAAACTTTTTCTCTGCGGCGCGCGATTGCATCCAAGCCTCGCTCCCCAGCGCCGGCCCAACTCATTGGAAGTACTCCAGAGCGAGCGGCAGGCTGGGAAGGAAGAGACCGCTGGGCGCGAGGGTGACTTCGAGCGCGCTTCGCTTGAGAGGCTGCCGAGCTGACACCGATCTAAAGAGGGAGGGAATGGGATCGGGGCGTGTTGGGGGCTGCGCGATGCTGCCTCCAGGCAATCCTTCTTAAGCAGACGGAGGGGGCTGTTTTTCTGAAAAACTTCCCCGCCCATGTGCTCAGCAACTGGTGCTTTGTGACTAGTGGTAAAGTTTTTGAGAGGCTGCCTGCCTGGTACCGAGAGAAGGGGGTGGTAAGTGGCTGCGTCGCAGCAACGGGGCGGGGACGAAGCCAGGCGGCCTGGGCTGGGCAGAGGCGACTAACTGTCTCTCTCCGTCTCCCCCCTGCCGCAGGATCGCACTCCGAGCGCCTCCCCCGACTTGGCCAAGCACTCGCCCCTGGCCCTCCTGGCCGCCACCTGCAGCCGGATCGGGCAGCCGGGCGGGTCGGGCGCCCCTTCGGACTTCCTGCAGGTCTCCTACGAGCCGAGCCTGGGCTCCCCGTCCAGGATCTTCCACCCGTGGAGCAGCGAGATGCCGGCCCACTCGCCGGGCGGCCTGCCGCCCCCACCGCCCAGCCTGGGGCTCACCCCGCAGCCGGCCTTCGGGGGCGGCCACGAGCTGCCGCTGACGCCCCCGGCCGACCCCTCGTACCCCTACGAGTTCTCGCCAGTCAAGATGCTGCCGCCGCCGATGGGCGGGCTCTCCTCCGGCTGCCCGCCGCCCGCCTACGTGCCCTACGCCGCCCAAGCGGCCCTCCCGCCGGGCTATTCCAACTTGCTGCCCCCGGCGGCCCAGCCCTGCAGGCAGCTCTCGCCGGCGCCCGACGACCTCCCGTGGTGGAGCATCCAGCAGGCGGCGCCGGGCCCGGGCGCCTGCGCACACCGCTTCGCGGCCGCCGCGGGTGGCCTGCAGCGCGGGCTGGTGTTGGCCCCCTCCGAGCTGGCGCAGTACCAGACGCAGCTGGCCGCGCTGCTGCACCCCAAGGCGCCCCTGGCGGCCACGGCCAGGAGGTGCCGCCGCTGCCGCTGCCCCAATTGCCAAGCGGCGGCCGGCAGCGGCCCCGACGCCGCCGCGGAGCCCGGCAAGAAGAAGCAGCACGTGTGCCACATCCCCGGCTGCGGCAAGGTGTACGGCAAGACGTCGCACCTCAAGGCGCACCTGCGCTGGCACACGGGCGAGCGGCCCTTCGTGTGCAACTGGCTCTTCTGCGGCAAGAGCTTCACGCGCTCCGACGAGCTCCAGCGGCACCTGCGGACTCACACGGGCGAGAAGCGCTTCGGCTGCGCCGAGTGCGGCAAGCGCTTCATGCGCAGCGACCACCTCGCCAAGCACGTCAAGACGCACCAGAACAAGCTGCTCAAGGCCGGAGCGCCGGGCAGCGGCCACGCGTGCGCAGTCAAACGAGAGGCGCCGCGGGACATGTGACCTGCCGCGGGGACTCCCCCAGCCCGGCCTTGGCTTGGCGAAGGGGTCGTCCTGGGCCTGGTGTGCCCCGCAGGAGCCCCGCAGCCTCCCCTGGCAGATTCGCGACCTAGATTCCGTTGGGGCTTGTTTGGAGCAGAGCAGTTCTCCTGTCGAGGAAGGGTCTGGGGAACCCCACTGTGGCAAACCTAGAAATTTCTGGGATGAACCGAGAGGCGGAGACGGGGCTACATTTCATAGGGGCCATACGTGAACGCCGTTTGAAGGGAGCCCCAGGCCCACCTGGGAAACCTCGCACGAAAATGGCGGGCCATGTTTGGAGGCTTGTAGGAGATGTGATCCCTTTCAAGGAGCAGGTGCACGTTCGCGGCTTTAGCCGATCCAAGAGCGGTATGCCTCCGGGGATACCCTCTGCTAGTTTGTATGGATTTGGATCTTCAGCCGAGGAGATCCCAGCCCTCTGGGACCGAAAGCCTGGCCTGAATATCAGGAGGTGATCTCAGTTGGTGAACAGAAGTGGAGCGTTGAAGCCCCGCTCTAACCTTGGAAGTCTGCTCTGTGGGGTTGAGTCTTGTGAAGGATGCTCTTTCTCCGGATGTTTTTTGTTTGTTTTTGCTCCAGAGTGAAGATGTTCTGGGATCCCATCACTGATCAGGCTCCCCCAAAGGATGAGGTCCACAGTGCCAGGTGTCTGCAGCACCAGAGGGTTGACTTCAGTTCCACCCCCATTTGGAAACATCTGATCAGCGTGGGTTGGATTACTGTTTTAAATAGAAACAGCAGCAGCATTCGCCTGGTTATGGAGGGTCTGGCTCCTCTCATTATTAAAATTTCTCATCTGTCTTTAGGGGGGGAAAACCAGCCTTTTGTGTACAGCTTATTTAATAGCTTTGTTTGAATAAAAATGTTTTTCCCTACCCCCTTGTCCTTGGCTCCATGTGGGGGCTGCAGCATGAGATGTTTCTGTAAAGCGACCTGCAATGCAACTGCAGCGTGAAAATAAATACATTAACACTGGGGTCATATTGGGAAGATCCCACTGAGTCGGTTTCATTTGATCTTTTCTTTCTTCTGAAGGCTTTACAAAATACCCTGGTCTGAAGGCAGGCCATTTTAAGTGTTTGTTTAGCCCAAACAAACCAATCCCCCATTTATTCAGTGAGTGCCCCATTAGTTTGAACCACAGTCTGCATCTTATTAAATTTTCTCAGCTTTTCCACAGCAATGCAAAGATCACTAAGTTTCCCATTGTGGAATATATTGTGATCCAGGGGGAAGTCTGACTTCTTCCTGACTTCATTAATTATTTCTGGAAGCTCTTGCTGATCAGGGTTATAACACTCAAACATGACAAGAGCATAGTACTGTGTTTATTAGTTGCAGCACAATTAAAAACTGCAGGGTAAATAATACTTGATTCAAAAGTGGGAACAGAGATGCATTATGATAGTTCCTTATGTAGAAGAAGTGTATGTTCAGTTCTTAAATCAGTAGATTTACGTAATGGGAACTATCAAGCCAAAGTTTAAGTATTTTTAACTTCCACTAAATTAAGTGGGACATAGAAGTGCTTAACTTTAGCTGGATCCTCTTTAATGTTTAAAAAACTGCATATACCTGCTGAATTAGAAAAAAACATACATGGCAGTTTGATACAATAGACCTGTTTTATCAATTTCCTGGGTCATTTATGTTCAACCTACCACACTGCTAAAGTTGTTTCACATTTTAATTGTTTCCCAGCTTTAAATGGGAAAAGGTAGAAAAGAGAAGGATTGTTTTTCTTATCCTGATTCCAGAGTTAGGCTGCAATCTTATGCAGTATGCACACTTTCCTGGGAGTATGTCTCATTGAACTCAATGGGACTTCTGAGTAGACATGTATAGAATTTTGCTGTTAATTTCCAAGGCTGTGAATTTTATTTCTGCATTCTAAACATTTATCAAAGAAGTAGCACCAAATAAGTGCTCATCTTGTAAAACATGTTTGGTCACTGGCAGAATTAAACTCTGTACATTTGCATAAATATAAATACAAAAATAAAATTCCATATTCTTGAAAAAAAAAATTGTCAACTACCCTTTAAAATAAAGAATTTGCTACAAATCAATGTGCATTCTCATTTCAAGTGTGGTGGGGGGAGTGGAGTTTTCTGAAACTGGATAAAATTAATGTTTACACTATGAACTTTATATTCCATTCCTACTATACTTTTGAAATCAGGTTTTGTTGATATCAGCTTCAATGTGAATTGCTTTAGGACTGGAGTGTTCATAGATATTACCACTCAAAATAGAGCAGTGTAATTGTGTTTGTAGTTTACATTTGGCAAAATTTATCATTAAGAAGCTGGATCCATACTCTGCTTCATATTTAGACTTGAAAGCAGCAGTCATAGAATAACGTCAGCAGGAATATTATGGAAAAACTTATCTCTGGACTTGCATTTATTCTCCACTGCATATTACAGATTGTATAGACATAGTGACTGTAGCTTTTGCAGATACTCTTTTGGGGATTGATTATTAACTGATTGTTTCATGGTTGCATAGTTTTACATACTGTAACATCAGTAAAATATATGTAAATCTTATTTCTTACAGATAGTACAAAATATATGGTTAGGTTTTTTAAAGTGGGAATTTGGAAATGCAATCTGTTTGAGGTTATGGTAGTTAACCTTGAAAAAATGGATTTTAAAATCAAGAATAAGCCATGAAAATGCCTGTAGAGAGAGGTGCTATTCTTCTTAGTCTGTATCAGTGAACTATTTCCCCTGTCTAGAACATACATCAGATTAACTGGGTTATTTGGATTTTATATTATTTTGTAACTGCTTTCTAAGGAGCTATTATTGTCTGCAATGCAAGTACTTTAGATTAAACAGGTTGTGGGCCAAGTTTTTATTTAAAATCTTATGGTAGCCTTTTCTTCTGTGCTGAGTTTAAACTTTCCTGTTAGAGGATAAGTTACCAGTACATCATCCCAGGGGCTTATTTTCAAGCATACGTGCTTAGGATTGTGTTAGAAATGCAGAATCAATTTAGTTGGAAATATTTAGGAGGAATAGTATTCTGAATTTTATGTAATTTGCTTAGCTCCAATTACAGTACTGGCAAATGGTTTTGGTAACTGCAATGTGCATAGAGAAGATTATGCATTACTGTTGCCGTTATAGAAGAGCCACTTAAAGAAATAATATAGTATTGGTAGCATTGGGTAAAAAAAAATAGAGATCAAGAGAAGTATGTATGCTAGACCTAAATATTTCTGACTTTGGTAGAAGTTTCATTAGATTAGCTGCACTGATGGACTGTTACCCCTTTCAAACCCAATAACTTGATTAAATTCTATTGTGCCAAATAGAGCAAAGGTTGGTGTCAGTGACACTCTACCATGGCTTTTTCTAATTGTTCTGTTAAGTAAAGGATGGATTGTAATTGGATTATAAAATTAGTTTGTTCCATTGTCTAATCAAGCATGGATCAGAGTGAATGAATTTTTATATATTTTACTGTACTTTTTAGAGTCAAGGATTGATTCATGATTAGCTCATTGATCATTTTTTAAAGTAGATAGGGAACATAATCATTCATTTGATACATTACAATATATTCTAATTAGGATATTCTGTTTTAATTCACTTTTCATGATTGGTTTATATGATTTGATGTACATACTAGGGAGTAATCCCCTTTGTATAAACATCCACTAGGTTGCACTGTAAGGCTGCAGTCCTATACCCACTTTCCTGGGAGTAAGCACTATTAAACTCAATGGGACTTATTTCTGAGCAGACATGCATAGGATTGCATTGTAAATTACTCATCAGGGACATGATTCAATCAAAATAAACTACATGTATGTCCTATTTTTTACGTTTTAAGCACAAGACTTAACTCTCCTATTGAACTGAATGGGACCTAAAAGTGTTTTAACTTAGTCTGGATTGTGCCCCACATTTTTAAATACATAGCACAACAGTAATATAAAATACGAATGCTCCAGCTCTTACACAGGAGAATGGACAGTTATGTATCGGTAATGCATACAAACCTTCATCTGTCTTTGCTCATTCTCTGAAACCAGCCAATGAAGAACAGTGATCTGCATCAATTTTGTATTCCTCAAATGGAGCAGTTGTACACTTTTTAAAAAGTCGGTGCTTTACAGACTCTTAAGAGCAATTCTGATCTTGGTCTGATCTAAATGGTACATCTTGGAATAACACATATCCTGTAGTTGGTTGGTTTATATTTTATTCAATAACAACAACAACAACAACAATAATAATATAATAATAATAAAAAATGAAGGCCTGGGTCTGCTTCCCATGTTATAATAGGTCCACAGTACAGACCTCGGTTAAGCATTCACTAAAGCTATAGGCCTGAATCTAGCTAAAGTTAATGGAGACTTGATCTCACTGAAACCATTGCAACAAGTCACAAGCAGCTAACTTAAATCATATTGTTGTCAATGGGACAGTCACCACTAACTTTAGCTGGATCATGCCTGTAGTGTTTGAAGTGGATACATGCCTTCCCCTCCCCACTTAGAGTAGAGCATGGAAACCTTGGTGCTGAATCCATGGCATGTGTATGTGTTTTCAAGTTGTTGTGGGTACACAGTGCAGATGTATAAATAATAATTAAAATGGCAGCATATGAAGCAGCCCATACACTGGCAGGGTTTCAATACATTGCTTTGAAAGGTTTTTCATATTTCTGCAATATTGGGTACACAATCTTAAGAGAAAGTTAGGTACACTCACCACATTCCAGTAAAAGCTTAAGTCTGTAATCCTAAGCATATTTACAGGGAAGTAAATCCAGTAGACGTAATGGTATTTATTTCTGAGTAATATGGATAGGGTCAGGCTGCCAAGTCCCATTGATTTCAGTAGAACTGAATGTGTCTAACTTCCTTGGAGAGAAAAGAACCTGCTTATATATTTTCTGCTGGCTTTTCATCATTAAGACCGAAATCATAGCAGTCTTGCTTCAACTTGATCCAAGGAAGGAAATACACATATATCATCCTATGTCTACTCAGAAGTAAAGTCTGTTAAGTTCAATGGGACTTGCGCTCAGGTACGTGTGGATAAGACTGCAGCTTCTGTTAGGCATACAACATAGGAAAGAGAACAGAGAATCAATGAAATGAAAGCATGAAGCCAGCAGCAAGAAACACTGATCAGCTGCAAGCCACCAATATGAGAAATTTATGTTTAGGTTGGTAATACAAAAGGAACACCCAGCATATTCAGACCATAGAAAATACCCAAAAGTAATCCTGTTTCTGACGTGACATTCCCAAACACAAGTACACCAGAAGTTCTTTCTCTATACTGCTTTCATACTTTGGCATAATTGGACATCAATGATCACTACTATATCCAGTTATGTAGAAACAGCATATCAATAAAAGCAGGAACATTAGAACTTAATGGAGAATGAAACACTGGCGCAGGCTGCAATCCTCTATGCAGTTTCCTGGGAGTAAATACCATTGAACTCCGTGGGAATTACTTTTGAGTAGACGTAGAATTGTGTAGTTACACAAGGCTTTGCATTGGCTTGGTCTTTTTGTCTTGGCAACCAATGTTTTCTCTTTGCTTGCTAATCCACTTCTTTTCCTGCACTGAGTATTATGCCAAATAAGGAGGATTCAGAAATAGTCATAAATCACCAGTTGGAGAAGAAAAGTGTGTGAGTGTGTAAGAGAATATCTTTGCACATTATGCCTTTGATAAATCTTTATTTGCAGTTTCTGGTATTTGAGAAGAAAAACACTTGAAAAGTAAATTATATTTTGAATATTCAGTACAGATTTGAAGTTCTTAACTTACTGTTAGGGGAACACTGGTGGTGATGTAAATGATCTAAAGGCTCCTGATATACTAATAGCACAATTGATATACTAATATTGATATACTAATATTGATATACTAATATTGATATACTAATAGCACAATTGATGAAGTGCTTCTGCTGAATGCTGTGGGATGATTTTTTTTATACAATACAAGATATAAACCTCAGTGTCCTTAAGTTATTTCATGGGGTACTTTTAGCATTTTTATATATGCTGCCTCCTGAGGATTCACTCGACACTATTCTGTCATTTCTTTTTGTCAACGCACAATTTCCATTAATCTCTTGAAACATTCCATTTTGCACGTTTGATATTTGCGCTGTTAGCATGGCATAGTTTTACTGAGCTAGATGAGTTGCTGCAGGCAGGATTTCCCCCCCACCCCACCCCGCCCCGCCCCGCCCCGCCCCCAGATTAGCTCAAAGATGAGAATCTTCGCTCACAATACATCCATCTCTCCATTGCTTAAAAAGTAAAACAAATGTTAGGCATGATATGTTGGTCTTCCAATATTTGATTGCATTGTTAGTAGCATCTCTGAATGTATGCATTATTATGCCCATATTTATAACGGAACTTGCCTGTGAGTGAGCATATCCATACATGAGACATCAACATTTGTGCTTCAGTTGGTTTATGATGTAAATGTAGAACCTGTTACCTAGTATGTATACGCCATGGATTGGATCCAGACTTAGTTGCACTTTGGTCTCATTGAAAACTGTGGAAAGATTTATGTGTTTGTTTGTTTGTTTATTAATTACATTTCTATATTGCCCAATAGCTGAAGCTCTCTGTGAACATCATAACAATTAATTTCAATGGGAACTAAGCGCAATTAAGTTAGACTAGATCCAATCCTATTTCTCTTTCATACTATTTCCTATTTTCATACTATTTCCTAATAACAACATTCAGATGCAGCACTAATACTGCCAGAGATGCTCAACTGTGGCTTTTAATGTCGTCTAACAATGTCTGTGGGCTGCAGTCTAGCACAATTGACTTAAGTGCACCTAACTCAATTCTGGATTGTAATCAAAGCCTAGAAAGTAAAAAAAAAAAAAAAAAAAAGTCTCTTAGAAACAGTCTATGCCAGGTGGGGGAACTTTTTTCTGTCTAGGGCTGCTTTTTGTCCAGGGCTGCTTCCACAACAAATCAATTGTTGTGAACATCCCAGAGAGCTTTGACTATTGGGCAGTATAGAAATGTAATTAATTAATTAATTAACAAATCTTTTCACAGTTTTCAATAGTGCAACTAAATCTGGATCCAACCCATTGAATATACATACTAGCTAACAGGTTACACATGCCAATAATGGGTGGAGCAGAAGCCAGTTGTGGGCAGGGTCAGAGCCAAAGAAGATGGGGTTATCCCCATTTCTCTTTTTCTTCCTTCCTTTCCCACCCAGGAGCTGCTAGGAGAGAGACTGATAACTTTGGCCAGAGGTCTGAACTGATCACTTGCATAGGGTTTCAGAAATCAGGCTGAGGGTCACATATGGCCCTAAGGCCACAGGCTGCCCAGTCCTAGTTACATGTTATGTTCTGGAGATCACTGGAAACTGCCTCCACATGACTGTAATTTTGCTATGTGGTTTCCCACTTCCTCATTATATGGAATTTTACTTTGCCAGTATTACTACGCCAGTGAAGGAGTAGAATGGAGACCTGCCACACGATGAGAAAAATGAAAAGTAGAGATCTTACTACTCAATATGGCCACCACCATGGGGGTAAGTTGCCATGCAACAACAGTCTCCATCAGTCTCTGCACGATAAACTTAATGTGTAGACCAACACTGCATATTGTCAAGTACGGGCTTGTAAAGGCTTGTCCAAAGTACATTCCACCACCCCCAAAAACAAAGTTGGTGAAACAAAGTCAATGTTAACAAGAGATTATTAAGTTCTGTAGCACTCTTTAGTTTGCCAAGTCATTTGCAATCTTCACTTTATTCATCAATGAATAATGTTATTCATCAACAACCCTATGGGGTAGAATACATACAGATGCACACACAACTGAAGCTGGAATGACTTGTCCAAGATCACCTTGTGACTACCCAGCAGGAATGGAATTTGAATTTAGGTCTTTAATTTAGCCAAAAAAGTCCAACACTATCTTTTAGGCCAGGGGTGAGCAACTTGTAGCCCTCTAAATCTTTTGGCCTACAACTCCTGTCCCCCCCCCCCCTACACACACACACCATTGGCTATGCCAGCTAGGGCTGATGGGAGTTGTAAGCCAAAACTCCTCTAACGTGCCTATTTTTCCCTTCTTTATAATATGAATCAGATCCTCTGCTGTTCATACGCAGCTACTCCTAGATAAGTGTGTTTAGGATGGCAGCCTTATGCCCTTTTAATTTCTGTGTGTCTACTCTAAGTATGACTAACAGTGCAATCCCAGTATGTACGCCTACTGGGAAGTAAGTCGCATGAAGTTCAATCGGACTTACTCCCAGGTAAGTGTGTACAGGATGGCAGCCTTAATATGGTTCCAACCTGTTATTGCTACGATTATAGTTGTTACTGTATATGTGTTTAGTTTGAAACAAGATCCTACTTTTACACCTTTGGTACTACAATACACAAATAGCTGTGTTGCAGTGAACTCATTTTCTCTGTTTTTACAATAAAATAGAATGTATTTTGCTATTTGAAAATAGCAGCAGGGCAGGGCTGATTGTAGCAAAAACAGCTGGGTGTGTGTGTTCCAGTGCTAAGCCATACTGTGGAGGAGCTACATTCCGGCCGGTATGCCATGATCTCTTGATATTCTCTGTTCCCTGCACTCACCATGCTCTACTGGCCCCCTTTTCCTCCTGTTTTTGTAATCTCACATTATGATTTACCTTGCTCCTACCAGTATTTTAAATATCTCTTCTAAGTGGGAATCTTGTTCTTGCTTCCTTGAATACAAGGAAAAGGCTGCCATCTTCTGAGCAAAGAAGCAGGATGGCGGTGGGAGGAAGGGAGAAGAACACCAGAGGGGATTAGAGCCTAAAACAGGGTGGGGAACTTCTTTCAGTCCACCTGCCAAATTCTGTTTCGGAGAAGCTCTTGGGGAATGCATTCCAGTGGTAGGTGGGGCTGAAGACAAAGGGAGCAGGGTCAAAATACCAGCATATTCCAGTTTAAAGCTCTTACTGCCAGTAACTAAGACTTAGTAGAGGGATTTCAACCTTTTGGAATAGACCTGGGAAATCACCACAATATTGCTGATCAGGGGGAGCAGGCGGGGCCAGGGGAAGTGGGTAGGGCCATCTGAGGAATCCTGAAGGGCCAGATTGGGACCTGAAGAGGGCTAAATTTGGCCCCTGGGCCTGAGATTCCCCACGCCTAACCTAAAATAACATGGACACCATATCACTATTCAATAAGTATGCTATATCAAGGAACTATCTGTTTAGGTCCTTACTGGTGTATAGCATCCTTTAGCAAAGCTAGGCCTGAAAGTTACATCTACTATTTCTTCATATGTTATCACCTACCAACCAACTAAACCTGTTTAGTATTGAACTTATTGCTTGATAAGAGGTATTGTACCTATAAAATAGGTACAGGAGACAATTTTGTGCACTAGTCACTAGATGTATACTGAATTTGCTCCAAATTTAGTAGAATATTATCTGAATTGACCTATCTGGTAAGAATACCACCTTTCATGTTATTAGTGAAACAAGTTCACTAATATATAAATTCTGAAAACAATTGTATGTCAGCGTTAGATTTATATCTAGATTTAGATCTATAGTGTATAGGAATGCAAATATAAAAACGAGTTCTTTTTTTTCCTAAGTAAAATGTATTTTGGAGTTAAGATTTCCAAAATTATTTGGTGTAGCAGTTGCCAGACCTCATAAAAGTGTCTCGTTCGTGCTCTTTCATACTCACTGTCCCTTTTTGAGAAGTACTTTCTCATATAATATAGAAAAACTATACCATTTTAAAAATCAGATACATGCTTTCACTTGTATATAATGATTTTGTGCCTTTCAGGAATGTGTTAATAATGGGATTACATATTAGCTCAAAGAGAAGATGATTTTTTCTAATATTAAGAATGTGTACACAAATATACATATGTACTTTGCTGGGGCTACCTTGGATGAGGATTTACAAAATATAATCTTCCATTCTCACAAAGCCTTAATATTATTAAATATCAGAAGTTGTGGATATTATTATTAGTTTTATTGCCACTCACTGAATAGATATCACATCTTTTGTATACTGTCACGCATGACAAATGTGCATATATCTTTTTGGCTGTGTACACGTGATATTGGGAAACCGAAGTTGATGGCAGGTAGCCACAATATGTACAGACATATGTACATTCAAGATGCATATTATAGTTTATATTTGGGGGAATACTTAGATAACTGAAGACAGGGGGAACCAATTTGACCCTCAAAAGGTTCCCATTTGGTCTGTAGGCTGCAGCACCTCTCCTGATTCCCTGAAATACCCATTTACAATTAACATTAGATGCTTCCTCTCTTGTGTGTGGAAACACAGGCACAAAGCTCTTTTGTGCATTCAGAGTCAAATTACACATTATTATAACTGAGTGGCCTTTATGCACTTTTTTCCCTTTGCTAAATAGCAGCCAAGCAAAATTGAGATCATGGCATGGAAAGAGAAGGAATTTAACCCTTTGTCCCTGCCATGGCTCTGATCCAAATCCCCCCCCCCACACACACACACACACAGCTGTCCTCAGGGCATATAGCCTATACATATTTACCTGGGAGTAAATCCCATTAAATGCAACAGGTCTTACCTCTGAATAGGCATGCATAGGATTGCTGTAAACATTGCCATCTGCTTGAATTTCAAAGAAATAAAAGGAGTGTTCTGTGTATACCAGCACTCAGATAAAATGGGACTTGCTTTTCACCATAATCTGCACACCCACTAATGCAGCAGTTTCACAGTGTTGACAGAGCAATTATATGGGCTAATGTAAGGGCATTGACTTTAAAGCTATACTGTTATGGCATGCCATTTTTGAAATGGTGAGGAACACTACACCTTTGACTTGATCAGATCTTGGAAAGGCCCTGGAGCAAAACAACTGCACCGACATAAAGACACATTCTCTCCTTTTTGTCAGCCAAAGAAAATTCTGAGGGCATGATCCTAAACACAATAACATAGAAGTAAATTTCACTGAAATTAATTGGAATTATTTCAAAACAGTGTGGCTTCCTCCAGAGTTTTGTGCTCAGAGTACACTACACACAGCTCTACTGAACAAGTGAGCTTTTCTGTGCACTGCAATGAACAGGAAGCTACATGTGTGCATCCCTTTCTGCTGATGGAGCTGCCATTGTAGTGAATAGAGAAGACCTCCTAGCCAGGAGAGCTCCGTGAGTACACCGGGGGTCCCTCAATATGCTCAAGGGTGGAGGATGAGATTTTATTCATGAGGCATTATATGAAAATGTACCTTCCAAAAGGTTCCCCAAGCAACTTTGTTGGGATGATCCCATAAACCTTCAATTGGATTTTGATGATTGCACGTTGCGCACATGACCTGTGCAACATATTTTCATGTTGCAAAGTCATGGGGGTCAACCACTCCATGACTGAGGTAAAATATTAAGGCAGAAATGATTGTTGTGTTGGGAACTGGTGGGGAACCTCTTTAGAGCTGAGGGTTGCATTTCCCTTGGGGGAAAGTTGTCAGGTGCCACATGCCAGTGGTGGAAGGGGGCATCATGACAATGGTCAGTCAGTCAAGCACCAGCCCTCCATGACAGTTCACTGGAGAGATGCCTCTGCCTCTCATTCTCTCTTCTTCTCTGCCACCACTCCTAGTTAACCCATGCTGTGGCAGGCAGGCTTCCTTGGGTTCTAAAGGTATTCATGTGGGAGTAGGAAGATCGCAGACTATGCTCCCAGTCTCCTCTCGCCAAGCAATCACCCTTCCTTCCCTCCATTACTCAGTAAAGCATAAGTTAAACAGTCTAGGCAGCCATGGGTGAACAAGCCAACCCTTGGAGGTGTAAATAGAAATCTAATCCAGAGCCACAGCCGAGGAGGAAAGCAGCGAGCATATGAACAATAAAGATGAGAAAACAAAACCTAAAGACCAAGAGGCTGGAATTCCTTCGATCTATGTTGTGTGAGCTACCAGAGCCAAGAGACTTATATCAGGATCCTTGTGGCAATCAATAAAGTGTGTTGTGAGGGTCAAACATAGAAAAAGAGGGACAACTCCAAATGGGCATTGTGTCATGTTTTATGTTGTTTGATCAGGGTGATCTTGATGTATGGTGGGAACCCCACTGACCAATGTGTACAGGTTCATGGAGGGGCTCAAAGAGAAGAGCATCAGCCCTGTGTTTTACTTTGGGAAGGTGAGAATTGGCAAGGAAGCCAGGGTGGGCTGTGGTGTTCATGCAAACTGACCTACTGTGCAGATTGCAGCTAAGCTCAGAAAGAAGAACAGGGAAGTCTGAGGGGGGTGGCAGATGACGTTGGCATCCTTGCTCATCAAAAAGTGCCTGCGCTGCGTCCCTGTAAGTCCTGTCTCCACTACACTGATTCCGTGTCTCTCCAAAAAGCACGTCTTCCATCTCCAACCCCCTCTCCTCCACTTGCTTTTTGAAAAGGACCAGAAACTAGATGGTAATAGTGGAGCCACTGTGCAGAGCTGATTTTCCAGGAGGGCTTCAGAAAATGCACTACCTCTTCCAGAAGGAGCAGCAGCAGAGGTGGCTGCCTCAGAGGCCAGGTGACTGGATGGAAAGGCCCTGCAGGCTGAGGCCGGTCCACAGGCCACTGGTTCCCCAGCCATGATGTCAGGGAGGGGTGGAAAATGAGAATGTAGGGCAGGATTTGCAAACTCTCAGCGAGTCCTAATAAGCTGCTGATCTTATTAGGCTATAGTACTCCTCTAACGTGCCTATTTTCCCCTTCTTTATAATATGAATCAGATCCTCTGCTGTTCATACACAGCAGAAGGATGTGCTGGAAGGAACTGCTTGGAAAGGAAAATCTATTGTCACCACTTGCTCCTGACACCCCTCTGCAACACTCTGTGACCCCCCCACCCCCCAGTCTGTTCCAGAGGGTTGGGGAATCCCTAATGGCCTCAAAAATATCAGGGCTGAAACTCATTAGACTTTATTATCAATAAAGTAATATTTTCCAGCACCTTGAGGTGTGCTCTCTCTCTGGAGATCTGTGGTTGATGCTTTCCAGTTTGTCTATACACACCAACTCATTTTAAGAAAATAACAGCACAGTCTTATCCATCTCAACTAAGAAGTAAGTCCTATTAAGATCACTGGGGCTTACTCCCAGGTAAGTGTGTATAGGACTGCAGCCTTAACCTCTTTATCGAGGGATTTCTTTCAGTGATATTTAGAAGACTGCTCAGGAATGGACACACAGTGGGTTGCTCGGATCCTGATTTAGGTGCTTGCAACTGGGCTGGTGGAAGCAGACTTCCCCGCCCCCTCCCCCTACTGCAGCCCTGCTAGCCCCCTGAAAATACTACACAGAGAGTGGGGGGACCCTGCTGAATGGGGTGAGCTGGGGCACATAGGGAGAGGGGGATCCCTGAAAATTGGGTGCTGGCACTTTCTGTGAACTGAGTCCTTCTGTCAACAGAAGGCAGAACCTGGATCCAACCTGTCTTGTAGCTCATCCTGCAGGCAAGTTAGATGAGCTACAAGGTGCCCCAGCAGTCTTCCCCAAAACCACGGAAGGAAATCCATCAATAAAGAGACTGATTTTCTCAAAACGCATGAAGACATAACCACTTGTGCAGCTGTCTCTTTCTGTGTTAAAATGTCACCTCCCCCTTCCAATGCATGTACATGGATGGAGGCAGGGGATTCCCTATACCCCACCCCGCCCTGCCATGCTGCAGCTTGTCAGACGCAGTGTTAACATTTGCCTAAAGATGATGATGATGATGATGATTTTGGACTGCTCTTCTTGGTGCTGTTTCCTGGGGGGAAAACCCACGGGATCCTTTCAAACACAGTTACAGTTCAATGTTCTTTTTCATCACTGAATTGAATTTTTTGTTCTGGGGGGAAAAGTCGCCTTCCGCCTGACCATGTAAGGGCACAATCTTGCGCATGTTGAGACGGAAAAAAGTCCTGACGAATGCTGGGAGTTGTCGGTCTTTTTTCTGTCTCAACATGCATAGGATTGTGCCTTTCGTCTTCTCCAGCCGCGGGCGCCCCCGTAAGCTCCACTAAAACCGTCGCCCCACTATAGGTAGCAACAAAAGCTGTAGCTCAGGCTTCGTGATTGTCTCCTTCAGGGCGTAATCCTTTGCGTGTTGAGACGGAAAACACCCTCCAGCCAGCCATGCCGGGAGCCGGGCTTTTCCCTGCCTCCGCACGCATAGGCCTGCGCGCTCAGGCCGCTCCTCGCCGCCACTGCGTGAAGGAACCTTGTCGCTCCGGCCCAGCGTTCCAGCCGGCCTCCTTTTCTAGGCGGCTCCGAGCTCGCTAAGAGCTTGCTGTTGCTATGGTGACGTTGCGGCTGTCCGGCCCGGTGGACGCTGCATCGGCATTTTGACGCGAAACCGAGACTGAGTTTTTGTATTGGCGCGGTGAACGAGCCCACGCAGCCGGGCCACGCCATGAACAGGTAGTTATAATACGGTTTCCCCGCCGAGGGTCGAGCGCTTAAGGATACGGGGCAGTGCAGTCCTAACTCATCTCCCCACTCTCCCTCTCTAGGTTCAATATTGTCTTGGGCCAAGGGGTTCCCAGGGCGGTAGCCCCCAAGGTAAGAGTCTCCTTCCCTGGCCCCAGTTCCACTCCTCGTGGTATCTAAACCGCGATCACAAAAATTCTGAACAACGACGGAACTTAATGGGGAAACTAGGTGCTCCTGTGTCCCCACACTCAAGGAGAAAGCTGTGTTTTTAATACTGGTGGAACAGGCAGAAATCCAACCGGTGCAGCCACACCTCCATATGGGGAAGCTTCACCTGTCACTAGCTGATTTTCTCCCTGCCTTGTAGCAATGAAAGACACAGCAGCCTTGCCAGTTAAAAAAGAATTGGCCATCCTAAGGGCAGCTGGCATTTCGCAGTACAATGGGGCATCAGGATATATATGTGCTGCTCAATGTGGCAAAATGCAGCTCTATTCCTAGAGAAGGCTAGGTACCACAAAGACTTTCATTTGGCTGTTCTACAGAGCTGGTCATGAAATCAGTTTACTTGAAAATTGGGGCGGCTGATAGAAAGTAATAGCTTCAAAATCACATGCATTTTAATATTTGAGATTGAGAAATAGAAACAGGGCTTAATTACCCCGTTATATCCTTTAACCATTATGTGGTATTTACAAGGTGTAGTGTTTTTAATTCTCTTTCAATGCATACTTAGGAGTGACACGCAGATTCTGTGTTAGTGGTTATGTATTTGGGTTCAGGAAGAAAAGCTGGTCCTTCTGCAGACTAAAGGAACTGATCTCTGCAGTAATATTAAGCACATTTATTGATTTTCTAACTTCTTTATACCTTCCTATTGCAGAGCACCCAGAGTGGTGCCTGTTTCCCATTCTTCCCCACCCTGTATAAAAGCTGCCTCTGGACTGTGGGAGCGGGGACACACAAGTGAGTAATCAAACATTGATGGTGATCTACAAAGCATTAAATTGGCTTATCCCATTTCAGTTCAAGCCAGACCTGCTGAATTCAGTTTACTAACTTAAATAGGTTTCAGATCATGTGTACGATGATTAGCAGAGGTTCTAGTGTCCTGTAGAAATAACAGCCATTGCACATGTGATGCATGTACCACAGATGGTTTTTTAGTTTAAACCTGACTAGTCAAAGTTGAGAGGTGAAGACTTGCAACTAAGAGTTCTGGTCCTATGTCTTACCGATCGTCGTAACAATATACTTCAGGAAGATCGCATAGCAACTATTAATGAGGTTGTTTAGACTTTGAATGTAAAGTGGCATCTGACTTGCTGAAGAACATCCTGACCCATGTAAAGCATTATGACACTACATGGATTCTAGAATTGTCTTCTTCTGCACACATGCTTATTCTGTGGAGTCTAGTATTCACAGAAAGTGATTCTGCTGCTAATAATAAAATTATGTCTCTCCAGCTGTTACATTCTATGACTTAATTAAGGCATTAAGATTAGTACTGCATAATATACATTTGCTAAGCAGTGTTGTCCATGGGAATAAAGTTGGATATGTGTACGTCTTTCGATATTAATCACTTGACCTTACTTAGTAAGCATTTGGCAAAGTCTGTCAAAAGTAATAGTTCTTGTTTTTGTCTTCCATTGTTTTAAAACATTAATTTTATTCATTTAAAATTATTTTTAAGAATGAACCTAATGGAATACATAATGAAAGAAACAGTACCATAAAGTAAATATCCATAAAAACAGCAATTACAAATAAGACCATCAGTCCAAAAACACAGTAAAGAAAAGTCCAATGAAAACAAGTGGAACATCAGAGCTTTCCTGAAAATCTGCAAATAAAGGACCTGATGAACTCCTGATGGAAGCTCAGTCCAGAGGCGTGAGGCCACTACTCAGAGAAAAGGCTCTCTCACTTGTTTTCATAAACCTAACTACACTTGAAGGCAAGCAAGCAAAAAGGGCCTCTATTGATGATTTCACAGTGCAAGCAGGCCAGTACAGGTGAAGGTGGTCCTACAAGTAACTTGGCCCAAATCATTTAAAGGTTAAAACAAGCTCATTAAATTGCATTCAGAAACACAATGCCAATCACTGCAGCTGGCACAGTATTGGTGTCACATAAGCCAACCAGTCAGCCCCCACCAATATCTCTGGGTGGTTGCATTCTGGACCAGTTGAAGCTTCCCAACCATTCTTAAAGGTAGCTTCACATAGAGTGCATTACAGTAGTCCAGCCTGGCTGTCACCAGAGCATAAATAACTGAGGCAAGATCAGCCTTCTCTAGATAGGATTGCAGCTGGCGTATCGGTCTAAGATGGTAGGAAGTACTCCTGGTCACTGCTGCCACCAGAGATTCTCCATTTAGCGTTGAGTCCAGGAGCACTCCCATTCTGAACATTTGGTCCTTCAGGGTGAGTGCAACCTCATCTGAGATGTATTCTTGTATTGGTTGATTTCCCTTCCCTCGATGTCTGCATCTTGCCTGGATTAAGTCTTAGCTTGCTTGCCTTCATTCATTTTAAAACCACCTCTGGACAGTGATTCTAGAGTTCTACAGCCTCCCTAGGATTAATAGAAAAGACAAGTAGAGCTGAGAGTCATCCGCATAGATGTCATTTCAGCCCAAACCTCAAAGTGACGTCCCCCAGCAGCTTCATGTAGATGATGAAGAGTGTATTGGAAGTAAAATGTACCCTTTAAAATTATGAGGCACTCTGTTTCCTTATGTGTATTTTAGATCATTACTGTTGCTGTTTGAGGCTTCCATGTAGGTGGAAGCCATGCAGGTGGGATGCCAAAGATCCCAGGTTCAATTCCTGGCCTCTCTAGATACTCCTGGGAAAGACCCCTGTCTGAAAACCTGGAGAGCTGCTGCTGGTCTGTGCAGACAGTACTGAGCTAGATGAACCAATGGACTCTTTAGTGTAAGACACCTCCCTATGTTTCTAAGCCTGACAGCAACAGTAATGCATAATAAAAGGCCTGTCACAGGCCTTAAAGGCAGTAAAATGCAAACAGTGTTGTCAATTATTGTGGCCTATATTCTCTGAAATCAGTGGACTCTTGCACTTTTCTGGTTGCAGAGAACCTAAGCATAGTCTAAAAAGTAAAGCAAGCTAACAACAAAAACAGAAAATAAATGGGGGTAGGGGTGGGGAATCCAAACTCCTTTTGATAAATCTCATTGTTTCTACATTTGTGTGATTTGGAATATGGGAAATTAGCACTACATTATACAAAATGTTGCAGTGGATCCCCTGGTGTTCAGGTAATGAATGGTCTTGTTGGGCTTTTATTCCACACTTCTTCCCCCTCCCCTATTCTGCATATGAGCACGCACATACGCAGTCTGCATTTCCCTATTTTGCAGGGGTGGGTGTTGGCCCCTTTTTCTTCCCCATCCCACTCAGATGGATTCACAAGTAAAAACACTGACATAATAATGCTTCAGAGGCACATTGCCACACACAACTATAGGGGCAAGATGAAGAGTTGGATCTTTGATACTTTCTGTTGTCACTTGAGGAGCTCATGCGTTGTAGAGACAGGCCTGTAATTTCTGCATTTCAGCTCCTTCTGATCTCACTCTTTACAGTCCGACCCCCCACCCCCAACCATGTGTGTATATATTCTTGAAACTCAGGATACCACTTCATTCATCTGATGAAGTGGGCTGCGGTCTGTGAACAGTTGTGCCACAATAAATGTGTTAGGGCAAAATCCAACATAAACCCTACTTAGAGTAGACCTATTGAAATGAATGGAACTTATGTTAGTCATTACTAACAAGCCCCATTCATTTCAATAGGTCTACTCTAAGTAGGGTTTATGTTGGATTTTGCCCTTAGTCTTTAACTTGCATCAAGTCTCTGTTGTTTTTGCTGCAACCAGCTAATACAGCTACCCCTTTGAAAACTACTACTTTGGTGTGTCTTTTTATGCCATGGTTCTTTTCTTGAACATTTGTTAAAACATATATGTGTACTTTATGCCAGTTGCTTTTGCAAACAAATGTTAAATGAAAATAGCTATAAATGACCTTCTGTGAATACAAAACTAAGAAATAGTATTTGAATGTTTTCTGAGAGGCTGTTTTGCAGGCTGTATACATATGATACATTTTTATCTAATTTGCTCCCATTAACAAACTTCTTAGAAATACCACTTGGATTTTTCCTGTATATTTCCCCAGGTTTCTGGAATGATGGAAGTGATTGCTCCTGAAGGTATTTGCTGTAAACAATGCGTAGTACTTTGTTATAGGTGCTTAGGGTCTGAGTTTTTAAAAGTTCACAAGTGTAATTAAGAACATCTTAAAGTATCAACTCTCTTCCTTTTAAGCCTTTAAAAACTCTCATCATAAAAAATTCTCTTTTTTATTATTTTACTGATATTTCAGAGCTAAGAGTGCAGTCATATGCTTGTCTACTCAAACATAGGCTGCCATCCTATACCCACTTTCCTGGAAGTAAGCCCCACTGAACGCAATGAGACTTTCTTCTCAGTAGGCTTGCATAGGATTATGCTGTAAGAGAAGTTATTGGCTTGAATATGCCCATTTTAACTTGTGAATTGTGAAGATGACATTCCTGCTCTCTGGACAATAATGCTGTTCAAGGAAAAGATGTGCAAAGCAAATGTCTACTCTTCCTTCTCTGAAACAAGAGCCACACATCCTGTGTTATGTTTTAAATCACAGAAGTCCCCGTATACTTCCATACCCAGAAATGTAGTATAGCCAAAGTTTATATACATAGTTTCTCCAATTTTATTCACAGGGATCATGGCACAAATGGTAACAAAGGAAGGATTTTATACTTCTAACTTCTGAGTTAGATATGGATATATCAGTCAAACATCCCCAAGTATGGAAGGGTTTGGAGGAGAAATTGGTGTCTGGGAATATGGTGTAATGGCACAATGGTCCTCTAATGTGGTCCTGTAACCCTAATCCCCCCTCCAGATACCCCCAACTTTCCCTCAACTCCAAGCTCATGTTCAGGGCTCCAACCAACTTTGAGTAGGAGCCTTGTTTGGGGCTCACAGAGGTGGGGTGAAAGTGATACAGAAACCTGTTCTACTGTGCCGTAGAGCAGAGAAAGGCAGACTTCAGGCTTGCGGGATCTGCTTTGCTTTTTGCTTGAACCCTGAGGTCCACCAACGGGAGGCAGATGCAAAATGGTGGCTCAGGGGGCATAGCAATTTACCTGCTAAACTCCATCTGCTGGGCTGACTTGCATACCCAGATACAAACCTACCACTGAGTTACTACAGACTGGCGATTCTAACAGTCAGATGTAGACCTGGGGTGCTTCCAGACAGAGGGCTCTTAGTGCTAACAGTCAAATCGTATTGTGCAGCTATTCCATCTTTTTCCTTATCAGTTTTTCTTCAGTAAGAAAAAAAAAATGGAAGAAGATGTGGGAAAACAAGGGAGGTCTGGACCTCCTGTAAAATTCCATGAATGAGGCAGTGCAATTGCTCAACAAAGGCCTCCTCTGGAAGCACCCTTATCATTAAACAATTGGGAGTCAGATTTACTGCAAATCACCTGGAGATCTACCAGTAGATCCTGATCTACCTTCTGCCCACCCCTGCTGTATAGTGCTAAAGGTGTAGTGAAATGTGATCCTTAGTAGAGATTGAGAGATGATGGGGACCATATATAGTACTAGTTAACAGACCCAGCTTCATACAAGTTGCAATAGCCCTTAATTTGATACAGCAAAGGCTTCAAGCAAACTTACATAGCTGTCAGAGTTGGACGTATTGTGCTCACCTCATCTGAATGAAGCCATGCCTGCTGGCACCCCTATGCACAGGTCCTGCAGTAGTTCACCCACATAGACCCCTGAGAGAGGATTCTGTCCATTTCTGTGAGGAGGGATTGCCCCACAGCAGGGAAGATGGGGTAGACATATAATTAGGGATGTACGAAACCACTTACCTGTTTCGTAAGTGGCATCCACGGTGGGGGGGGGGGTGCCCCGTCCCTCCCCCCGGAATCCTCCCCGGCAGGCTCCGCTTTGCGGCGACTCCGCGGAGCTGCAGGCCAGGTGCACCGGCAGCCGGACATCCGGCTGCAGCAGGTCTGTGGCCGCAAATGGCAGCCGCTACACCGGCCGCCATTTGCGTCCCTTTGCTGAGCCATGATAGGCTACATAACTATTTATTGCGTCCACTGTTTCCTGCTCTTTGCCGTGATAGCCTATGTAAATATTTACGTAGGCTATCATGGCTCAGCAAAGGGATGCAAATGGCGGCCGGTGTAGCGGCCGCCATTTGCGGCTGTAGCATGGCAGCAGCTGGAGCCAAAGCCGCCGCCGCAACCAGGTAGGCTCCATTTCGCGGGGCTTTCGTAGGGTGGTGGGGCGGGTTGCTCCGTTCTGCCACGGATTCCGGGGGGCTGAATTCACTGGAATTCAGCCTCCCTGGGATCCGTGGTGGAATTCTCTGACACCCCTACATATAACTGAGTCCATCAACCTACTAATCTCCCCTGGCTTCAAAAATGTATGGACGTCAAAGCTATGTGCTGATTAGGGAAGTCTGACCATAGTCGCTGAAGATGTTATTTCAGGCTTAAGATTAATTTAAAAGAATTAATGTGTTTTAAAAACAAAATAATGCTGAGGTGCACGCCCCTACTGTCCATTTAGTATGCATGCCAAGTTCCAGGTGTCTAGGTTTCATGGTCTTCGCAGTATAGCGCTGATGGATGGACAAACAGATATACCCACACCATCATTTATTGTTATAGATGGCATAGAATGGTGAAACTAAAAGGAGGAGGACTGAAGCACAAGAAAGAGAAGCCTGCATTACTGATCTTCTTAAGATTGTTCTCTAGTTTATAGACAATAACAAAATTATTGCTAATACACTGCAGTCGCTGGCATTCATTAAGCAAAAGGGCTCATGTTCAGGGCTGGCTTTATAGCAAATGGAGATTTCTGGAGAGTAAGAAAGGAAAAGAGTATTTTGAAGGAAAGAGTTTTTAACCTCATGGTACACATCCCCCTGACCCTAATGCCCATATCTACAATACCATAAGCTCTTAGGGCGCAATCCTATGCATGTTTAGACAGAAAAAAGTCCTACAACTCCCAGCATTGATCTTATTTATCATTTGAAAAAATGTAGGCCAAGTTTGAGGGCTTTGAACAAAATATATTTGAACAACTTCTTCTTCTTCTTCTTCTTCTAGATGGATTTGTCCTAGAAACACGTTTGCCTTTGTCAAGGTAAGGAAAGGAAGATGGGTTCTTGCCCTTGGTGAGTTTAGGAGTTCTGAGAATAAGTGAGCTTTTGGTGGTCTCCTCTTTCCTTTCCTGATAATACCTTGTAAGATTTGTTTGAGCTGTGATTCTGAATGACTAACCTGAATGACTTGACCTGAGGAAAAGGCTGATCAGCCAAAAGAATAAAAAGAAAAGAAAGGGGTGATAAGTGCTCAGCAGGCTCCAGAAGGTAATCTGAGGTGATCTCAAAAAGCAGAGAACTTCCTAACTTTGCTGCTCAGATAAAAAGGAACTGAGTGGGAACAGCAAGAGCCACACGCTGAGCAGGCACAGTAGAGACGGGGAAAGGCTCCCATCAAAACTCTACTTAACTCTAGAATGTACAGAGTGGTTCTCTGTGCAGACGTAGAACCCATATTTGTGAGTACACAGATGACCACTCAAATAGGTAACCAACCTGTCTTTCTAAATGCATATGGAAGAATTCCCATATTACACCACATGTGTTTCCATGTGCTGATGTGTATAAGATCACATGAAAAGATCTTAAAAAACCAAGTTAGGTTTTTTTCAGCTGTGATTCTGAATGACTGACTTGAGGAAAAGAGTGAACAGCTAACATTTGCTTTGAGGTTTCCACCTCAACCTCCTCTGCACTCTGATGTTCTATACTGAACATTGGGGTGAAATGAAAGGGAAGGTATGTCAAAAAGGCAGATCCTTCAGAGCTGTATAGTATTTCTCTGTATCCCAAAATTACTGAGATTATTAGCAAACCTGAATTGAATGGAGGTTATTTATTCCAGGCCTAATGGAACCATAACGTGCCTCCCTCCCCCACAACCCTCAGTAGCTGAGACTAACTTTTTATTCACAGCAGCAGAACTGAGACGCTAGACATCTGAATTAGGTTGCAATCTTATACACACTTACCTGGGAGTAAGTCACATTGAACCTACTGATGCTTAGATAAGAGCAGACATGTATAGGATTGTACAATTAGTTACTTTGGATTAGAGCTGTACACTTGAAATACCATGTTATAGCTCTATTTACTTTTTGTACACTGCCCATTCAAAGGCCAAATAAACCCAATAAACAAAACAAAAAAGAGTTACAGAGATAGAAAGGCAGCAGGTGGTTTGGAGCTAGTCAGTGTATTGCACAGAGTGTCACTTGTATGCTTATCTGCCTGCTGGACAGATGGTGTAGGGTGTGTGCTCAGTGCAGTGAGCAACTGGCTCCCAGGGAACAAGTTTATTCTGTTGAGGCCAAGGAAGCTAACTTGGAGGGACAGAGAGGTTTGTGCATGAGGCCTTTGGGGACATGATATTGGTGTCCCACAGAAACACAGAGGGAATGGTTTGTGATGAGAGTGTAGATCACATAGTGACTTGCTTGCTTGGTGCAAAGGTTGTCAATTTCGCATTTCATCTAGGTATTAAAGAGCAGGGTATTTCAAGATAAGAGGGGGTTTCCCCACTTTGTGTTGAAGAAAGGCTGACTTTCTTCAGTGCTGAACAGGGAAGTCCCGCTTCGTATCTCTTATACCTCTTACACACCAGAGACATTTGGCGAGGGACACCTTGTGTGTTTATATGCTGACGCTAGAAGCCTCTGAGCCAAAATAAGGAAGTTGGAGTGCTTGGTTTCCGTTGGCCATGCTGACTGGGAATTATGGGAGTTACGGTCCAGAACATCTAGTTGGGGCAGGCTGATATATAGAAACAGATGGCATGGAGAGAACCAGTGGGATACAGTCATCTCTGGATAGAAACTCTATAGCGGCATTGGGCAACTTGTGTCCCTCCAGATGTTGTGGCCTACAACTCCCATCAGCCCTAGCCAGCATAGCCACTGGTGAGAGATGGTGAGAGTTGTAGGCCAAAATATCTGGAGGGTCACAGGTTGCCCAATCCTGCTCTATTGGAAAGTCAGGGAAGATGGTATTGCTCATCAGAGATTGCTCTGTAATCTCAAAAGGGGAAGACTCCTCCACAGAACTGCTGTGGGTAGCAGTACCAGATCTCAAAAGTAAATTAGTACTTGGGGCATATTATCACCCTTGACTAAAATGCTCAGAGTGATTTTGAGATGGAAAATGAAATCAGGGAGGAATTTAGAAGATAAATTCCAATAAACTCCCTTTCCAATCTCATGCCTGTGAAGGCTAAGAGTCAGACACCAAAGGAGTGAAAGAAATTTCCCTCCCTTCTTACCTTCTGTGAACATGACAACAGTAAACCAGGGAAGGGAGGGGGTGGAGTTTGAAGCCAGGTGGACGGGTAGAAATTGCCTCAGAAATTAGGCTTGAAATCAACCCAGCTATTTCCCAGATTTGTGGGCAGGGAAAAATAGTTTGGTTTTCCAAGCCCAAATCTGAGTAAGACAGGTGGAGCTCACCCCACCACTAATAACAAGGTAGGCACGTATATGGTTGCTGAAGGTTCAGGATCTTGTGGTAACTGTAAAAAGCCAAAGCTCAGTTTGGCTGGCAGTGTCAGACTGCAGTCACTGGGACTCTCATATTGCAATCCTGTGCATATCCTATGCATATGTACTCAGAAGTAAGTTCTACTGTGTTCAGTGGAGCTTATTCCCAGGTAAGTGGGTATAGGATTGCAGCCCTAGATAGGCAGCTAGCTTCTGAGGATTGAAGACCACTTGAAGCAACTCTGCTCTGCTTTTATACAAAAAGTATGTCTGAAAATTATCCCAGGTGCAATATAATGCACATACATGGAACACCTGATCAGGGGAAACCTGCTAGGTAGCACATAAGTGAAGTCTGGTATGCACATAATCTGTGGTGGCTTCTCTATGTGGCAGGAATGCTATGAGAGAGCCACACACCGGATGGCTGTGGGTAATGTTAATGCTGAATGATGTAGCAACCATGTGGAAGATCAAGCAGCCTCTCATGGGTCCACCATAAGATACAAAATGTGGTGGTCTGCAGAAAGCAAGCAAATTAGAATGGTGGTCTGCAATATAAGAAAATTTAAGAATTACCAGGTTAGTGTAATATGTTTTAGTTGTGATCAGTTCCCATATTTTGATATATAAAACATGAGAGTGTTCTAGGATACAACTTTATTTTGAAGCATTATTTCCATTTGGATAAACTGTTTCCTATATATTTCTTAAGCAAATTATTTTATCTTATACTAGGCATAATGGTTTAGGAAGGACAGATGCAACAAAGGTAAAAATACTTCTCTGAAATTTTGCTGTATGTTTATCTTTAAAATGAATTTATGTTTTGGCATTTACTAATTGTATTGAAAAATGTTTCAGTTTTAGTCAGTTTCACTTTATCTGTGATCAAGGATTATATCCTGTACTTATGTTGTGGTGTTTTATTGCAACTTCCAGGAATTCTCACTAGTGAGAGATGGTGAAGAATTTTAAGACAGAATTAGATGGCAGGTCTTGTGGTGGGTTCTTACTTCTGTCTGTATTACAGGAACAGAAGAATAGACAAAATGGAAGGTTGCATGTATTCGGTCCAAAAGGTAAATAGTTTATAAATTCACATGCATAGTTAGAACCCATAAACTTTTTAGTCTCTTAGGCATGCTCTAGCATGATCAAGAAACAGAACTAGAATTATGCAGATGAAGGAGAGGGTGTGCTCAGGTTAATAAGGCTCCCCATTCAGTTATATGGGTAAAAAGTAAACAGGCTGAAGCAGGACTGGGCTGAAGAGGGACTGGGCTGGCCCAAGACATTTTGCTGCTTGAGGCAAAACAGCAAATTCCCCCCCATCCCCCACACAAAAAGTCCAGGTAGCAGTATGAAAGAAGAATGCCAGAGATTGGCACCAGTAGAGTGGGTTGTGCCACCCAGTTGGGATACAGGACTTGCAACTCCACTTGAAGGCAAAGAGCGGGAGAATCTGCCGCTCTTCCCCTGTCCTCCCCCCCCGCCCCCGGCCAAAGTGGTTCTCAGCCAACCCTTTGTGGGTACTGCACAGCAGTAGCACCACACCTACTTCCAGGTGCTAGGCCCTCACTAAAAGAGTGTGCTGAGTGGAGAGTGTGTGGACCACACACACATACGCCCTGAGCTAGGACTGTCCCTCTGAGCCAGGCTGGCTTTCTCATGCTTCCACGCCACACAAGACAAAGTGACACTAACAGCCACTCTTTTTTGACCCTGGCAGTAGCCTCTTTGGCCATGTAAGGCCGGCTGGCCTGCCTAGCCAGGCACTTGTCTGTCCATCTGTGCCCAACTCCCTGTCGTACAATGACTCTTTGCCATATGCCTCCCATTGCTGTTTACAGGCCCCTGGAACCCTGTAGGCCAGCCTTCCCCAACCTGGTGCCCTGCAGATGTTTTGGACTACAACCCCCAGCATTCCTGACCATTGACCATGCTAGCTAGGGCTGATGGGAGCTGAAGTCCAAAACATTTGGAGGGCACCAAGTTGGGGAAGGCTGCTGTAGGCCATCTAGCTCCTGGGGGAAGCAAAGGGGAAGGTACTCCCATCACCCCCATAAGAGACCGGAGAAGAAGAGATTCAAGTAAATTCCACAGGAATGAACAGGGCTGGGGGAAGTGCTCTTTCCATGTCCTGGCCATATGAAGAGAGCCTTGGCAGGCAGGTGTGCAGGTAACCAGTTCTCTCTTTGATTGAAGCATGGTAGCACCCAGCTTTCCCTTTGAAGTGCAGTGGGCTGGGGCAGGTGCTTGCTGCACTTCCAATCCACTGCCTGATCTAGGAATCTCAACTTGCTTGATGATCAGGATGGCCCTGAGAATGTTAGGGGACAACGTTTTTACTTGTAGTCTTGCATGGACTAAGGAGTGAAAAGCAATCAGTAGTTTAAAAGATGAAAGCTTTCTCCAGAAGCATCATATCCTTATAATATTTATTTGTTTTTTTTATCCCACCTTTGGATCCAGAAGGATCGCCAAGGCAGACTACATGAAATAATTCAGTATAACATTTGCACTGTTTTTACCCCCTCTTGCACATGGCATTGCTCTGAGATAGCATATCCTCCCTTTCCCACCCCCACCTCTCCCAATGGCAGGTCTTTTCTACTGCCAAGGGCAGAAACAGAGGAGCCAGGTGCTGCAGCTGGACCTCAGATGAGCCGCTGAGCAATGGCAGTTGGATCTTCTGTTGACTAAATGTGGTACTTAGGGCCAGATGAGCTGTGACATTAATTGCTTGAATCCAATTAATGTGCTTTTTTTAAAAAAAAGGAAATAACTATAGGGATGGAGCAGCATTAGGACCATGTGGGGTGGAGAAGGAGAGTTTAACCTCTCCCACCACCATTGCTGTGGTCCCACCAAAAGTCAGCCCCTCCGTCTGAAGCTGTTGTTCACAATGGGAGGGCAGCTTCCACTGGCAACAATGCAAACAGCAGCTTTGGGGACACGGGACCGTGGGGGCAGGGGGGTTAAACTCTTCTTCCCCACCCACCTGTTGTTCTTTTGCTGCTCAGGGACCTCTGCAGCTGCTACTTACATTTTTAAACAAACAGGCACATTAATTGCATTCATGCAATTAACCACATGTCTAGTTGTCCCTTACTCCTTTCCCCAAACCGTGAACCTAGTTTAACATATTAATTCCAATTGTTGTGTGTTTCAGTCATCCTCCATCAGTGGCTAGAAGCGCTAATGTAAGCAAATAGCTCTTAGTCAGTTGGTCTCTAAATTCGAATTGAGCACAATCAACAAAAGTGAAAGGGATTTTTTGTATGATATTCATGTACATTTTGAAGTATCGTATATTAGAGGAAAGGGATCTGGAGTAAAGTCGTCCGACAAGGCCCAGGAAACTCTTTACATTTCCACTTGCCCATTGAGATATACATGTTTAATTAATGTTAAGAAAAGTCTGGTAAACCTATGTTACAATTATTTATTTGCGAACATTAAAATTATCATTTCATCTTTGCTGTTTTTTTGGGGGAAATACATTTAATAAACAGTGTGTATCAATTGAACCAAATCTTTCAATTTCTTTTTTAGAAGAAGTAGTTATTGAACCTGTCCAATCAGTGCCACGGTAAGATGTGCAGCTGGTATATTATGTGCTTTTTAAACAGTCAAAGCTAGATAGTACAATTATGAGTCACAGATGGCATAATCCCATATATATGCATCCTGCTTAGGGTGGTGCGGGAGCAGGGATTTAGCCAGTTTCAGTACCAAAGGCAAGGTCAGTAGGCAGTCTGAGATCCAGAGAAGAACCAGGCTATCAGGGAACTACAAAGAAGGAATTTAGGAGTTGGAGCACTCAGTACCTAGAACTGAAGGTTTTTAAGCCTGAGTCTTCTGTGCCCCAGCCAGAGCACAGCTGCAGGCCATCAGTGCCACCTGAGGAATGGTCTACTTGTAAGTAGAGCCTCATTCATGACTATACCTTTACTCATGTGGAGGTCTTATTCCTCAAGTGGGCACTTCTGCATCTTGTACCTGGCTGATTCTGCACCTTTAGGTGCCTGTGCTCCCTGGGACTAGATGGCCAATCTGCCTCCAAGTCCAAGAGGGGGCCTAGTGCATCTTGAGGGGAAGGTATGACAGCCGTCTCCCTCAAGAGTCCAGGATCCCCTTGTTCTGCCTCAAGGTCCCTCAACACAGGCAGCTCCTTTGTGATATTCAGCTCGGGCCTCCAAGCCATTCTCCCAAGAGAAGTCCTCCAGAGGACTACTTAGAAGTAATTCTTACTGTGTTAATTGAGGGTTACTCCCAAGTAGGTGTAAATAGGATTTCAGCATCAGTTACATTTGAAGAACCGGAAATGCATGTACTCTAACCTTTGGTTGATTTGTCACCATTGGTATATATAAACAAGTACTATTAAAATACAGAAGTGTTGGTAACATGCTTCTGTGCTGATTCCGAATAATCACACAAATATCTCAATGTGCAATGACTGAGTAATTTCCCATGCAATTCATGGGTCTGCTGCAGATGTACAATGTAAGTAGGGTTTAAATATCAGAAATGGGCTGTGGGATTGCATTTAATCTCTCTTTGCTTATGTGAACCCCACCTAACCCCCATCACCTCTAACTGGGTTTGATGTTTGGAGGGTGCACACAACCCAGAAGCCTGCTGATCCCTAAAACCCAGATAGTTGTATTTCATATTTGTGTGATGGCTTGGTTTCTGAAACACAACCATGCCCTGCTTATGATCCACAAATCATACTAGAGCAGCTGTCCTGGTCTGTAATTTTTTCCCTCCACTGTTATAGGGGCCTCCATCCAAAGTTTTGTATGCACATTTTGATTATGGGTGCAAAATCAGATATCTGGTAAATAATATCACAGAGGCTCTCAGTTCTTCCTCCTTTCTAGTCCCCATGGTTGTGTGAACTGTTGTCTGTGGAAAATATAAATGGTGTCTACTGAAGCCCCCAAAACTGAATGGTGTATTGGGAATTGCTTCTAGTAGTTCAAGATATGGATGTTCAGTGTCCCAATCTATCCCACAATAACAGTTTTTAGCCCTTGCTGCCCAGCAGTTTCTAGCTCCTAGTCTCTTTTTCCTTAGAGCAATTGCAACAGCTCAAACAGCTGTGCTGGCAAAGGTCTCCAGTCCCTGACACAGTGCAGCAGTGTCACACAAGAGAACTTGCAGGAGTCAGGCTAGTGGCAGCTTTACTCAGTATCCTATTGGCCTTTCAGGCCCATTGAAGATATAGCACAACTCTTTGCCTGCTTAATCTACAGGGAAGGGAAAGGAAGGTTTTCCTGGTAGGCGATAGAGCCTAAGAACTTTGTTTCACTTGCCAGAGCTTTCCCTCCCTGACCCTGCTGTGGTCCCACCAAAAGTCAGCTGTGATAGTTCTTGCAGTATAAGGTACTTGCTTGTGCTACAACAGTCACTGCCAGTTTATAGCATTAGGCTGCTAGATCTTATATGGGTCAGATATCCAAAGATAAGTAGACATTTACTTGGTGTTCAGTGGAATATTTATAATTTGAGTAATATAGCTGTCCTTTAAAGATAAATTTATCCACAGAAGATGCCAGTTGCCAGGCCCTGTTTCCATATGATCTTCATTGGAGTATACAGGAGCAGTGCTCTAAGAACTTATATTGTTCGTCATATTTTTATTTTTTTAATGGTAGGAAAAAATAAATAAATGTCAGGTTTGTTTGTCACTGGAGGTGAATTCTTTCCTCTGGAGTATGTGGCTTAACTTGCTTACAAAAAGTCATCAGAAACTACTATGTATATAAATACCTTTTTCACCTGCACTGAGATGGAGCAGCAAATGGTCCCCCACCCCTCCGCCAAGCAGTCCCAAGACTGGTCAAGTTATTTTGGCATCTGAAGCAGAAAATCCCACAAGCGTCTCTCCTTCCTTACAGTAAAAAGATGAAAACAACAAATTAAATAACAATTCGCAGCCTGAGGCAGGGCTGGCCCTCTCTCTGCTAATAGCTCATTCCCAAGATTGGTGGGAGGAAGGCATCCAACAGTGAGTTACTGCCCAGGAATAGCAAGGATCCTGTGACAGGGTTTTTTCCTATTATCCATAAAATATTGTCCTCCCTGCCAGTTTGTCCCTGCTTTTTGCTGAGGATAGAGTATATCTTCAGTATCTCATCTTACTCTTGCATTAAAAAAGAATCCCCTTTCCTTTACCCTCTCTCTTTCAACCTGTGTACTTTCCTCTTGGTCCTTGATGGCCTCAACCAGCAAGAGGGCAACCTGCAAGTCTGTGAAGGCAAAAGCACAGATAGCCAGGCACATTAGCCTCTTCCGCAGCCCTAGTCACCTCCAGCCTTCCCAGCAGACACATACCCTCAGCTCTATTTCAGACGCTGACTTATTCAGAGGAGACCAGCAATGAGCAACACTGTGCACATCCAGGCCACCAACTCAACCTCGCTGGCCATGACTGCAGTGAGATCCACCACAATGAAGATCTCCTGCCAATGGAAGCTACTGTTGGAGCATTAGCATCCATGGACCATGCCACCCTCACTCACACATTCCAGGAGCTGCCAACAACTCTAGATTTGGAATTCTTCAGCCTCAGGGGCACATAATTAAGGTACTTAGGAGTGATCCGGCGGTGGCAATCTGGGACAGTGGTAGTGCCAGACCACCACCACCCATTCCAGGAGTTTCCGCCAAAACCAGTTGCCAATTTTTCCGGACCGCAGTTTCCGTATGGCACTATAGGGGGACCCCACCTGCCACCCAGCTCCCTCCCAGGAGTCAGGAACCTCTTCAGCTGCTGCTTCTGCTGCTATTAATAGCTTTTCACAGATTGATAGTACCGTCCTGAGCCAGTTTAAACAGGTGGTGCTCGATAAGCTCACAGATCAACTGCTAGATAAACAGGAGGCTAGAATTAGTCAGTGTCACAAAAGGGACAGTGGGGGGACCTATCTTCAGGCTCCTTTCCCTCCCTGACTCCCAGGCCTAGACAAAAAAAATCCTCAAAAACAGAAAAAGCTATTCCCCCTTCCACAACCACATTCATCCAATGAATCTGATAGGTAATCTCTAGACCCATAGGTAATAGCCTGGGCAAGAGAAACCAGGCTCAAATAATAGATTCTCTGGTTCATAAGCCTGATAGTGATTCTCCCCAAACTCCTACAGGGTTAAGGAGGAGGGTGAATGGTCTGATCAGGGCACAGTTGAGGATACAACAAAGATCAGGTTTTTCAATAATGACAATGTCCTTCCTTTGTTAGCTAAAGCCATTGGCTCCCTGGCTTTGCAGCCTATGGAACCTGAAAAGCTACAACCACTATCTAGAGGGGTGGTGATATTTCCAGGGAAGTGCATTTTCCTCCTTCCTTTAATAAGCTCATGAAAGAGGAGTGGGCTTCTCCCCTCCAGGGAAAAAGGGTCATTAATGTTGCTCTTCACTGTTATAACCTTCCACAGCAAACTAGGGAAGAATGAAAAGTACCACTAATAGATGCTCCAGTCACTACCCTTCTATCTGGAGCAGTTATGCCCAAGGACAGGGATGCTACTCTCAAGGTCTAGTGGGAAAGATGCTCCAACTTGGCACTACAGAAAGCACATAAAGCCACTGCCTCAGCCCTTGGAGCTTCTGCAGCATCTTCCTATTTTTCCAGAGCCTCCGTCTTCTGGGTAGAGGACATCATGACTAACAAGGTTCTGGGTAGAACTGCCCTCTACAGAGGCTTAGTTAAGCTTTCAAAATCTACTTTTCTTGCTGATTCCAGACAGGATGCATGCCTGTTCAATGTAGATCTATTGCAACCACCACAGTAACCTGCAGATCTATTTGGTTAAAACACTGGAACATTGATGCCTCCTCCAGGGGTAACTTAGCCATAGTATCCTTCAAAGAGGCCCATCTTTTCAGAGAAGTTGCCTTAAAGAGCATTAATAGAAACAAAGGAGAGGATAAAGGTTATGCATATCTCTTCCAAACAGGAGGTCAAGAAATCCTTCAACAGATTTTACCCCTCTGTTCGTCCATACTAAACCTTGGACCAAGTTCCTTTCGTTCAAAAGGATTCCAGTACCCAAACCCTACCTGGTCATCCTCCTCCTCCAAGCCCTCCTCCTTCCAGCTCACCAAAACAGGGTGCCAACAGTTTTGATGCATGGCTCCCTCTGGTGGAGGGAAGGCTCCAGCACTTCCAGCATGGGAGGCCACAGCCTCAGACAGCGGGGTATGAAGTATGATATGCAACAGCTACCCTATCAAGTTCCAGGGAACCCCCAGATATTGTTTCATATCCCCTCGCTTCACGCCCTGGAACAAATGTCAAATTATATCCCAAGCCATCCAGTATCTCCTAGACATTAGGAATGATTGAAATGGTTCCTCCTCTGGAAAGCTTCTCAGGATTCTATTCCATTTTCTTTATCCTACCCCCAAAAGAAGAAGACTGGAGGGCCGTTCTAGATTTGAACTGCGTAAACAAGTTTATAATGTATCAGAAGTTCTGCATGGAGACACGTTACACTATCACGGAGACGTTCCACACAAGCAAATTACTAACTACCTACCTCTATGTACAAATAGCCCACCATCATCAGAAATTCTTGAGGTTCTCTTACCAAGACCAACATTTCCAGTATAAGGCCATGTGTTCTCAGTACAAGGCCATGTGTCTGGGTGTTCTCAAAAATAATGTTCTCTCTTAATGTATATTTCTGGCTCCAGGGCATCCACATACATCCCTATCTGGACAATCTCCTCCTCCACTCTTCATCTCTAGAAGAGGGACACCTAGACCTGGACCAGGCAGTCTCCTGCCTCACAAGTCATGGCTACCTCATCAGCCACAAGAAACTCCGACTCAAGAGACTTCTATTCAACTCAAAGACTTTTATACCTTGGAACACTGGCTGAATAGGAAAAGTATTCGGCAAATGATTTTGCCCTGAGGTCATTAGTTTTTGGTCTCACACCCAGGACATTGATTTAAACAAGCAGCACTCGACTAAGTGTCTCACAATTAGATTAGGCACAGTAATTGGAAATTACATATGAATACACCTCCAGGCAAAGAATAATTCTCCATTGTGTAATTATTGATAAGTTATCAGGCAGGAATTCTCACCCTCAAGTACTGCAATCTCAAGGAAATACTATCTTGATGAAATTGAGCAATGTTTGGGCAAAGGATTTGTTTGTCCTATGGAAACTTCTGTTCACTTGGACCAAAAGTTGTCTCTGCTCTTGTGTCAGCTCTGTCTTACTTAGACCACCAGAGCTTTTGTTCCTTTATTATCTTTGATGTGGTTCATACGACACAACAACCCACCATTCCTAATTGGTGCTGCCTTCAGAAATGATCCAGCAGGATCACAGGGCAGGTATATTTCAGGCCCCATTCTGTCTTCTGGAGGTTCTTTCCCTATACATTGTAGCCTTCAAACCTTTACCCATTTTCTCTGTGGGGTTCTTGGTTGGAAGCCCAGACAGTTTAGTACAGTCTTGGCCTTGGTCATGCAGTGGGATGGATCATGACCAGCCCTCCTTCTCCATGCTCCCTCTTCATGCCCATTGGGTCAGGCAGTTATTCTGGAAGAATTAGTTAACACAGAAGTGGTCAGGAAGACGTGCCTTTATTGGATCTGTATGTCCAAACCCTGTTGCCCTGAGAAGAAGCTGGAAGAAGCATGACCATGCTTGAAAACTAAAGATATATAATGGAGTGTGTGATTGAGCTGTCCTCCTGCATATAGTGATGCATGCCCAGGAAGGGATGTGGTGTACAGGAATCTGCACTGCTTATATAGGAAGTGATGGATCCAGATTGGGTCTGAAATCTGAATCATATCAGTAGTGACTGTTGTAGCAGGCAGCTGCAAATCTTCAGTTGCTTGAACATGCAGGATGTGATCATTGTATGTAGAAGCTTTTGGCTATATTAATCAATGTTCAGGGATGCAAATTGTATCTTATTCTGGAGTTTGAAAAGTCAATATGCAAAAAACAATGCAAAGAGTGACTTAGGCTGCAATCCTATGCGCGCGTGCACGTGCGCACGCACACACACACATATATACACATACACAGGCCAGTCACCTGGAACAAGGCCCATTGAACTTAATGAGAATTACGTCTGAATAGAGAAGCATAGGATTGCGATGTTAAGGATTTTTTTTTCTTTTCCAATGTATTTTATTAAGTTTATATCCTACAAATAGTGCTCAAGGCAGCTAACAGTAAAATGCTAGATAAAATACAAAATGATAATCAAAACATAAGAGCAAATCAATTAAAATACACCAATAAAATTAAGAAATAAATAGCACCTACCAGTTAAAACCTATTTCAACAAACCTAAAGTCAGCTTAAAGGCAAAACGCCTGTCTGAGTAAGAACATTTTTGCCTGCCAGAGGAAGGACATCAAAGATAGGGTTAAGCTTGTACACCCTTGGCAAGGAGTTCCAGAGCCTGGGAGCAGTCGTAGATAATTTCAGAAACCTTTTGGAGATTATTTCATCTCCAAATTTGATACAAGATGTTCATGTTGTTGTTGTTCAGTCGTTCAGTCATGTCCGACTCTTCGTGACCCCATGGACCATAGCACGCCAGGCCTTCCTGTCCTGCGCTCTCTCCCAGAGCGTGCTCAAGTTCATATTCATTGCATCTGTGATGCTATCTAGCCATCTCATCCTCTGCCGTCCCCTTCTCCTTTTGCCTTCAGTCTTTCCCAGCATCAGGGTCTTTTCCAGAGAGTTTTTTCTTCGCATTAGGTGGCCAAAATATTTGAGCTTCAGCTTCAGTATCTGTCCTTCCAATGAGCACTCAGGGTTGATTTCCTTTAGGATGGACTGATTTGACCTCCATGCAGTCCAGGGGACTCGTAACAGTCTTCTCCAGCACCACAGTTCGAAAGCATCAATTCTTTGGCGCTCAGCCTTCCTTATAGTCCAGCTCTCACAGCCATACATTACTACTGGGAAAACCATAGCTTTGATTAGACGGACCTTTGTCGGCAGAGTGATGTCTCTGCTTCTTACTATGCTGTCTAGGTTTGCCATAGCTTTCCTCCCAAGGAGCAAGCGTCTTTTAATTTCATGGCTACTGTCACCGTCTGCGGTGATCTTGGAGCCCAAGAAAGTAAAATCTGTCACTGCTTCCATTTCTTCCCCTTCTATATGCCAGGAAGTGATAGGGCCAGATGCCATGATCTGAGTTTTTTTAATGTTGAGTTTCAAACCAGCTTTTGCACTCTCCTCTTTCACCCTCAACAAGAGGCTCTTTAGATCCTCTTTGCTTTCTGCCATTAGGGTGGTATCGTCTGCATATCGGAGGTTGTTGATAATTCTCCCAGCAATCTTAATTCCGACCTCTGATTCATCCAACCCAGCATTTCTCATGATGTACTCTGCATATAAGTTAAATAAGCAGGGTGACAATATGCAGCCTTGTCGTACTCCTTTCCCAATTTGGAACCACTCAGTTGTTCCATGTCTGGTACTTACTGTTGCTTCTTGACCCTCGTACAGGTTTCTCAGGAGACAGGTAAGGTGGTCTGGTACTCCCATCTCTTTAAGAATTTGCCACAGTTTGTTGTGATCCACACAATCAAAGGCTTTAGCGTAGTCAATGAAGCAGAAATAGACGTTTTTCTGGAATTCTCTTGCTTTCTCCATGATGCAGCGAATGTTGGCGATTTGATCTCTAGTTCCTCTGCCTCTTCGAAACCCCGCTTGTACTTCCGGTAGTTCTCAGTTCACATACTGCTGAATCCTAGCTTGTAGGATTTGAGCATAACCTTGCTGGCATGTGAAATGAGCGTAGTTTAAACACTCTTTGGCGTTGCCCTTCTTTGGAATTGGAATGTAAACTGACCTTTTCCAGTCTTGTGGCCACTGTTGAGTGTTCCAAATTTGTTGGCATATTGAGTGCAGCACTTTAACAGCATCATCTTTTAGGATCTTAAATAGCTCAGCTGGAATTCTGTCAACTCCACTAGCTTTATTGTTACTAATGCTTCCTAAGGCCCACTTGACTTCACTCTCGAGGATGTCCGGCTCAAGTTCAGTGACCGCACTATCATGGCTATCAGGGACATTCACATCTTTCGTTTATAGTTCTTCTGTGTATTCTTTCCACCTCTTCTTAATCTCATCTGCTTCTGTTAGGTCCCTGCCTTCTTTGTCCTTTATCATGCCCGTCTTTGCACAAAATGTTCCCTTGAGGTCTCCAATTTTCTTGAAGAGATCTCTAGTCTTTCCCATTCTGTTGTTTTCCTCGATTTCTTTGCATTGTTCATTTAAGAAGACCTTCTTGTCTCTCCTTGCTATTCTCTGGAACTCTGCATTCAGTTGGATATATCTTCCCCTATCTCCCTTGCTTTTCGCTTCCCTTCTTTCCTCAACTACTTGTAAAGCCTCATCAGACAGCCACTTGGCTTTCTTGCATTTCTTTTTCTTTGGGATGGATTGAGTTGCTGCCTCCTGAACAATGTTACGGACCTCCGTCCATAGTTCCTCAGGCACTCTGTCTATCAGGTCTAATCCCTGAAATCTATTCCTCACCTCCACTGTATATTCATAAGGGATATGATTTAGGTCATACCTGAATGGTTTAGTGGTTTTCCCGACGTTCTTCAATTTAAGCCGAAATTTTGCAAGAATCAGCTCATGATCTGAGCCACAGTCAGCTCCAGATCTTGTTTTTACTGACTGTATGGAGCTTCTCCATCTTTGGCTGCAAAGGACATAATCAATCTGATTTTGATATTGACCATCTGGTGATGTCCATGTGTAGAGTCGTCTCTTGTGCTGTTGGAAAAGGGTGTTTGCTATGATCAGCGTGTTCTCTTGGCAAAACTCTATTAGCTTTTGTCCTGCTTCATTTTGTACACCAAGGCCATGCCTGCCTGTTATCCCGGTGATTTCTTGACTTCCTACTTTAGCATTCCAATCCCCTATGATGAAGAGGACATCTTTTTTTGGTGTTAGTTCTAGAAGGTGTTGTAGGTCTTCATAGAACCTATTAACCTCAGCTTCTTCGGCATCAGTGGTTGGGGCATAGACTTGAATTAGTGTGATGTTGAATGGTTTGCCTTGGATTCGTACTGAGATCATTCTATCATTTTTGAGATTGTACCCCAGTACTGCTTTTCCCACCCTTTTGTTGACTAGGAGTGCTACTCCATTTCTTCTAAGGGATTCTTGCCCACAATAGTAGATATGATGGTCACCTGAATTAGATTTGCCCATGCCGGTCCATTTTAGTTCGCTGATTCCCAAGATGTTGATGTTCAATCTTGCCATCTCATGTTTGACCACCTCCAGCTTACCTTGATTCATTGATCTGACATTCCAGGTTCCTAAACAATATTGTTCTTTACAACATCGGATTTTCTTTTCACCACCAGACACATCCACAGCTGAGTGTCCTTTCGGCTTTGGCCCAGCTGCTTCACTCTTTCTGGCGCTACTTGGAAATACCCTCTGCTCTTCCCCAGTAGTATATTGGACACCTTCCGACCTGAGGGGCTCATCTTCCGGCGTCATATCTTTTAGCCTTGTGATACGTTCCATGGGGTTTTCTTGGCAAGAATACTGGAGTGGGTTGCCATTTCCTTCTCCAGTGGACCACATTTTGTCAGAACTCTCTGCCATGACCTGTCCGTCTTGGGTGGCCCTGCACGGCATAGCTTATGGCTTCACTGAGTTACGCAAGCCCCTTCGCCACAACAAGGCAGTGATCCATGAAGGGGCAAGATGTTCATACAAAATTGTAAATGCAGACTGAATTAATGAAGCAACTGAAAACTATGGCTATTTTCTACTGCAAAATTATTTTCTAAAGCCCATATTTAAAATTAGTGCCTTCCACTAATTATTAACTCACTGGAAAAGACCCTGATGCTGGGAAAGATTGAAGGCAAAAGGAGAAGGGGACGGCAGAGGATGAGATGGCTAGATAGCATTACCGTTGCAATGAATATGAACTTGAGAATGCTCTGGGAGAGAGTGGAGGACAGGAAGGCCTGGCATGCTATGGTCCATGGGGTCACGAAGAGTCGGACACGACTTAACGACTGAACAACAACAGTGTATTTATTCATGCAAGTCCCACTTCAGCTGGGCTTTATTCTCAAATAAGTATGCTTCTGTTTGCAATCTAGGTGGCTGAGATTAGCAGGGTATTCTAGATTCATATAGGGCATTTTACAGTGCAGTATTTATTATTGCTTGCAGGCTAAATCAAAATCTTTCCATTTGAGATTCACTGTTGTATCAACGAAAGTTCTGTGATAATATATCCTTGCTCTATAGTGTTGTGTGTTTTAAACTAATTAAGTTTTAGAAGATGTATTGGTTCCTTCACAGTTTGAATCATTTATTTTATGCACATATTCTATATTCTATTTGACTTGCTGCTAAGCCAAAATCAGCCCTTGATCTTGGTGTCTGAAAATGTAGAATACAAGAAATAAATATAAAGCCACAGCAGTTGGTTAGAATCTTTGTTTTCATTATTCTGCAGTTCATGTCAAAAAAATATTGTGGTGGTGCTTTTTCCCCCCTTCTTTTTATTTTCTTTTTTTAAACCAAGGCAGCATGGGATGTGGAAATGAATCTACAAGCAGACCTTACACTCCATCAAAGCAGATCTTGTTATGTGCAGCTAAATCATTAGAAAAGTAAGTCTCACTTCAGTTGAGTTCTTAATTAACTCTGTTATGAGTACAAATTGCTGACATTGAGCTTTTTCAATAGTTAACTGTTATCCATTTGTACAACAGTGTAGATCCCAACCAGTTCTTAAGGCACACCTTTGAAACTCTTCGGGGCTGGTCTATGTATTGTGCTTATCGGGGGAATGCTGTCAAAAACATGACATGGTGAATGATCCCTGCCCCAGCTGTGATGTGTAGAAGTGCAGAATACAGTTGTTGTGCTGAGGCCTTCCACACCTTCATTGGATGTTCCTAGTAGCTATTGGTGAGGGAATGGGAGTGCTCATTATGATGGTGATGTTCTGCATGGTAAGCACTTCTACATGTTATAGTCAGGAATCATTTGCCGCAAGGATGCTGTGTGTGGTTTTGGTAGTGCCTTCATGGGAAGTATAATATATACACCCCAGTCAGTGGTGAGGGAAGCAGTTTGGGAAATATAACCTTAGTTCAAGTAGTTTTTCTTGTCTATCCATGTTAAATGGCAGCAGATGGACCTAAAATGCTATTTGCATTTCTTAAAAACGTACATGTTTAATGCAAAGAGAAACAGAGATAACGTCTCTATAGTCTCAGTTTGTATTTATAAAAATTTGTGCTTTTTTGTCTTCCCTTGGAAAACACTTGCAATTCGTAGACGAAATGCTTTGACAAGGATTGCAAAAAATAAAAATCCAAAGATGAGTGTAAGATTGCATGACTGCATAGAAGAAGAAGCAGGTGAGATTTATGTTTGCATATATGTTTTATAGAGAGTCTATGCAGTTTTGTGTTCTTATACTGGGGCCTAGGAGATCAGAGTTCAAGTTATCCCTCAATCATGTACACACACTATGTGTAGCCTCATTTCCCATATATAATGGAAATTGCTCTGTTCTTTTATTCAGTGTAACTGGGAAGATGAAAAGATGGAGATTGTCAGGGGCATTAAAATATTATGCATACATTCCTTCCCCATGCAGACACTGTGACTCTGCATGGAAGGTTCCCCAAAGGGCTCGAGAGTACCCACTTTCTCCCTCCCTTCCCCCAGTACACACATAGGGCAAGTTTGCACATCATGACAACCCATTGTGGGTGACAAGTTATGCGGTGTGCATAGTTTCTGCACCTGACAGATGAACGGGCTTGCTCCTGCTTGTTTTCCCCCTCCTTCTGTCAGGATTCCTTAAGCCCCCACTTTATTTCAACGCCGAAAACAAACACAGATGAGAGGCTTCAGTCTACAGCTTTTAATCCATTACTTCACAGGGTCATACTTAAGCCTAACTTAAGGGGGGGAGGTCCCTTTCTCTTGTGAGGCCTCTAAGCACAGCTTTTCATGCAAGGCCAATCAGGTAGACCATCTAAGTTCCGCCCCTGCCTTCTCTTTGCCCTGCGCCTGCCGTCTATTAGGTCAGACTCCCCAAACCCCGCCTCCTCCTGTTCGCTGCCTCTCACGGGGGGGGGGGGGGGAACGCTCATCCTCAGCCAGCTGGACATTTGTAACCTGAGAAGCCGGCCTAGTCATGTGTGGACTAGCCTGGGAAAACACCTCCCCCATGTCTGGTGGTTCTACTTCAGAATCTGAACTGCTATCCCACTCCCTGTGCTCAGAAGCACCCCGACACCTTCCCCCTTGGTCCTCACCCAATATCCCAGGGTCCTGCACAGCAGAACCCATCTTGTTTGCCCATCCTGTCCCCCTCCCTGCTCCAATCGCAACCCCTTTTTGTTCCCTGGCTTAAAAAAAAATATCAGCCCCCGACATTTGTGCAAATGGGAGCATAATTTTTTGGGACCCCCCTGGAATTTGTGCACATTTTTCATTATTGTTGTTGTTATTTTCCCCTGGTTTTTTTACAGTTGCAAAAGTGTACACGTATGGATGTCAAACTATATATACTCTTGCCGTGTCCATTGCCTTGTATGTTTCACCTATCAAAGGGAACAAAGTGTTTGGAAACATACAGGTAACTGACAAGATGGGACTGCTTATAGGCTAGTTTGATAGCTGTGGACAGGTCAGGTGGGGACAGCTCCTTAGCAAAGTTATCCTGAAGTTTTGAAGTGCGGAAGTTTTAGAACTTTCTCTTAAGCCTTGTGCCCACTCCTAGTGGCAGAAGGCTCTCCACAGATCTAGAAGGTGTTGTTTTGTTTGTTTGTTTGTTTTTAAAACCAGGGATAAAACCTTTGGCCACTTCATAAAGTTGAGAGTAAAGTAAGCACCAGATCCCGCACTCTTGAAAATTTCACCTAAGTTAGCTCACACACACACACATACACATGCCATCTTTGGAGCCATCTTCATTTCACTTCCAATCCCTCCCTCCGCCACCGTCCATCCCCATGGCTGAAAAAAGCTCAACCAAAGTGTTTGGCCCAGTTCTAGTTTTATACCAAGTTTGACCATTAGTCCATCAGGATTATCTTCGGTGACTGACAGTGGCAGTCTTAAGGTTTCAGTTGGAGGTCTTTTCCAGCCTTCCTGGAGAAGTCGCGTATCAAAACTGGGATCTTTTGCATACAAAGCATGTACTCTGAAACTTACAGCCCCTTCCCTCTTCAAAGTACCTTTGCAGAAAATGGTCTATCTTGATCAATGATATCACTGTGAGCAGTGAGTATTCTGAGTGATTCCCATATTTTATAGGGAATCCTCACCAACAACCTTTTATCTTCAATCAGATTTTCATGGCATCTCCTTAAATCTACTATGCTCGCCGCCACCACTGATGATAGATCATAACCCAGTAGCTGTGCCTCTTGTTGTTTTGCTGTGATACTACAAATTGACTGTCCCATGAAGAGTATCACTGCCCTTGTGACTTCTGCAGCTTAAGCTAATATGAGAGTGCTGCTCTATGCACCCTCGCCTTAACTGAAGCGAGTCTAGTCTCTGCACACATCACAGCAGCAGACATGCCTCATAGATTTCAAACCTATTAACCATTGATCAGTGCTCTTTAAAACATGCACAATACAATATCTGGTTTTTATTTTATACTTTTTGAACTCATTTCTCACGTCACGAATTGCCTACTGTAGATAGTAGCATGCAATCCAACATGTATTTCTCCTCTGAAATGAAAGGATATGAAGACTGAATGAGGACTGTGGTTCCTGAGTACTCTTCAATATGGACTCACTAACTGTGCACTGATTTTATGATAGGGAACTTGTATTTCCATTACTATAAGTTAGTTTGATTAGTATATCAAACATATAGTTGGTATATGAAATAGCATGAGTTTCTCTATTCTTAAGTCATAACATAAATACGATAATACTGTTGCTGTTGATTTGCAGTGTTTCTATCCTGTGTTTCTCTTTTCCCCCCTTAGAAATTCTTAATGATCAACAATTAAAAACTGATTTACAGAGACTGAATCATGAAACTATGATAATTGAGGCTAAGACAGAATCCAAAGTCAATGGTTGGTTCAAACAAAATATATTTCATTTCAGCTTTCATGACTATATATTATGTTAAAGCATGATTTCAAAAGGCTATTTCTTTGACTTTATGATAGAGATGCCATTAATGTGTGTTTTTGAACTTCGTGGATGGTGTAAAGTTTAACAAAGGTACTACTAATCCAAAGAGAATATTCTAACCATGCCTTTACTGCTGATCTCTTTACTGAAATATTATGCTTTAACACTAACTGTAGCTATTTGATGTTGGCAGGAAATTCTGCTACATTTCTACCATGCTCTGCTGTAGCAGCTGTGGGTTGTATCCAACTGTGTCCTGCCAGCGGAATGGACGCTACTGGCAGATCAAATTCTTCCTTCCCCCTGCAGCACCTCAACCCCCACCCCCGGCAGTATCTGCTCCGGAGGGCAGCAAGCCCTCCTGTTGCATGAATGGAAGTTTGCTTACATAATGTTGGCTGTAGCTCAAAATGAGAGTAAAGTAAGCCACCTGTAGTGGCTTACTTGTATTAAAAGTTAAAATCTTTTTAATATCTACTGCCAGTTAACTGGGTAGGTTTTTAATCAATCAAAACATTTCTTTGATTAATCAAATCACTTAATTGCCTAACATTTACAGCCCTAAATGTTTTCTTTTTACATGCAAGGTTTTGGTCATGGAACAAAAGAGGATACATGAATTAGGCCACCATCTTTCAATTTCTCTGTGCCACTTTTTCTTTTTTCTACTAAATAGCAATAACTGTCATAAGTAGCATAGTTTTTCTACCCTTGAAGGAAATCCTGACTTTTAAAGTTAAATAGCCCTTACTACTTATCCCTGTTACCTCTTTATGAACTAAACTGTAGTATCATAAATTGTATGTGATGTCATGGCTCACTCAGCCCTACTAAATAAAAGACTAGACTGATGTAGATTTTTAAGCTCAAAAAGCTGTCCTGTGAGACTGACTGACAAGTCTAACAGAGGTGTAGTAAGCCATGATCAAGTCTGAGGGCAGAGATGGCAGTCCAGGTATGGTAGGACCATATGGAAGCAGGAGAAGGGGAGTTGTATAGACCTGTGGTGGATTTGATTGAGTCACCATGACCTCTGGACATTTATTTTATTTAAAGTATTTCTTAACCACTCTTCACTAGACTCTAGATTCTAGAGGCTTCCAGGGAGGGTGTACAAAAATGTGAATAAAACTGTTTACACAGACATGGGGAACAGATAATCTGCTACCCAAGTCTAGAGCAAAATTAAAAGGTGGCATCATGCCAACAAGCAAAAACAAAAAACAACCATACCAAAAACAGCAAAGCCAAAGTTACAAGTAGAGTATAGTGAATAAAATTCAATTATAGCCTTACTGAACTTATTTATTCACAAAGCTCAGGAATCTCAGTGCATTTGAGGAAGGGGAGTACTAAGGCACTTATTCCACAGATGCTAAGCTCAAACTGAGAGTTGTACTGTCAGATATTCTTGTTTGTCGTTTGTAGACTCCCATCTTTAAAAAAAATATTTCATCCTCTGTGCTGGAGGCTGCTCAAAACACTTCTGATTTAACTCCTTTTGTGTATCAAATCAGTGGTAGTCAATGCATAATATGGAGGGAAAGGGGAGGTGTTGCTAAGTTTGCTTATTCAGCATGTCACTGAGAGGTTTGGCAGCCAAAATTCAGTAATGATATGGAGAACATATGCAAGCTTGGCAATGTCTACTGTGCTGCTTAACAGTGCTCCTTTTCTCTTTATCCCATATACATTGTACAGCTGCACTTGAGTGTAGAAGGAACTGAGCTTTATTTAAATTGAGGTTGCTCTGAAAAACACTTTTAGCATTTTCTTCTGTTGGTTTTCATGGTGTTCCAGAGGACCAGCTGAAAGCATACCATACCTTACTTGTGGTTCAAGAATAATTGAGATGGTTCGAGTTAACTGTAATCTAACTTACTATTTTTAAGAATATTTAACTAAAATGGGAGTCTCACAAAACCATTTACACTTCAATCCTATATTGCCTACTCAGAAGTGAGCCCCACTGTTCAATTGGGCTTGCAACCAGGTAGATGTAACAGGCTTGTAGCCTTAATTTAACTTTGCAGAATCCCTAGCATATTCTAGTATATTCTAAGAACAAAAGGTCATTTAGCCTTGGATAAAGCTTTAACGAGTATATTTGTCTTCAGTATGCAAACTTGAAAGGGCAGATAATACGATAATGAAATATAGTCTGTGGTTAATTTTTCCAGTACATGCCAGTGTATCAATGTTAGTTTTTCTAATATATTGCAACTAGTATTTCATTAGTATAAATTATATTTAATTTTGGCTCGTGCCAGATTTTTTACATAGCTCTACAGTTTTCAGCCTGTACTCATGGCATGTTTATTTTTCTCAGTCCTCTGCGTGTTTACTCAGAAGTAAGTCCCACCGATTCCAATGGAGTTATCTCCCTTGCAAGTATGGATAAGTTTAAAAATGCTTTCAGTTGCTTTTTTATTATTCATTTATGTGGACCAAAAAACACTGAATTGAGACCATAGTCACTTTCTTTGTGACCCACGAATCTTTGAAAAGTTGGAGCTGAAATTGTTGGCTTAAACCAGGGTGAACAATCTTTTGGGGTTGGAGGGCCACATTGCCCCCCATGGAACCATTTGGAGGCCACCCAAGTGGGTGGGACTAATGGGTGCAGCCGCAACACACGCACACACGCACACTCATACACAGGACAGAATTCAGATGCGATAAAATAAATCAGTGAGATCTAAAAGTGCACACATTTGACTGGACCATACTCCAGTGTTTTAACTGTTTATTCACTCTGTTGCACAGATGCTTGATTCTGTTCACCTTATCCATATTTAAATATTACTTAACACAGGGAGCAGCTAAATGGCAAACATTTTAGAAAATGTAATCCAATCAATCACAATGTAACTGTGCTTACATTAACATTTGTTAATGTATTAATAAAGAGTTTGTATGGCATTCTAAATGTATGAAAACTCCATTTGCTTACCGTTGCTGCCTCTTGTTATCTTCATATATAACATGTTGGTTTTGCACAGATGAAAAAATGAAAAATTTCAGGAATGTTGAAAAGGCCACCACTGGTGAGGTCAGTACAGAAATGCCAACGGGCAGTGCGGATAAAGAGAATGCTGATGAGAAGCCGCCAGATAGTTCCGATGATGATGAAAACAATGAACAAAGTGACAATGGAGCTAAAAAGAGAATTGCACCACTACAATTAATGGGAGAGGTACAAGTACTTTTTGAGTTAACAGGAATTCTAGCAAAATTCGCCTGTCATAGAGGGAAAGTAAACACCTGAGCACCTCTGAGCACCTCGAAATGCGGTTTAAAAATGTAAAAAGTGTAAAGGTGTATTGAATGAAGTAAGAATATTGTATGCATCTAAATAGAGAATAGAAGGCATGACTACAGTTAAAATGTATATAATGGGAAATTTTCTTCAATAGTGCATAAAAGACAAGAACTATTTTTTACCCCAATCCTAATAATGTGTGCCAGTCTGTCTGCCTGCAGTGAGAATGTAAAATGGCTACTGCAGTGTAGATGTATGGTGCTATAACTAGTGATATCTTCTATCATAAGTGCTGCTCTGGCACGATGCATTTTTTTCATTCATCTTTTAGAATATTGTGGCTACAACATTTTGTGGCAACTATAGTTTAAAATCTCTCAGCTATATAATGTATGACTACAATATACGTAACATTTGTGTCACATTTAGTTTTAAAATTATCTCATTCCATTCATATATATTTGCTCTTTAAAAATCTTTCTTTATATTGAGAGTGGGCAGGATAAGATACTGGGAGTCTCCTTACATATCAGACTGTCTAACCAATGTTCTATTGCTATTGGCTAGTAGCATGTCTGAGACCTAGATCACAGGCATTTTATTTGTTTGTTTGTTTTTTTGTTTAAAGTTGCAATCCTATGCACATTTAGACAGAAAAAAGTCCTACAACTCCCGTCATCCCTCATCCAGTCATGCTGGCAGGAGCATGCTGGGAATTGTAGGATTTTTTTTCTGTTTATACATGCATAGGATTTCACCCTAAGTAATTTACACCCCACCCTTCAATGCTTCAGTTGCCAGGGCAGCTTGCATTAATAACCAAGATAAAAACAAACTTTAAATCAGTTAAAACACAATAAAACAAAAATAGCTGCAGAGCAGTAGATAAAATTGCCCTTCAGCAGAAATAAAAACTAGACCAAGTTAGTTAAAAATAATTAAAAGCCTAGGTTTTTAAAAAGGGACTACATTTTGCTAAAAAGGATCAGAGCAGGGGCTAGACAAGCCTCCCTAAGGGCCAGATGACACATCCAAATAGGTATTTTCTCCAGTCACCACCTGCCTAACCTCTGAAGGTGAGGGCACCTGAAGAAAGGCCTCAGAAGGAGATCTTAATATCTGGCAGCTAGGCAGTCCATATGGGAGTAGGTGAATATCCCCTGGCAGCCTTAGGTGGTGGCCTAGAACAGCTTTTGCTGTAGAAACAGATGAAAAAATTCTTCCTTCCCAATGTTGCCTTTTCAATGTGTGGAGAGTCTTATGCCACTGCCAGATGTCATTGCCAGTGATATGAGAACTACCTGGGTGATGTGGAGGATTCTCAGTGTGTAGAGAAGCTGCCATGCCGAAACTGTGAAATCTCAAGCTGGACTCTGCATGACTGGCTTAATGTTTAGTTGGACCTTTGAGATGTATTGAATGGAGTTTGAGGCAGGACGGCTGGCTGGCATTTCTTTGGGAATGTGGTATAATCCCACAGAAAATGGAAAATCTATTGGGCCTAGCATTGAGAGTGAGGAGGAAGTTCTGAAATTCCATAAACTAAAATGAATTTAATTTTATAAGATGATTCTACATTGTTTGAATGTAAGGCGTTATTTCCTTTCAAAGCTTGCTGCAACTAGTTCTCAGTGTATAGAGTAGAAAAAAATCTTCATATTAATATACATCCTTTTAAATATTCTCTATAGTTTCTGAAAGCAATAATGGAACGGAAATACAGCCTTGCAAAAAAACTTTGTCAAATGAGTAAGTATTGTATATAATTTATCTGACTTGTGTTGTTTTCCCTTAACTTTTTTTTCTAAGTTGTCACTTAGGTAACAGTTACTTAGGTATGTGAATTCATTTACGAATTTCAGTTTACTATTTAGGTAGGAGCAATACCTAAAGTGCATGTGCACTAGGCAGCAGATATGATCACTATTCAAGGACTTGGAATCTTCTGGATTCTTTCTAGCATAGTTTCATATAGAGGGAGATCTTGTGGTAGTGACACTCTCTCTAATATACTACAAACATATATCGCTTATATGCCACTTTAACTGTCAAAACCCCTAGGAATTGTATTTACTTTCATTAAGCAGAGATACTATAACAGGGTATACAGTATTTACACTGTTCGCCAGAGTACAGCTTTGTGTAGAAACTTGTTTCTGAATAACAACAGGAGCAACTTTTCCCCCAGCCCCTTAGTACTGTAAAGATACTAGCCATGCTCAAGTATTAGATGCTTAACAACTGTATAAGCATATGCATAGTAAAGGAAGAGTCGAAGAAATGCAGAAGGGGAATCTGTTGCCTCAGTTTTCCTAATTTCCGCAACTTCTTGTACAAGTCAGTGGAGTGGTAACTTTCCAGACTAGACAATAGGTAAAATGCATGTGTTGTTTTAAATTTTAGATAGCAATGCAGGGGCCCTGATCAGGATTGCAACCATGGCACATAGACAAAGGGAACATAATCCTTTCCCCTCTTCACCTCTTCCTGATGAAAATCCCACCCCCCACCCCAGTTGCTATTTGCCTTAGGAGGGTAACTGCCATTGGTGCCAAAGGCAGCTTCTGTCCTGGGGCAAACAGTGGGTGAGGGGTGGGGGTGGGGGTCACTGCAATTGTGGAACTAGGGGTGGGGGAAAGGAAAGAATAAACCCCTCCCTCCTTGTATGACATGGTCATGATCCTAATTGTCACTCACCCCACTGAGTACTGCTATTTAAATTTTTAAAACGTGAAAATCATCTAGGCAGATAAGAAATTGCAATTAATTTCTTCATCTGATTAGGGAGATTGCAAGTAATTTCTGGTCTAAGGAAACAAATTTTCTGCAGAAGAAAAATCCTGTATGTTCCTTTAAAAGAAAATTGCTGCTTTAATGATGGAGAGCAGGTGTTAGGGACAGACAAATCTGTCAGTTGCTATTTCTCTCAGCTTCTCATTTTTCAAGTTTTCTCCTGTTTCTGCATCAGTTCATTTTTTTTAAAGTCTGCATTTTCGTGCACTTTTCTCCTAATACATCCTTTTTGGTACACAATTTAGCCTACTATATGTGTTTTTGTAATCAATTTCCCTTAATATAATGCACTTTTGTACATAATTTCCACAAATATGCACTTCTTTGTATGCATTTTTTCATAAAAGAACTGTACTGAAAAATTTGGTGAAGTGCGAATACCAAGCAGTAACTGCATTTTGGTTTGTGTATCAATTTGGGAAGTGCTAATTCAAGTAGGTTCACTTTAAAATGCAAACCAATCAAAAGTCTCTCTCATGTTGTCCTGAGAAAAATGTATTTTAAAAAATTCCAAGAAAAGTTATTGAAATATTGGGACATGCTGTTGTACTCCTAATAACTGTGACAGTATTTGTACTTTAAAACTCTAATTAAAATATGGTTTTGGCCGTATGAATTTTACATAGCTTTCATATTTTGGTTTTAATTTGTTATTCTGTTCCAAATTATGGGCCACTGGCATGAGAAATAGTTTTGCGCCTGCAAGCATAGGAGCTCTTTTTGGAGATTTTCCATATTCTGTTTTACCATGTAGACAATAATGCCCCCTTGTCAAATTCCAGTTTTAATATATGAACCAGAAAACCCTGAGGCCAAGCAGTTTCTTCCACTTATTGAGCAAAAACTACTATTAGGTAAGTGTGAAAACAGTGAACACTGCAAACTATTCTGCAAATATTTCTGCTCTCCAGGAGCAGAAAGCTTTGGGTCTTGTTAAATGTATATGGCCTGTGGAGACAAAGCAAAACGCAAGCTTGCTCCTTATTGTTAAAGCACTATCTGTATTCACATTATAGTAGATTGTAACAGTGGTCAAAATTTTGAGTTACACTTGTAGCCCAATCCTATGTATGTTACCATTACTCAAAAGTAAGTCCCACTGAGTTCAGTGGAGTTTACTCATGAGTGTGTGCATAGGATTGCAAATAAACACTTATTTGCAAAATTAGTGTTAATGATATTGGAAGAAATCCTCTGCATCTGCTTCACACTTTAAAGCAGTGTCCTGGCACATTATTGTATCACTGGTGTTTACTGCAATACATATGTAAGTATGAAGGGGAGGTGTGTGTGTGTATTTAAAGCATTTTTACCTTGCTCTTCATCCAAAAGGGCTCCCAGAGCAGCTTTTAAGGCACAACACAAAAGGAAAAAAGGTATGGGGAGGGAGGAGGAAAAAAGTAAACTCGGGTACCAGTTCTTAATGTTATAGTCTTCTTATAATGACCAGCTGAGATGGAACAGTTCAGGTAGAGGAGGAGTCAAAAGGAACTGGTCTCTCAGCAGAGCCAGGGTAATGGCCCTGCTTCCCTTCTCTTCCTCTGCTACAACCTGGTGCCATGTCCACAAACACATGGGGTTATATGTTTTTAAAAATTGTTGGTGGGTGGTGGGCTTTGGGGTTGTGTTTGTGATTTTAAGGGTTGGGTGCCCACTTGATAGGCGGAAGTGAGGGAGGCATGTGTCCACCTGGCGGAGGCAGTGGGGGGAGTTCTGGGGGTCAGAACATACCGAGGCTGAGTGACAGATGCTGGCAGAGCACTAGGGGCAGGCCATGCCAGGTAGGTGGAACAGGGGAGAGATGCGTAATATCTATCCCCTGTTTCGGGCCTGTCCAGAGCCGAAGGATGGCTGGGGGATGCCTGACTCCATCCTCTGGCCTTCGTCTGCTGCTGTGTAATGCCAGGTCTGTTGCCCATAAAACATCTCTCATCCATGACATGATCCTGTGGACCTGGCATGTATTACAGAGACTTGGCTAGATGAGGCTGCTGCTCCCACTCTTGTGGCCATTTGCCCAGCTGGATTTTCATATGCGCAGTAGATGAGGGCTGTGGGTCAGGGAGGAGGAGTGGCTGTTATCTACTGGGAGTCCTTGGTCCTCACCAGACTCCCTCTCCAGGAGACCAGGGTTGCTGATAGCATGTACTGGAGAGTGATAGGAGTGATGCCATCAGTCCTCAAGGAGGTGGTGATAAGACCACTGTTAAAGAAGCCCTCCTTGGATCCCCAAGACTTGAACAACTTTCTCCCGGTCTCGAATCTGCTGGTTTTGGGCAAGGTGATTGAGCGGGTGGTGGCTTAGCAGTTGCAGGCAGACTTGGAAGAAGTCCATTTCAGTTGGCCTTCAGGCTTGGGCATGGGACAGAAACAGCCTTGGTCGCATTGGTGGATGATATGGGGAGAGCTCTGGATAGGAGCGAATGCTCCTTGTTCTCCTCGATCTCTCAGCGGCTTTTGATACTGTCAACCACGGTATCCTCCTGGACCGCCTGGAGGGGTTGGGCATAAGGGACACTGTATTATGGTGGTTCCCTTCCTTTCTCTGTGGCAGGTACCAGAAGGTAGCTCTGGGGGAGGAGACTTCAGACCCTTGGCTGCTCACTTGCGGGGTGCCACAGGGTTCTATTCTCTTCCCGATGTTATTTACCATCTATATGAAGCCACTGGGGGCTATCATCAGGAGGTTCGGGGTGCAGTGTCACCAATATGAAGATGACACGCAACTCTACCTTTCATTTAAATCCTCACCAAGGTTGGCTATAGAAACCCTGTCCAAGTGTGTGGAGTCCGTGAGTGGCTGGATAGAAAGGACTAAGCTGAAACTGAACCCCAACAAAACCGAAGTACTTTTTGTGGGAGACAAGGGGAGATTGGGTGATGTTGACCTGGTGTTTAATGGGGTGCAGCTACCCCTGAAGGACCAGGTCCGCTGTCTGGGGGTCATTTTAGACTTCCAGCTATCCATGGAGGCTCAGGTGTCAGCCGTGAGCTGGGCAGCGCTGTACCAACTCCATCTGATACGGCAGCTGCACCCCATCTCCCTAACCATCCGCTCCCATCAGTAGTTCATGTCCTGGTCTCCTCTCACCTAGACTACTGTAATGTGCTCTATGTGGGGTTACCCTTGAAGACGTTTCGGAAGTTGCAACTGGTGCAGAATGCAGTGGCCTGCCTGATTAAAGGCAGCCATCAGCGAGACAACATCACTCCAGCGCTGAAGGAGTTGCACTGGTTATCACTTGTCTTTTGATCCCAATTCAAGGTGTTGGCATTGACCTTTAAAACCTTATATGGTTCTGTCCCAGTCTATCTTAAGGAGCGCCTCCAACAACACCAGGGATGCCGCTCAACGAGATCACCCTCGGTAGGCCTTCTATCTGCCCCATCAGCCAGGACAGCTAGGCTGGTGAGGACTAGGGAAAGGGCCTTTTCTGTGGTGGCCCCCACTCTGTGGAATTCCCTCCCTAGTGACCTCCGCTATGCCCCCTCTTTGATGAGCTTCCGCCAGGCTTTAAAAACCTGGCTGTTCAGGAGGGCATTTGGGGTGGGTTTTTTAGAGTAGTGTTGTTTTGTTATGTTGTTTTGTTCAGTTGATTATGTAAATTTGTTATTAGTATTGTACGCTGCCTAGAGTGGCTGGGCAGCTGGCCAGATGGGTGGCTAATAAATCTAATAAATAAATAAATATCCAATGGTGGCTTTGTGTTTGCAAAAAGTGCCTCTGGTCATGTAAGGTGGGGCACCTAGATTTTGTTCCCCCCAAACCTCACCTACTGCAGTCTTCCAAATATCCCATACTGTTCCACACTGGGTCCCAGCCCTTTGCACAGCTGGAATATATTTCAAGTTTCTAAGTTGATGCCATAACAAATGCATATGTCCACTCAACCAGATGGCTGGGACTTTTCTAGCCCATTTCACAACCAAAAGTGACTATTATGATAAGAAGAAACGGGGGGCGGGGGCTTTTCTCAGTAGCTCAAGGTACAGAAGAATTTTACAAATATAAAAGACAATCTTCATGGAGAAGTTCCTTTAAACTTTGATACCGGCTATGTTGTTTCTAGGGCTATGTGTGATTTCAAAGAATTACATCAGCCCTGTTCTTTGTCTGTGCTTGAATTGCCCTCAGCCAATTGCCCTCAGCCAAACAGCTTTGTGGGAACTATCGGTATTGTGGTAGCTCCATGCTTTTTGGGAAAAGTCAAACTGTATGAATAGCCATCTCAATTGTCTAGTGCGGGGAAGGAAAGAACAGGAGGGCAGCACCAGATCAGTGAAGAAAGGAAGCCATGCCAGATGTGCAGTTCAATACATAATGAAGGATTACTAAAATTCACATAAATATTTATTTAAATACATTCAGAAATCCCTCTGTGTTTTGAGGCAATTTTCATCATTATTATTTATCACTTATTACTGAATTTGTTGGTCACCTCTGCACAGGCAAGGAAAATTATACACTAAGTAACTTTTCAAAAACACACACCCGAGAGATACATAAAACCAGCAAAATAAACACAAAATTTAAATAATTGCATGATCAAGGGAAATGAAGACCTGTGAATATAACTGCATGCAACTAAAAATTAATGTTTTAAATTAATGTGCTACAGTTTAAGCGTATAATCCAAGCTACTGGCTTTTCAGGCCACTGATTCTCTCATCAGGGCAGGGAATCAGTCCCTGTACTCATTTCCCCACTGTTGAGTGAAGGCATGGAAAGAGATCCATGTGCGTTGCTTTTTCCATTAAGATCTGGAAACCTCCTGGATCCAAGGAAAACAGCAGGGGGAAGTGTGTGGGGAGGATGCAGAGGGGTTATGGCTGCTGCCTGTCCCAGAAACAGGAAAGGAGAGAGGGAGATAGGAGCTGGTGATCCCGGCCAGGTAAGAGGAAGGGCAAATCGGCCCCTGAATAATTAGTTGCCAGGCTGACTTATGTTTGTATCTTTTTCATCTCCATGTTAGAAAGTAAACATGGCAATGAAGAAGGTGAAGGAACTGGTGAAGAGAGCAGTGACGACAGTGAAGAGGATACCAGCAATACAGATAACAGTGAGACTGAGAGTGAAGCAAGTTCTGAAGATTCTGATAAAAATGTTTAGAAATTTGGGAGTGCCATGACTGAGTGTATTCTTAATACCATTTTCTTTGAAATGCACACATTAAAATGAGCTGGTTTAATAACAATTATCACCCTGACCCCCATAATATATGTTTCTTATACTTCCATTGCTTTCAATGCTCCACTGTTTCAAGCAGTTATTGTTACATACAAATGTGCTAGCCGTAGACAACTCCTTGAAACATATTGTTATTGATGAGCAATTTGAGAAATGAAAAGTTTTTGTGAGTTATATGAAATGTGTCCATGGGATAAATGTATTTACTTCTAGTAACCTAATATTCAGGACTGGTTGGCACAGCTCTTGCGCTGTTAGCCTTGTTTCAGGCATTTGGCATATAGAGCTACAGCTGGAACTATAGTAGATCCTCTAGCAATTTGTTGGTGTTAGAAGTGTACTGCAAGAGGCTTGAGGAGGGCAGATACAGACTGGTTAGAAGTCTGTGTAATTTTTAAATCCTTCCATCTTGAGGATCTAGCACAGGGCAAGTCCTTATATGCCTCTTCCCTACCCACTCTGTGTCCCAGTCTTTTAGTTGGCTGGTACAGGGGTGACCATTTGGTTCTATGTGGGTATTTTTATGGAACACTGAGGGTGTTCTGAGAATCCCAGAAGCATGTGCAACATCCATTCTCACCATATCCTCCAACAGTGCTTCTGGGGATTGCTTTGGTTTCTTTTTGAATTTTTGAGTTTTCCAACAATGAGGCAGTGTATCTGATTGAGTAACAAATAGGACTGCAATGTTTCGTTAATTAATCGGGCAAATTAATTGATTACATATATTTTCATAGGTTAAAAAGCCCCCCCCCCCCATTAATCAAGCAGTAGAATTCTACCAACAGAAGTTATGCTACTTTCTGTAAAGGAGCTACCATAAAGATTTGCCAGTGGTCTGATCAGGGGAACACTGAAAGCATATATCTCTTTCTAGACATTTGTTTATAGCAGGGATGGGGAACCTCTGGCTAGTACACCTAATTTGGCCCGTTAATCATCCAGTATATGGAAGCTTTGGCTCCATCCATGGGTCCCACCCACTCTGCTCCCCAAGCCCCTCTGCATGTCCTGCCCCCTGTAAGCTACCAGGAGCTAGGGGAGATGGCAGGGAGGGACATCCCCCTGTTATCTCTGATCATTGATGCTATTTTAAGAACTAAGTTTTGTTTATTTGTATGATTCATACATGTTAAGGAAATAAAAAGTCATGTTCAATTTCTTTCTGCGTGGATAACAAATATTCTTAATACATAAGTTACAGCAGGTGATTCCCCTACATGCAAGCAAACTGAACGATTGTTCCCTGCGTGAGGGTCCGGCCCACAAGTGAAGAAATCCCAAGAGAGTTCAATAAAACCCTGTATCTTCCCTCCCCCATGTCAGAGTGTAGTGGCAGCATGCCAGGCCAATATAGAAAATTGGAAGCCTGTACATATACCCTTCATATGCTCATCCAGCCCTGTGCAGACTACGGCTTACTGAAGATTGTTGTATGGGAAAGGCACATACTATCTTTCCTTGGATCAAAAGTGGATTTTAAATATTCTTCTTGTTCTTCCTGTAATACAACTTGGGACCTTGTAACATTTCATAGTGAAAGGAGGCAGGATTGGACTCAGAAGAAAGGTGTCCCAAGTTCCTCACCTCATCCCACAATCTTTAAAGCAGGAATGGGAAACCTCCAAACCATGGGCTGGATGCAGAGTTTCCTCATCTGTTCCGTAGGCCCAGCTCCTTCTCCCTCCAGCCCTGTGCACACCAGGAAAATAGTTAAGATATTCTGATAGCTTCCTCCATTTTTCTTGATTTAGCTGAAACTGACAGCATGACATAATGATATAACTAAGAAAAATAAATAAAGAACAGAGAGTAATTCAGGGTCTTGTCATTGGATTTCCTGGAACAGTAAGTAAATGCTTAGGATGATATAAACTACTGGTCTTTGCCAGCACAGTTTTATAAAATGTGTCCATAATAGCAGCTCTGGCTAACCTTTGATTCTTCAAGGTGACTACAGTCCATGTACCATGTATGATAAAATCTCTGGTTTTATTGCAAACCTGGGACTATAAATGGAGAGTGTTGTCAAACACTGGAGAGCCACACTAACATGATTGGTGGCATGTATTCAATTTGGTGGATTACACTTTGTTTCCGCCTGTATTATTGGGAAATGTTGCTATTTCAGATGCTGACGCTTTAGCATTCTGATGACCTTGGTCGGGCTTTGAATAAACTTATGAAAAAGATTGGCTGAATCGTATTTGTATGGTGTTTTCCAAAAACATCTTGGAGAGTAAAGTCTTTCTATTAAGTTTTGAATTAAACTAAATTAAATGGCATTTATATAGGGCTGAGAAAGATTACACTAGACAGCAGAAAGAAAGTGCCTTGCATAGTTTACTGTTTGCGTGAAATAATGTAATATCTACTCCTCTCATTCCCTGTGTCTTTACAAAAATGCAGAACTATCTAGCTGTCAGCCTATCTTTATCTTTCATCTAAATAAGATGTGATGAGCATGATCTTCATTGTGTGGAACACTTAGCACAGATCTGTGACTGATCGATCATAAAGACAGAGGGGGTAGATTATGCAAAGAGGAGAGAAAATACCCTCCACAGTGCAGTGTTCACTATTTAGAAATATACCTGGTCCAGAATCATAACAGTACACTGAGGGTGACTTTGGAGGGAGTAGTTGAAGGGGACAGGTGAGCTAAATTATTTTCTAAGCACTGTGCCTGAAGGTCCATACAATTAAAAATAAATGCTGGTGAATTGATTTTATAACTCTTAAATATATGGCCATTTATGTCTCAATAATTTTATTTTTTGTGTAGTGCTTAAAAACTAGGTGCATAAAGAAAAAGTGCCTTCCAAATGAACTGTCTAATTTAGACAAGTAACAAAATATGAAAATTAGCAAGTGGAGGAAGTGGAGGCTAAAGGATAGGGTGGATTCCCCCTACTAAGACCAGAGACATTGCTATGACCTTGGGGGGAGGAATCTGAGATTGAACAGTTCCCCCATCCCCCTTGCAGCCCATATGGAAAGCAGTGATGTTGGAAGCCTATGAGGAGAGGAGGAAGGGGAGGGGAGGGGGGAGGAGGAGAGGCCAGGATCCTCAAGCCTCTCCATTGTCCATCCCATCCACGGCATGGGAGGTCAGCTAGACAAGCCAAGAGGCTAAAAAGAAAAGGAAGAATGGGAGATGTCCTCCTCCCATCCTGCCTGGATCCTGCCAGCAAGGCATAGAATAGACAGAGGGCCCTCTGTCTATCGAGCTGCAATGCCTTAGGATTGTGCTCTTGACATGTGTGTGTTTTGTTTTAAAGAGGAAGAAAATCAACTGAATCAGTGTCAGCTGGTAAGGAATTCCATAAATAATAAGCAGTAAGAAAAGAAACACAAAGAAACAAAACAGAGAAAGAGACATGGGATTTGACAAGCAACAATGATCCAAAATAATGCAGAGATGGGGGAAGATAAATCAGATGTAAAAGATAATCAGGAGTAAGAAAATGAATATATTTAAAGGGAATTAAGAGAATCTTACATTGACTGTGAAAACAGTAACTAATGAAGAGAAATCAAAAGCAGAGAAATAAGATCTATCTGCATTAAAAAAATGTGGCAGAATGTAAAACATAAGTGATTTAAGATGGAAATGGAAAAGACTAAAGAACACAATTATCAAGTTGAGACAAACTAAGAGAACAAACACAAGTATGGGCAGAATCCCACAGTGGTAATAAATTTTAGCAATATTTTACAACTGAAAATGGTGGGACTTGGGTAATGATTTAAAAATGGAGAAGAAAAATTATGAAAAATAGCACCAAGATCTTTAGCTTGAGAAGCTGAAATTATAACATCAGCAATAGTCAAAGAAACAGAAGGAATGAGAAAAGTCCAGTGGAAAAATATATATTTTGCCTTGAAAAGATTTGAATGAAAGAGTGAGCACAGCTATGAGGAAATCACAAGAAGATGAGATGAATAATCAAAGATAGAAAATAATCATCAGCATAGATATGAGAATTACAACCAAAAGATTGAATAAGAGAATCTAAACGACAAAACAAAGAGCCTAAAACTCCTTGAGGAACACCAGTAAATGGACTTGGGGAGAGGACCATCAATAGAAACGTGATATCTATGACAAAATAAGTGGAAAACCAAGGGAGAATAGAATACCATACTGAAAAGACTGATCAGCAGTGTCAAAAGAAGAAGAATGGAATACTACTTCTGTTTAGACATGCAGCATTTTCTAAAAGTAAAGTATCTGTTGAATGATAAAGCATGTATGCCATATTGGTAAAAAGAAAACAATTCAATTAAAAAAAAAAAGCTTGAACGTGGAGAACACCATGCTCAAAGAAGAGGAACTGGACAATAGTTAGCCAATGAAGAATTAAATGCAGAGGTATTTTTAACTGGGGAAACTAATTCATACATACATATGTGAGGGGAAATTAAAGATTTGAAATGTAATGTGGAGATATTAGTTGGGGTAGTCTGTTTAAGAGAGGGAAGGACTAGAGTCAATAGCACAAGCAGTAGTGCTGGATGAAGGCAAAAGAACAGAAAGATCATCCAAAGAAATATAACAGAAGGAAGAAAACAAAGAATAGAAGGAAGAGGTGGTTCAGACTGAATAGGTATAGAAGACAAAGAAGACCGGGTAACTCCGACAAGAACAGACAGCATCTGATTTATATTATAGGAAAAACAGCAAAAACCTGAAGGTTTAAGAGCTGAGAAAGAGGAGGTAGAAGTGTAGAGCAACTAATTAATAATTAAACTAAAAGAAGATGGCAAGGAGAAGAAGGCAACAAAATCAATTCTGAAAATAAAATGGTTTACGAAGAGAAAGCAGACGAAAAAGAAGTGAGCACAAATTTTATAATAAAGAAAATCAATACATTCTTGGGGTTTGCACCATAAACATTCAGGACCCTGGATTTATGAACAAAGATAATGGAATGAGGAAGTAAGCCAAGGGTAAGGTGGAGAAGAACAATAAGGACTGATAGAGGTATGAGGGAATCAACTGCAGTACAACTAGCTGATCAACTAGTGAAGCAGCCTCAGTAGGGGAGGATGCACAAAGGAACAGTTAAATGTAAATGAAATAATTGAGAAGAATGGGAGGGGGAATAATCTGAAATTATGTTGAAATGATACTATATCCATGTGTGTTGTTTGGTTCCTCCACAATGGAAAAGTAAAGTGTGGTGTTAAATGGCACTCACTGTACTCCATTTTAGATGGAGGCCTTACAGTAGCACAACAGCCCCGCGCAACACACATTCTATAATACCACTGGTTAATAAATGTACTTGAAGTATAATAAAGTTAACTGAGATGCTTATGTCTGAACAACTTACAGCTTACGTGATAATGTTAGTCTGTGTGGTTGGAAGCAAGGAGAACTGTATTAGAAACAGTCTTGTTGTGTTGTGTTATAGTAAAAAATATTCTGCACTTTTAATCCCTTTGAACCAAAGCAAAGCTTTCTCCTTTACTGATGGTGGGTCCTTAAATATCAGCTCTATGTGATCACTTTTAGACAAATTCAACCAGGAATGTATATCTCTTGCCTTCATGTCTATCTTCATTGTTGTCATAATATGTTGTTGTTGTTCAGTCGTTAAGTCATGTCCGACTCTTCGTGACCCCATGGACCATAGCACACCAGGCCGTCCTGTCCTCCGCTCTTTCCCGGAGTGTGCTCAAATTCATATTCATTGCATCGGTGATGCTATCTAGCCATCTCATCCTCTGCCGTGCCCTTCTCCTTTTGCCTTCAATCTCTCCCAGCATCAGGGTCTTTTCCAGGGAGTTTTTCTTTGCATTAGGTGGCCAAAAGATTTGAGCTTCAGTTTCAGTATCTGGCCTTCCAATGAGCACTCAGGGTTGATTTCCTTTAGGATAGACTGATTTGACCTCCGTGCAGTCCTGGGGACTCGTAAGAGTCTTCTCCAGCACCACAGTTCGAAGGCATCAATTCTTTGGCGCTCAGCCTTCCTTATAGTCCAGCTCTCACAGCCATACGTTGCTACTGGGAAAACCATAGCTTTGATTATACAAATCTTTGTCGGCAAGGCGATGTCTCTGCTTCTTACTATGCTGTCTAGGTTTGCCATAGCTCTCCTCCCAAGGAGCAAGCGTCTTTTAATTTCATGGCTACACTCACCATCTGCGGTGATCTTGGAGCCCAAGAAAATAAAATCTGTCACTGCTTCCATTTCTTCCCCTTCTATATGCCAGGAAGTGATGGGGCCAGATGCCATGATCTGAGTTTTTTTAATGTTGAGTTTCAAACCAGCTTTTGCACTCTCCACTTTCCCCCTCAACAAGAGGCTCTTTAGATCCTCTTTGCTTTCTGCCATTAGGGTGGTATCATCTGCGTATCTGAGATTGTTGATGAGTCTCCCAGCAATCTTAATTCCGACCTGTGATTCATCCAACCCGGCGTTTCTCATGATGTACTCTGCATATAAATTAAATAAGCAGGGCGACAATATACAGCCTTGTCGTACTCCTTTCCCAATTTTGAACCAATCGGTTGTTCCGTGCCCAGTTCTTACTGTTGCTTCTTGACCCTCGTACAGGTTTCTCAGGAGACAGGTAAGGTGGTCTGGTACTCCCATCTCTTTAAGAATTTGCCAGAGTTTGTTGTGATCCACACAATCAAAGGCTTTAGCGTAGTCAATGAAGCAGAAATAGACGTTTTTCTGGGATTCTCTTGCTTTCTCCATGATGCAGCGAATGTTGGCGATTTGATCTCTGGTTCCTCTGCCTCTTTGAAACCCAGCTTATACTTCTGGTAGGTCTTGGTTCACATACTGCTGAAGCCTAGCTTGTAGGATTTTGAGCATCACCTTGCTGGCATGTGAAATGAGCGCAATTGTACGGTAGTTTGAACACTCTTTGGCATTGCCCTTCTTTGGAATTGGAATGTAAACTGACCTTTTCCAGTCTTGTGGCCACTGTTGAATGTTCCAAATTTTTTGGCATATTGAGTGCAGCACTTTAACAGCATCTTTTAGGATTTTAAATAGCTCAGCTGGAATACTGTCATCTCCGCTAGCTTTGTTGTTAGTAATGCTTTCTAAGGCCCACTAGATTTCACTCTCTAGGATGTCCGGCTGAAGTTCAGTGACTGCACTATCATGGCTATCAGGGACATTCAGACCTTTCCAGTATAGTTCTTCTGTGTATTCTTTCCACCTCTTCTTAATCTCATCTGCTTCTGTTAGGTCCCTGCCTTGTTTGTCCTTTATCATGCCTGTCTTTGCCCAAAACGTTCCCTTGGGATCTCCCGATTTTCTTGAAAAGATCTCTAGTCTTTCCCATTCTATTGTTTTCCTCGATTTCTTTGCATTGTTCATTTAAGAAGGCCTTCTTGTCTCTCCTTGCAATTCTCTGGAACTCTGCATTCAGTTGGATATATCTTCCCCTTTCTCCCTTGCTTTTTGCTTCCCTTCTTTCCTCAGCTACTTGTAAAGCCTCGTCAGACAGCCACTTGGCTTTCTTGCATTTCATTTTCTTTGGTATGGATTGAGTTGCTGCCTCCTGAACAATGTTATGGACCTCCGTCCATAGTTCCTCAGGCACTCTGTCTATCAGGTCTAATCCCTGAAATCTATTCCTCACCTCCACAGTATATTCATAAGGGATATGATTTAGGTCATACCTGAATGGTTTAGTGGTTTTCCCTACGTTCTTCAATTTAAGCCGAAATTTTGCAAGAATCAGCTCATGATCTGAGCCACAGTCAGCTCCAGGTCTTGTTTTTACTGACTGTATAGCTAATTAATTTTAATTCTAACATAATTCCATAGGAAAGGTGCAATGATTGGATGAACTCAGCCATTTCTGATTACCAAGACCATTTGACATAAAAGATGGGTTATAACACTATGGGAATATTTTTAGTTTTGCATAACTAAGGATCATACTGTTTCCAGTATCCTGTGTGACAACCATACTAAGCTTGGAAACTAACTGTCCAGAAATTTCCCTATCTTAGAAAAGAAAAAGTGGCTTTTTCCTGCAGCAGGAGAGGTGAACCAGGAGGTTACTGTATTTGCTATGACTTCAACAATAACCTGTTCTTCAATGTTGCTGCAAAAATAAGTGAGGACCTACCACAAGACGACTGAGCAGGCAGACAGCATTGCTGAGGCTTGAAGGGGGCTTTCCACAAGTTCATGTAGCAACTGTCAGAACTGATAGCTCCTACAGTCACCTGGAGCCTTTTTACTGTATGGAGGATTCATATGCCAGCTTCTTTCAATATGCCATTCACTCTTTCTACACTGTAAAAGGGGCCTTGTAGACTATTCATGCCAGGGGAAATGTCATCAGACCTGACATAAGAAGTTTAATATTTCAAATAAGTTGAAAACTGTAGGTCTTGCAAATTTCAGAATAGTAATTAAAAAATAAACTTGGAACCCAATGACTAGTTCAGAATCTGAGGCTGAGATATAGCGCCACCTGGGGGAAATGTCATATCTCAGAAGACTTAAAAAAACAGAAAGAAAAGATCTCTTCCAAATGTGTTTACTAACAGTTCTGTCAGTTTTTAGTCCCACTTTTTCATTCTCACTGATCTGCTGAAATCTATTTTCTTTTTTAAAAGCACTTTACTGTGATGTATTAGAAGCAAGTTATAATTATAGTATTTTTGGATGTTTTACTGTCATAATAATGGCCTGTCATGGGAAGACCATACGGAGTATATTATTTGCATAGGCCAACATGGCCCTCCCTATAAAGGTTAGTTTTATGAAAGCTTCTACAGAGTCAAACGATCTTATTCTTCAGAGTCTGCTCTCTCTCCTCCTCCTCCTCCCCCGCTCCTTCTCCGTAAGCCTGTAAGTACTTTAGCTGAGGCTGCAGGTGTTTGTCCTTGTTTAAAATAAAATAAAGTAGTATTAGCACTATAAATATTAGTACTATTGTTATTTAAAAGCTGGATAATGTTAATTTTCCATTCCTGCCCTTGGTTAAAGGAAAATAAAATCTGCCAGGTGTCAGCCTTTAGCTGGAGGCAATTAGACTGCCTTGGAAACTATGACATTTCATATTCTGTATTGAGTCTGGGGACCACGGTGGCTTAGTGGTTAAGACGCTGAACTGCAGACTGGAAGGTCGGCAGGTCAGCAGTTCGAGACCCGAGTGCTGCAGACCCGAGTGCTGCGTGACCATCTTCAGTCCCAGCTTCTGCCAACCTAGCTGCCAACCTAGCAGTTCGAAAGCAAGAAATTGCAAGTAGATAAATAGGTACCGTCTCGGCGGGAAAGGTAACAGCGTTCCGTGCACCTCGGTGTTCAGTCATGCCGGCCACATGACCACGGAAGCGTCTTCGGACAGCGCTGGCTCTTCGGCTTAGAAACGGGGATGAGCACCGCACCCTTGAGTCGGACACGACTGGTTGGGGACACCTTTACCTTTTTATTGAGTTGATGAGGTTTTTGATAAGGAGATAGCTCCAGGTGTTCTGGGGAAGGGGTGGGCAGGGAGTGGATCAACATCTTCTGGTAGATCAGCAAAGTTTTTTTGACTCCCAATGGTGTAGCAACTGCAATAACAAAAAGCCCCCCCCCCCTTAGGCTGCTGAAATCAAGAAAGCTTTGGTGAAAATTCGGGTAGATTTATGTGTGGAAGGATTAGTGTGCCAGCTCCAGTCTTGGCACTGAAATTCCTGAGCTAAGCATGTGCTCAGAGGCACGGTCTTTGCCATTCTTGTCCACCTTCCTGAGCCACTGGTTATCAGTTGGCCCAGGATGGTGGAACTCTAGCTTCTAGTGAAAAACAAAGTAGAACCTGCAAGCCTAAAGTCCACCGACCCCTGCTCTAGGTTTGACCCCAGATTTTGAAGGAGTCGTTCTCTCCATGAGGGGGGCTGTTTGTCCATTAGTGCATTAGCATTTCATTGGTTTAGCTTGTGGGATGTCTGCAGTGCTTCAGTGGCCCTGGCCTGTTTCTTTCTCTCCTATCCTCATTGTGTTTACTGCCCAAGAAATCTAGCGTCCAAAGATGACATCCCGCCACTAATAGACCCCTGTACATACCCTTGACCAACCGAAGGCCGTTGCAAAGCCTTGTAATAGATATCCGGTGAGAGAGGGTCCTTTGGGGTGGATAAGCTGCAGATATGGAAAGCGTTAACCCCCCCCCCTTCTCCGCCCCCAATCCCTTTGGCTAAGGAGCTGCTTTTCTAGACCAGCAGTGTCGCTTTTGTCACCTAAGCCTGCTTTCTGCCAAGTGCCGCTCTCCGAGGTGCTGAAATCCATTCTAGCTCTTCAATCCCCTCCCGCCCGCGCGCCAACCCGCCCCTTCTCAGGGCAGCCTTCGGAGCAAGGCCCTCCTGCGAACCATATGGTAGCCGTTATCGTTGGCTACCTGGCCCTGAACGAACGGCAGGGGGTCGGTTTTATTTGTCTTTTTCTTCCAGGGGAAGGAATACTCGGTAAAGTCTATAATCCTTTGAAGGCATGCTCAGTTTATAACAGTGGAGGCTGGTGTCAGTGGGGCTATGAATCCGCTCTGGGTTTCAGTCAGAACCCCAGAGAAGCTGTCCAAGGTGCTGAACCCAATCCCTAAACCAGGTTCAGCACCTTGGATAGTTTCGTTAGAGTTCTGGCTGGTTCTGAACTGAAACCCAGAACAGATTGAAAGCCCTACTGATATCGAAGCCACCAGCCTCCACTGGTTTATTATTATTATTATTATTATAGCATAAGCTTGCCAAATGCAAGTGCTATACTTCGAAGCCATGGGAAACGTGTCCTTACACACATCGCAGAAGGGTCTTGCTGTTAAGGCAAGTAAAGAAAAGTTCGGGCCCGACCTGCGGAAAAAGGATTTCCTGAAATAATGAGTAGATCGTTCTCAGTTTCTAGCCATCTGAACTATCAAAAGACTAGGCTTTGACCCTTTTGAAAATGATACGTGTTAGGGATGTGGCGGCAAGTGCCCAGGCAATTCTTTCGCAAGGCAGAGGGGTCACCGTGCATTGCCCCGCCTCAGCTCTGCCGCTCTCCCAGTCGAAGGCGGGAAGTGAATGTTCACCGAGTCCTTCAGAAAGGACAGATGACTGAGACCTGTACGTAGCGCCGCTGTTTGACCCTCATCTGTAAGAAATCTCTGGACATCCAGACTGCTCCTCCGCCATGCTCTTCTCGCTCCCGTGTGTGTATGGGCGCGCGCGCCACAACATCGCATGCGTCCCCTCAGAGAGGCGCGTATTTCTCCGTCTGGCTCGCAGTCTCTTGGTGCTAAAGGTGAACGCATCCTATCCTGGCAAGGAATGGCGTATTTTGAAACTTGTATTAAACCCCAGGATGATATCCCAGGGCAAAGGCTTCCCCTTTCCCCCTCAATTTCATTTTTGGCAGAAGTGTCGTGTGTGTGTGTGTGTGTTGCTAAATCCGTGTCTGAACTGCCAGGTGGTGTTCTCTCGTTCGTAGCTTTGCAAGCGGAAAGGACACAGGACAGGACAGGAGGCTCCCGCGTCTTTGATTCGTTGGCGCCCCCAAGTGGAAACTCTAAATGATTATTCAGGGTTTGGCTCCCCGCCCCTCCCCCTTCCTAGACGGCAACAGATTCTCGAAACTCCTCCAAACGAATAGAGAAAGGGAAGCTTCCCTCCTTAAGACGATTGCCCAACAGTATGATCAGAATGTCCCGGACGCGAATAAGGTTGCTATTGGAGAAAGGTGACTATGAGCCAAAATTGGGATCGACCAGATGCCTTTTCGAGAATGAACTTTTTCATAAGACCTGATGAACAGAAGGGCGACCCAATCCCCTGCTGAGAGCGCAAGTGTCTGTTTAGGGAAAGGCTCAGTCTTCTGACGTGGCCTGATCAGGACGTATGAAGAACACCCAGGGAGCTGGGTCCGAGCGGGAGGGAAGCGTCTCCTTCCAGGCTCCCCATCTCTCGGCGTGCGGTAAGTCTGTGCTGCCAGTCTCATGTCTAGGGCCAATCTCTTCTTCGTGATCTGGATTCGTAATCGAGGTGCAAAGCCTCCGCCGCACGCACTCCCCGCTTCCCTCCTTCAGGAAACCACAACACCTGCAGGTGAATCACGCGCGCTGGGTAAAGCGCAGCAGCATTTGGGGGCGCGTGATTCCACGCGCACACTCCTACCTCCCCCACCCCACCCCACCCCAAACTCCAGCTATTTTGCTTTCCATACTGGAGCAAACGAGGTGCTGCTGCTGGTGGCGGCGGCGGCGGCAAGCGTGGTGACTCATGCCTGCGTCGCAACAGATCAGCCGACGATTTACGCTTTTAAAAGAAGCAAATCCCAACCACTTGTGTGGGGAGGAAAGGTCATCCCGAATTAAATTCCAGGGCGCCATTGATATTCCGACGTCGTTTGTGTCGGAGTTTATAAGCGCCAAGTCCTTCCAAAGCTCAAATTTCTCGATCTTCTTCGTTTTGGTCTCTCGGAGTTTGATCTAGCGCCTTCAGTCCTTGACTGGTAAGTTTTCTTAATTTTTATTTTTATTTTTTCTTAGAAAAAATGAATGGCCCCTCTTTCCCTGTGTTAGTGAAGGTTTCGAGATCTTCTGTTTCAAGAGTGTAGAGGTTTCTGCGCCTGACAGTTTTTGTGGCTTCCCCTACGTGAATCTGAATAAAGAATATTTGGGGAAGAGACTGGGAGGCGGCTGTTTATGGTGATAACCTGTTACTTCACTTCCAAGCACGGCCCAGAGCGCCTGTCTCTCTCAGCTTTGGGGAATTAAGGTCTGTGATTTTAAATCAAATTATGCAGACTGATCATTACAAAATCGTCTCCCCCCACGCCTTTGTATTCCAGCATGTGTGTGTTTTGGCGAGAACTTTTCTGTCTAATGATACAGCGCTGACAGGTGTTGGTACATCGCGGCCAAACTTACTCTCGTTAATTTACTGCGACTTTGGATTTGTCTTTACTAAAGGGGAAAAACAAATCTGAGCCATCCAGTGTGTTGGGAGGGAAGGAGAGAGGCATTGATTGATCCGCTGGTTGCTGACCAATGAACCAGGAGTGGTTGGTTGCTAGAAATCGACTGAAATACCTTCGGAAAGCAGTGTAAAGAATGTAAATAGAGAGCTAGTCCAAAAAGGCCAGGCAACTCTTACCAGATGAGCAGCACATTTTGTTTATGAAATTAGGGAATCGAATTGTTACCATTTTAATTGCATTGATCTCTGTTAGGTGTGCAAGTGTGTCTCTGGTCCGCACCTTTATATACCTTGTGTGTGTTTCTGTGTGTGTGTGTGTTTCTCTCTCTCTCTCTCTCTGTATGTTCATAGGTGTGAGTTCCTGTATAAAATATATTGGTTTACAGCACAATCCTATGCATATCTACTCAGAAGTAAGTCCCACTGAGTTCAATAGGACTTACTCCCCGGTAACTGTGTATAGAACTGCAGCCTTAATGGTTCCTTTTACCCGCATTGTTTGCCCACAACTAGGAGTTATCCTCCCTCAACATTATTTAGTCTGGCATTTCATACAATCGGAAGAAAAGATGCAAGGCTGTCACAAGAATTCTCTCTGTCCGGACTTATATGACTCGATCATCATCTATTGTCGCTGTTGTTCTCTAAGCCTGCTTATTGGAAGTTGGTTTCCCATTTGGCGTGAACCATAATTGCCCTCCTCATTGTCCATTGATATAATTGCCATAGACTTTATGGTCGGCTGAATCCATCCTTCTCCTCCAGCACGGGCGACACACTCGCTCTACTTCCAGTAGCAAAGGAATGGTTGAGCTTGTCGGCTCTGTCTGTCCAGACATTTTCCCACTTGCCGTGATTGCGAGCCTTATAAAAACCAACTAGGTGTCGTCGCCTCCAGCCATTTCTCCATCCACATCGCTTTGTTGTCTCGAGAAGGAAGGGAAGATCTCCGCGGTGTCTGGCTCCAAGAAACGTCTCGTAAGAACAAGGACTCCTCTCCCCACTCGAGGTGCAACACGGTCCTTTTGTGCCGATCTCCCACCACCACGCACACTCCATCCCCACCCCGCCTCCGACGACTGCTACTTCCCGATGAGTTTAATTGCTTATTGTTGGCTGCAGAATCACTTCTTGACCGTCACATCTTCCGGCTAGACAGACAGACAGACAGACAGAGGGGGGGCGATACCCGCGTCCCTCCAAAGACCCGATTTCTAAACCCGCCTTTCTTTTTCCTTGCAGTCAGTCCTTTTGCTGGCGGGGTCAGGAAAATATTGAAGCCAGAAACCTGGGATCAGAAGGCGTTGACTCTGAACCTAATGGCAACCTCGGATCCATCCTCCTCCAACACTGCTCAGGATCCCAACCCGACTAATTTACGACCCACAAGTAGGTCTGGGGGGTTTGTGTTGTTCCATCTTCGTTTTGCAAACATCGAAATGTGCATGCGTCGTCATTTTAAGCCGGGGCTCCGAGGAAAGAGTCGAGACTCACAACAACAACAACAACAACAGCAGCAACAAGAGCTACGTGGAATCCCTTACTCGACCCCTTCGTTCCCTTTCCCCCGCGATCTGATGCTGAAACCGGCGTGGGGGCGCGGGAGGTCGTTTGGGTTTGCCTTTGCTTGAGAATATTTCAGAAAAAGAAAAGCACCCACCCCGGTGTTATTACCGAACAAGAGAACAGGTGAAAGGTGACAAACCTGATCTCCACTAACACTGGCTTGATGGGTGAGCTGTGAGGCGGGGGTTAGGGTCGCAACTTGTTATTCAGGTCGTTTTCCGCGTTTGTGGACCGGGTCAGCCTTGGGCGGCTGTCAAAGCCTGGCGCTCCACGCGTGCTTTCGAAGCGCGCGGGTGGGCCCGTGTCTCTTCCATGCCCGCCTTCTTCATGGCCACGCTCCTTCTTGCTTCAGGGCACCCCGAGACCCGGGTGCCTGTGGCAGCTTTGCGGAAGGACGCGCTGTCCCCAGTTGCCCCGGGGTTGCCGGGAGTTCGTCAGGTGTGAGCGGGACGCGGATGGCGCTGCAGGCGAAAGGCGGGAAGGGGCCGTTCCTAGAGCTTTGCCCAGACAATTCAGACAGGCGCTCAGCAACCCAGAAGGAGCGGGTGTGTGTGTGTGTGTGTGTGTAGGCTGGCTGACAGAATTCCCGGCGGCAACGTGGGGGGGGGGGGTGTCGGGAAAGAAAGGATAAAAGCTTGGCAAGCCACAGCAAAGCGGGGAACCGCTTTTACCCTGCAAGGGCTGCGGGGCCATGAAGCATGAACACCCCGTCATTACTGCGATTATTCTGCGACTGCGAGGAATGAGGCGCGGGGGGAGGGGGAGGGGGGAGGGGGAGGCCCCCCGAACGAAAGCAGCTTCTTTGTGGCGGGCTTGCGCTTTTGTCTTTTCTCCTGGCGTTGCGGAGCCGTCGAGCTGTACAATCGGCCTCACCGCAAACAGACTCTAGATGGAATCTAGATTAATTAGTCCCCCGTTTGAAGACCCGCCCCCCCCGTTGGCTCTCATTCTGGGGCGAACAACAACGGGGGCGGGAGAAGCGTGTGGCGCGTCCTCTGGGTCAGGCCCCCCCCGCCGCCGCCTTCCGGCCACTGCAAGGAATGCGCCCTCCTGTCAGAGCCCCTGAGGTGGAAATAGCGCTGGCGGCGCGCTTCTTCCCGCGCTCGCGCGGCCATTGCTGCCTATTGTCTCCCGACGGCCGGCGCGCGCCCCCTCTCCCGCCCTCGGTGTCCGGCTGTCTGAAGCGCCGCGTGGGTGGAGGCGGCGGCGCGCGCGCGCGTGGCGGTGGGCTCCCTTTCGCCCTCCTCCGCCTGTCATGCGCCACCTGGCCTTTCGCTGCCTGGGGCGGGGAGCGAAGCTGCTTTAAAGTCCTGTCAGCGCCGCTTTAGCCGCCTGCCGCTCTTCCCTGCGCCGCCCTCCCCCTCCCCCTCCCCCTCCCCCTCCCCCTCCCCCTTGGCTCCCCGGCGCCCTCTCCTTCGTCCTCTCGGCGTCCTTCTGGCCGCTCCGGCCTCCTCCCTTTCACCCGAGACGCCGTCCTTGCCCCTTTCCAGCCCGCTGGCAGCTCACAGGTCTCCCTCCCGCACCACCCGTCCCTCGTGTGCTTTTCCCTTCCCTTCCCGCGCTCTGCTTTCCTCGCCTGCAGCTTCCTCTCTGCCTCCCTTTCCCCGCGCCCTGCCTTCTCCCACGCCCCATTTTTATCTCTGTTTTTTGCCGTCTGTTTTTTCAGTTCTCAGGCGATTTCTCTCTTCCACCCCTTCAAACCTGCTCCTCTGCGCCCCGCCATCATTTCTCTAGGCGCAGCCTTTTCCGTCCACGGTCTTGCCTCGCCTCCTCTTCCCACGCAGCGCCCCCCCTACAGGTGATCCAAAGAAAAGGAAAGGCCTTCCCGGTCTTGCAAACGAATGCTCATGCCCAACGCAGATCGTGGGCAGAACCAAACCTCAAGACACTTAGTTCACACACACACACCCATTTTATTTTATTAACCCTTTTGCCATGGAGCAGCACGGAGAAATATCCCCTCTTTTACGTTTGCTGCACTCATCCTCTCGCTTTCATTTTTAAGATTGCAATCCTATCCACGTTTAAACGGAAATAAGTGCCACTGATCTCAGTGCCAACCTACTTTTAAATTAAGGTGCATAGAATTGGGCTGTAGGGCTGAAATCTTACCTGGAAATAAATTCCGTTGAAATCAATGGGTCCCAATGAAAGCAGTTAAGATCGAGCTGCAAAGGCCACTATTCATACACGCACTCATGCGCCCGCTCGCACCCTGCAGGCCCAACTTTACACTCCTAAATCCGTTAAAGAGGCTATGTGGGCGTGTGTGTCCTGGTGGTGCTGGTGGCTGGGTGTTCCATATTTCTAGGACAGGGTTTAAACCCCAATGTTATGTATTGTATTGGCTATAGGAATTTTATCTCCACATACACACACACACACACACATACACACACAGTTGTGGTAGGGGGTGCGGCTCACCCACTTTTCCATTTCGCTCTTGCTAATTTCTTCCATGGGTGTTGGAAGCTGGCTAGAAATTCCCCGATTTCCTGTTAAATTTCCCATAAACACTCGACAAACCAGCTGAGTTCCGCCTTAATGCGTTGCCGTTTAAGGGCGTGATCCTATGCATATTTAGACAGAGAAAAAAGTCCTCCAACTCAACATTCTCTAGCCAGACATGGTGGCTGGGGAATGCTGGGAGTTGTAAGACTCTCCTCTGTCTAAACATGCACAGGATTGCGCCTTAAATAGCATTTGGCCTTGCCTTTGGACACCTGCCCAGTACCACTTAAGTCTTCAGTGGGCCTCCCTTCAAAGTTTGGGCGACATAGCAAAATATAGTTTCCCCTGAATTACATTTACACGGCCTTCCTGTTCGGATCCGGGTTAGTAATTCACAAACCCTAGAGATTAAATGCCCGCTGCCAAACAAGTTTCCTCCGATGTAAAATTCCACTGAGTTCAGTGGGATTTACCACTTAGGTAAATAAGTGCTCTTCCCCAGTAGTATATTGGACTCCTTCCGACGTGAGGGGCTCATCTTCCGGCGTCATCTCTTTTAGCCTTGTGATACGTTCCATGGGGTTTTCTTGGCAAGAATACTGGAGTGGGTTGCCATTTCCTTCTCCAGTGGACCACATCTTGTCAGAACTCTCTGCCATGACCTGTCCGTCTTGGGTGGCCCTGCACGGCATAGCTTATGGCTTCACTGAGTTACACAAGCCCCTTCGCCAGAACAAGGCAGTGATCCATGAAGGGGTTACCACTTAGGACTGTGGCCTTAATACCGGAGCAGAGCCGTTTCCCATTCTCCAAGCTCCTGGGAGCCTTTTGGCCTACTGGGACTTTGATGGCGGGATTCAGTTCTCTTTGCCCTACCTTTCGTCTGTGTTAGGCTTTTGCCGGGCGTGCGTGCGTGCGTGCTGTTTTGTCGTTCCGCTTTGCCTTCTCTCTCTTGCTTCGCCTCAAGCCCCCAACTCACGCTAGCACTTTGTCATGTGGCGAAACCATTCATCTGCAGGTTCCACAGGGAGGACTAGGCGGCATCCACCTCAGGCGGGAAAGGACTCCCTTACGCTACCGGAGAGGCTGGCCCTGCTGATCAAGTGTGCTCCGCTCCTGGGAAGATTGCGGCTGGTTGCCCCATCTCGGACTATGCACCTCCTCCCTCGGGGGCTGGCTGAAGGTCATCGCCACCTCGCGCGCACCTTCAGCACCTCCCAGGCAGGACAGCGCAATGCGCGCTCCAGCTGCCCGAGGGGGCGGGGCAGGGTGGATGGAGTCGTCTCGAAAACGGGGAGGAGGACTACGTGAGGGGCCTTTTAATGCGTCTCCCTGACTCGTCAAGCCGGCTGCAACCTAGTCATGCAAGTCCGATCATCTAGTCAAATACTATTTTTCACCCAATTAATTCCCGAACTCTTCCATGACCCCATTTCATGCCAGTTTATTTTAAGCTGCCACTTGCCTGGAGCTTCGCCAATAAATTATTAGGAGACGCTCAGGTCTCTCCCAGCGGCCTTGCCTCTTCCCTTCGTCCTGATGGGACCCATTTTGCCGCTCAGCCGGCTATACTCCCCTGGTGCCCGCCCCTCCTGTGACTCCAGCATTGCCCCCAAGTCTCTTTGCAAAGGAGAGAACGTATTCGGGCTGAAATTCCTGTAGCGCCACGAAAATCACAAGGTGGGAGTGGGGTGGCGGTGTTCATGGAGACAGTGGAGAGGGGCTCTAATACAAAGCTTTGGTGAAGGCACGTGGCTTCTGTCTTTTCTAATGGTGCTGTGATAATAGAACAAAGACTTCTGTTATGCCCGGACCTGTTTGAGAGCTTGGGCAGGCATCATCCGGTCACAAGGCAGGCGACACAGTGTTTTTGCCTGGAGCAGCTCCTGCGAGCTTCCCAGTTTATACTGAAGGTTTATATTGGAGCGTTAAAAAAAAAAAGAAGATATACCGATGCTGAAGGATACAGACAGAAATTCTGATCTCAGGCCTCCTCTTCTCTTTCACAAGTAGTACATATATTGATACCAAAGGTATTCTTGATAATCCCGAGGATAATCCGTTTCATTTTAAGGTAAGTTTCTAGCTCTCATGATGGCAGAAAATAGAATAGATTTTTTGGAAAAGTGCTGTTGTCCTACACAAGTATTTCCGATCTCTGATGACTCATATAACCTAAATTCCAGAGCTTCGTAGGAGGAGCCTCTGGTTTTGGCTGGTTTCACTCTTGCATGTTTACGAGTGGGCGGTATTTGCATAAAGTGGATTAGATTCACATCCCAAGGTAACTGCCATCCCCCACACCACCACTCTAATTTAAATAAAGAAAGAAAACACCTTCCCATTTGAGCGGTCGCCTCATGCTACGTTCTGTCTTATGTCTAGCAGAATGGCTAATACTCAGTTTATGTACTGAGAATTGGGACGTTTTAGAGGAAGATTTGCAGCTACTTCGAGGTAAAGGCAGCGGCTAGGGATTGTAAAGTAGGCTGTGTACCATCGACTCGTTTCTACAGGGTGTAAACCTTTTGTTTCTGTTCCTTTTAGCCTATGACACCTGGTGTGGTGTGGCTCATGGCTGCACGAAGAAAATCGGGCTCAAGATATGCGGTAAGTAAAAAGACGCAAAAAAAAGAAAGAAAAGAAAACAGTGCAGCCTTACATTCTTACATTCTTCACACACACTTTCACTCTCCCCCCCCACGCCCCTCCCTCACGCCCCTCCCTCACGCTTTGTCTTGGGTCCATAAGCAGTCTCGAAGCTTTTATCTCTCTCTAAACCCAACACTCCCTTTCTGGAAGGATTGAAGGGACTCGGTTGGCTCACAAAGAAAGTAGGCCACCTCTTTTATCTTCAGATAACGCAGAAACGGGAACGAAATTGCAAAGAAATTCTCCTCCTGCTCCTCCTTTTTTTCCTCCTCCGAATGAGGCAGCAATATCCCAAATTCGTTTTAGAAGAGGAGGTGGGCGCAGGAGGAGGGGGAGAAAGAATCCTACTTTTTTTTTCTTTCTTCCCTATAATCCTTTGGAAACTAGACGCGACGCGCTGTGTTGCGGGATAGACTCTTGCGCCATCTGCTGTCAGAAGCGGGCAAAGACCGGGAGACACCCGGACAAACGCCTCTGACGGTAGAATTTACTGGCTAGGTTTTTGGTGGTTTGTTTTGCTAAACTGACATAATGGTGCTAGAAAACGACTCCTGTGGCAGCCAGAAATACACGTTTTCAGGGTCAGGAGCGTGAGTGTTTGAAGCAAGATGGATGTTTGCCTCCTAGTAGGCAAACACTGGTGTGTATTTGTATCAGGCCTCTTGGGGCGCGATTGAGGGGGGGCTGCTCAATGTAGGGGCAAGATCTGGAGCGGGGGGGAGATATAGGTGTGCTGTGCAATAGGACTGTTCGAGGAAGGGTCCGTGCGTGCGTGATGTCGTTTCTCAGTATTGGGTTGGCTATAGGAGGAGGGGCGCTTTCTTTTTCCTTTCTGCTCCTGTCGCCTCGGCGAGAGGGGCGCTTTCTTTTTCTTCTATTTTTGCCCACGTCGTAACTGCTCAAGATCCAGACTCGCTGTAGCTTGCTCCCTCCGGCGAGCTTGTAAATGGGGCCCTCCTCAGGAAGCAGGGCAGGGGGTGTGGTGGATGGTCAATCGAAGCTGCCAGGGAGAGGAAGCGGGGTGTGTGTGGGGGGGAGCCCTACCAGGCTGTGTGGGGCTGCTTTGCCACATCTCCCTGTCTGAGATTTTTCAACCTTATCGGCCCAGAAAATACGGATCTCCTGGGGGAGAAAGATTAACGAGAGCCTTATTAAAGAGCCATTCGTCAGACTGCTGCGTCCGGGAGATACCGGGGCTGGCAGCCAGTCAGCGCTCTGTCGGCCTGGAATGAAGGGAGGAAGGGGGAACAAATAATATACCATCAGATTGCGCCCGTTACTGCGAGAGATTCTTTCACGGATAACAAGCCTGCCTGCCTGCCTCTCCCTAGATTTCTTTATAACGCCTTCCCATCCGGGGGGGGGGGGGAGAGGGTCAAGGAAGGAGGAAAGGGGAGACATCAATGTCCAACCAATTTTGGGGGCCATTAAAAAATGCAATTAATCGCCCAATCTACTCAGATTTAAGCCCCACTGAGTACGAGACGGTTTATTCCCACGTAAATATGCATACACGCGCCGCCTGATACTTGCAGTCCTTTGTGCGTTTCTTTGGGAGTAAGGCCCATTGACCTCGGCCGGGACTTGCTTCTGGGTAAGCATAAATAGGATCCGTCGGTAAGAATAATACAAGGTAGACATATATAAATGTTTCACTAATATTTTAACTTACTAATATTTTAACTTATGAGAAGGAAGGAAGGTGGGTGGGTCCTCCCAAGACGAAGAAAACCACGCACCCCAACTTGACTTATAGTGCAATCCTACACGTGTCTACTCAGGAGTAAGTCCCATTGATTTCAATGGGAGGACTTACTCCCAGGAAAGTGGGTATAGGATTGCAGCCTTAAATATTTTCGTTACACGGGGATTTGGCACCAGAATTCAGATGTGTCTAAATAGCATCAAATTGCAATTGGTTTAACCCTTCAATGCAGCAGACGTTGCCTTGGAGCCAAAGCGATGATATTAACTCCTGCGCCTGGCGTCGTTCTCTTCTATAAATAGTTCCTGATCTGGGTGTAATGGACCGTTTCCCTGCTGGTCCCTTCAACGGCTGGAGCGATGAGTTTTTTCATCATCGTTTTAATTTAGCCCGGCAAGCAGAACTGATAAAGTAACGCACCGTTGGCTCTGCCGCTCCGGGTTGCTAGACTACCAGGGTTTATGGAGGGGGCCACCCTTGTATCCAGCCAGTGACACGGCTACATTCCATCCGCTGGAAATGCTCCACACCCATCATTTGGGAAGAGGACAAATAAGAGGATAAAAACCCAAAACAATTACTGCGTTTCAAAACAAAAACAAAAAACACCGAGAAAGAGAAAAGAGAATTTGGCATCAAACCTGGCCTCGCTGTTTCTCTCCAAACGCCCCTCCAGTGTTTTCAGCAGGGCACAGTTGGATTAGCACTGTGTTAACACCCAGATATCCAAGCCGGCTGACCTGTGAACTGAAGGATAAATTGGGCTTCAGTCCAATTAATTGTGCCGCCTATCGTGAATTTTAACCGAGCCAGAAATCTGGTTTAGATCAATTAGCTTTTAAGGCGCCACCAGACTCATTTGTTCTTTGGGGTAGTGGATATGAATGTGTATTTGGGTGCGGGTGGGAGGGGTGAGTTTTTGCGCAAGCCACCAGACCTTGGCCACTGAGTTGTCATCGTAGGAGGATAAAATTGCTTTAGAAATTTTGAACTGGAAGTCCTCCTTACACTGCCAAAACTATTTCAAAATCCAAATTTTTATCACAAGTAGATGCGTTTGTTTATTTGCCTAAGGCCGACAGCGGAGAAAAAGGAGGGAGGGTTTCGAATAGGCCGGCCCGGCCCTCTACATAATAATAGGGCGTCCATGCCCCTAAATAAATATCCTTTAGGGATTACATTCGAAAGGCGCAGTCAGACTTCTTTTTTTCCTCCCAAAGGGGCCGACCAGAGAGCGCCTCTGTCTTAACACGGTTCGGAATCAAATATTGAATAGTGTGTGATTTTTAAATGCGATTTGCTCTTCTCCCCCCGCCCCCCAAAAAATCCAGCTCCGTAAGACACGGGTGAGGAAAATGCCCGTTTGTCGCCTAAACAGCGAGCCGCGGGCCATTAAAGGCTTTCAAGTCGATTGACCGAATCGATTGATCAGTTAATTAGCCCACCAAGGCAAATATGACGGTGTGTCAGCCGGCGATGGCCTGTGCTTCTTTCTCGAAGTAACGTGCCAGTTTCGGGGAACCAGCCAAGCATCTTTTTTGTTTTGGAGAATCACTCCAAGTTCTGGAGGCGTCTCGCCCGGAGTTGACTTGAGACAAGTAGCCAGGCGTCGGTACAACGCTGAGCAACGTTTGAAAGAAACTTGAATAAAAAACACACTGCAAAATCTGCAGTGACGAATGAATAGATTGTTGACACCGACTTAATCCAAGAGACATTCAGGCCTGTTTCCTTTATTACCTATATCTGCCTCATGTCTGGGCATGGTTTTGTTTGTTGGGGGTGGGGTGTTACTGCGAGGATGGATTGACATGATTATTATGCATTTCTGTTCTAACCTAAAGCTGATGCTGGAAAGACCAAATATCCAAGACAATTCCTTAACTCGGGAATACTAGCATTTCTTTTCCAGCATTGTACCATCCATGCACACAAGGCTTTTCGCCTCAGATGTATTATGTACACAATCTCCAAACTGAGAACTAGAAGCCTGGTTTGGAGATCCCGGTTTGGAGATGGGGCGGGCGGGGGGCGGGGGCGGAGTAGGAGAGAAAGTTCTCGATGGGATTAATCCTCCCCAGACGTCATCTTTAGACAGCCAAGGGGGTGGGAAATAGCAACAAAGACTGTTCTTGTTACAGGCAAGGTACACACCTGCCTGTAACAAGCCTTGTCTTCGGGTGGAAAGAGACTTCGCTTCAAGGACCTGCATCACTTAGACGCAAGTGCCATTGATTTCAATGGACTTTCGAATAGGTTTCAGCCTGTGGGGCTTTAACTGAAGCAAGGCTTGGGGTACTGGGCGTCTTTCCCAGACCACTGCTGCCAGCTCAGCGGGGCTTCGGCTGCGATGCTCTACGTCTTACCTGAGGTTGAGCTCAACAGGAGTTACTTCTGTACAGGATTGTGCTGAAAGTAAGAGTGCACGGGACTGCAGCATTATCGGGAAGTAAACAGCCCTGAAATCAACTGGATTTATTTCCCCCCGAAAACAAACAATTCGGATTTTTGCGGACCGGTGCGGTCCTGCCGTTATATACGTTTATGCAGATAAGCTCCGCTGTGTTCAGTGGCATTCATTCCTGCGTAAGGCATGCTGGTCTCATAGAATTGGGCACGTGAGGTGGTAATTTTTAAAATTCATCCCACTTTTCCTCTATGGAGCTCAAGAGCGAGCAAATGGTCTCCTCCCTCCCCGCCGAACTTTTATCTCCACAACAACCCTATGAGGTAGGCTAGGCCGAGAGATAGGTAATTAGCCCAGGGTCCTCGTCCAGTAAGCTTTGTGGCTCAGCGGAGATTCGAGCCTGAATCTGTTGTTCAGTCGTTCAGTCGTGTCCGACTCTTCGTGACCCCATGGACCATAGCACGCCAGGCCTTCCTGTCCTGCGCTCTCTCCCGGAGCGTGCTCAAGTTCATATTCATTGCATCCGTGATGCTATCTAGCCATCTCATCCTCTGCCGTCCCCTTCTCCTTTTGCCTTCAGTCTTTCCCAGCATCAGGGTCTTTTCCAGGGAGTTTTCTCTTCGCATTAGGTGGCCAAAATATTGGAGCTTCAGCTTCATTATCTGTCCTTCCAATGAGCACTCAGGGTTGATTTCCTTTAGGATGGACTGATTTGACCTCCTTGCAGTCCAGGGGACTCGTAAGAGTCTTCTCCAGCTCCACAGTTCGAAAGCATCAATTCTTCGGCGCTCAGCCTTCCTTATAGTCCAGCTCTCACAGCCATACATTACTACTGGGAAAACCATAGCTTTGATTAGACGGACCTTTGTCGGCAAGGTGATGTCTCTGCTTCTTACTATGCTGTCTAGGTTGGCCATAGCTTTCCTCCCAAGGAGCAAGCGTCTTTTAATTTCATGGCTACAGTCACCGTCTGTGGTGATCTTGGAGCCCAAGAAAGTAAAATCTGTCACTGCTTCCATTTCTTCCCCTTCTATATGCCAGGAAGTGATAGGGCCAGATGCCATGATCTGAGTTTTTTTAATGTTGAGTTTCAAACCAGCTTTTGCACTCTCCTCTTTCACCCTCAACAAGAGGCTCTTGAGATCCTCTTCGCTTTCTGCCATTAGGGTGGTATCGTCTGCATATCGGAGGTTGTTGATAATTCTCCCGGCAATCTTAATTCCGACCTGTGATTCATCCAACCCGGCATTTCTCATGATGTACTCTGCATATAAGTTAAATAAGCAGGGTGACAATATGCAGCCTTGTCGTACTCCTTTCCCAATTTTGAACCAATCGGTTGTTCCATGTCTGGTTCTTACTGTTGCTTCTTGACCCTCGTACAGGTTTCTCAACAGACAGGTAAGGTGGTCTGGTACTCCCATCACTTTCAGAATTTGCCACAGTTTGTTGTGATCCACACAATCAAAGGCTTTAGCATAGTCAATGAAGCAGAAATAGACGTTTTTCTGGAATTCTCTTGCTTTCTCCATGATGCAGCGAATGTTGGCGATTTGATCTCTAGTTCCTCTGCCTCTTCGAAACCCAGCTTGTACTTCCGGTAGTTCTCGGTTCGCATACTGCTGAAGCCTAGCTTGTAGGATTTTGAGCATCACCTTGCTGGCATGTGAAATGAGCGCAATTGTGCGGTAGTTTGAACACTCTTTGGCATTGCCCTTCTTTGGAATTGGAATGTAAACTGACCTTTTCCAGTCTTGTGGCCACTGTTGAGTGTTCCAGATTTGTTGGCATATTGAATGCAGCACTTTAACAGCATCATCTTTTAGGATTTTAAATAGCTCAGCTGGAATACTGTCATCTCCGCTAGCTTTGTTGTTACTAATGCTTCCTAAGGCCCACTTGACTTCACTCTCGAGGATGTCCGGCTCAAGTTCAGTGACCGCACTATCATGGCTATCAGGGACATTCAGATCTTTCCTGTATAGTTCTTCTGTGTATTCTTGCCACCTCTTCTTAATCTCATCTGCTTCTGTTAGGTCCCTGCCTTCTTTGTCCTTTATCATGCCCGTCTTTGCACAAAACGTTCCCTTGAGATCTCCAATTTTCTTGAAGAGATCTCTAGTCTTTCCCATTCTGTTGTTTTCCTCGATTTCTTTGCATTGTTCATTTAAGAAGGCCTTCTTGTCTCTCCTTGCTATTCTCTGGAACTCTGCATTCAGTTGGGTATATCTTCCCCTTTCTCCCTTGCTTTTCGCTTCCCTTCTTTCCTCAGCTACTTGTAAAGCCTCATCAGACAGCCACTTGGCTTTCTTGCATTTCTTTTTCTTTGGGACGGATTTCGTTGCTGCCTCCTGAACAGTGTTACGGACCTCCGTCCATAGTTCCTCAGGCACTCTGTCTATCAGGTCTAATCCCTGAAATCTATTCCTCACCTCCACTGTATATTCATCAGGGATATGATTTAGGTCATACCTGAACGGTTTAGTGGTTTTCCCGACGTTCTTCAATTTAAGCCGAAAGTTAATTAGGGCAACTAACGTTAACAGTTCTCGAATTACACGGAGCACTTCTTCAGACAGGTTCAAAAATAATAAAAATAAATTGAAAAGTCAGTAAGACACACAACCCTTCTAGTTAACTTAGTAAAAACGCTCGGGGGCTTAAAATAACGAGAAAGAAAGTTATGAAAGTAGGTTGAAACAGGATTTGCGGATTACTTGAAGCCGGCTGGCCTTACTCCAGCCATTAGGTTTCATAAACCGCTAGAAATCAAGTAGATAATATTTAATTATCAATAAGAAGACCACAAACCAGTTAAATGGCAGTCGTTTGACCTAAGCAGTGTTATAATAACACGACCCTGGTCATAGGTGTGTTTCCTTTTAATCAGGTTTAGATTCCTCCTTTGGCTTCTGTTTGTCTTCGCGGTCTTTGGAGAAGAATTCGTTTCAATGCCATGGAATGAAAATAATGTCCAAATTAATTTCTGTTCAAAAACTGCCATTGGCTACCGAAGACTCCTTTCTTTTGCGGTACAACAGAGTGGACAGTAATTTTTTCTCTGGTGCTTCCAGCTCTTGTTTTCCCAGTATAATTATTTCATTTAAGTAACCAAATAGATTTTGCGATTCTTTCCATTTTGAACTTTTGTGCGTTTCTCCCTCCATCCCAACAACCGTGACGAAAATCCCCAGAACTCCTGTTCTTCGCAGGTCAAGGAACACGTTACCTATTTTACAAACGGCTTGAATTATTATTATTATTATTATTATTATTATTATTATTATTATTATTATCTTTTTTTTAACCACCGGGGCTGGCCAATTAGAATGTAGCAAGATGGCTGTCATTGGTGGAGCTTTCCTAATTGGCTGTCTTGTCCTTTATGTAAACGCGGCTTTATCCAATGAGGCTTCAGAGAGCGTCACAGAATTCTACAGGAATTTTCATCCAAGGTTCTTCCTTGTACGGGCTTCGGATGGTGGCAGGTACCTCTCGAATCGCGAGTACTTTTATTGGGCCATCTATACAATGCGGTCAGTCTTCGTCCTAGTTCCCAAGGTCGCTGCAATAGATAGAAGTCGAAAATGGGAAAGTTGCAACTCCACTCTACTTTCTTCGAAAAGCGAACCTCAAAGAAATCCATGTAATTAATTGACGAATAAAGTCGTTCTGGGCCAGAGTAGAAAAATCTCGCTTCTGAGATACCAAGAGTAGAAAGCAAACGGGACAACTAGAGATTCCTTTGCCAGCTTCACTGTAACGGGCCAGGGCTTAATTTCTAAAGCACCAGAGACCTGAGTCGGTGGTAAGACTAACTGGAAGTCAAGGGTTTTGACCTGAAATCCTTTCCTCATTCCAGACAGTTTCAGATTTGTTGTGGTGGTTAGTACAAGGTGGTGAGGCAAAAATACCCTGCACGTGCTCAGATGCACTGTCTTCTCCACACGTTACAGGGCTGGCTAGTGCTGACTTTAACTGCAGGTTCTGGGCTGATCCTTAGTGACGCCCTAGCTCAAATGTAAAGTCTGGGATGAGTACTCTGGATTATTAGTAAGGAAAGAGAAAACACCTCAGTTTCTACTATGCAAAATGGAAGCAGTTATGAAATGGACTGCAGGCCTATGCATGTTTACTCAGACGGACGTTCCATTGTGTTCAGTTGGGCTTGCTCCCTAATAAGTGTGCATAGGACTGCAGCCTGAAGACGTTGTGATTGCTGGCTGCCCTAATAAGTCAGGGGGCTTAGTTCAGTGGTAGAGCACCTGCTTTGCGTACAGAAGATCTCAGGTTTGCTCTCTGGCATCTCCAGACAGGGCTGGGAAAAACTCCTGCCTGAAACGCTGGAGAGCCGCTGCTGCCAGTCAGTGTCAACAATACTGGGCCAGGTGGACCAGGGTCTGACTCAGGAAAAGGCAGCTTCCTACGATTCTCTGACTTGTACACAGCCCTTTCCTCGGAGAACCGTGGTACACGCACGCACCTGTGTACACACTTGTGCGAGAGCGCACGAGCACACACACCCACCCACACCCACACAGCAATCCTAATACCGCTCGCTCTTTTCCTAACCCACCACTGCTAGCAGCGAGGAAAAAGGCTTCTCCCTACCCCCTGCTCCAGTGAACTGATACAGATCGCTCTTTCCTCCCAAGTATGAGGATCTGGGCCGGCGAGGGGAATGAGAGTACAGGCGGTAAGGAAATGGGGAGTGGGGTCAGGACTGAGGGTTCTGCCCCCTTGTATCAAGTGAACCATAAAGTGTGTAAACTAGGGGGCTATAGACTGCTGCAACGGAAACTGGAGGTCACGATTCCTTCTTGGTCCTCCGCTATATGTTTTAAGCAATCCAGTCCGATTATCTCACTTGCTCGGGGGTCCAGTATTCGAAATTCGAAACCTTCACTTGAACTGTAGCGCATTGCCTGTGAAGTATTTTAATTTTGTTATAAGGTTCGATATTTTAATCCATGCTGGAGTTATTGTATAGAACCCCCCCCCATCCCACCCCCAAACACACACACACGCGCGCGCACACACACACACCAGTTGGTCCATTACAGTGACGCTGGCAAGGAAATCTCTCGTTGTCCCGTTTGCTTTCTACTCTTGGCATCTCAGATGTGACATTTTTCTTCTCTGATCTTAAACGCTTTTATATAAGTATGTTTCTCAATAGTTATTTTCTCCAAGGACTTTAAATCTTGCCTAGAGAATAATTGGCTTCTTTTTAATGCCCAGTAGAGTCAGAGCAAGTCGAATTACCTTCTGGGAAAGGGAGAGACAACGTACTGTAAAGTAATTGCCTAATTTGTACGTATTACTTCAACATCGCAAAGATGCAACAACCTGGTTAACTTTATTAGTTGATTTCCTGATACACCATCCTTAAATAAGTTCAGCTGGGTTTTTAAAACAAGAATAACTGATCCCATCATTAAATGAGGGGCGGGGGACCCTGTCCAGCTCTACATAGAATCCACCAGATATTGCTTTAAGTTTTCTGGAAGTCTACAGAGTTGGACGCTCATCATTTTTCTGGATGCTCAGAAGAAAAGAAATAATTATGGTCTGGTTCAGTGATGGTTATCAAATAGCCTAGCCAAGCAGAAATCAAAGTCCAAGACTTCCTAGTCTACCAGGTCACCGGTGTGCCCTTTTCTTAATCTACCAGACCGATGTGATTCCTACAGACTTTGGGCATGATCCCACCAAAGTGAAGCCTATTTAGGCTGCAATTCTGTATATATTTACCCGGAAGTAAACCCAACTAAATTCAGTGGAGCTTACTTCTGAGTTGACACGTAAAAATAATTGCATTGCTACCTGCAATCCTATACCTACTTACAGAACTCAATAGGACTTACTTCTGAGTATGCATGTATTGGCTTGTGCTGTTACTTCCTAGATTTACGGTGCAATCCTAAGGATGTCTACTCAAAGAACGATCCATTGTTTTCAGTGGGGCTTATTCCCAGGGAAGTGTGTATAGGATTGCAGCCTTAAGTAGGTACTTGAGAGTGGGTAGATTTTAGCTGGGTTGTGCTCTTCATATCTGCCAAGTTACTAGCTTGGGGTTCATGGCATGCAGACTTCCATCCCATTCTCTAACACATTTTGTGGATGCTTCACCTCAAGGGACCTAACCTCTCTCCCCCCGCCCCGTTTTTGGCAACTTCAGCACAACCTGGAATTTAACTTTGTTATCTTGGTGTCAAAACATTCACACACATGGGAAAATATTGTCTGAACAACAGTGATTTCTCTATGTCCAGTCTCTTTATAGGCTAAAACTCGACGGTTAAAGTTCTGTGATCAAAAAGCTCATTAAAATAGGAGAGCCCTGGGTTCAAATCCCCCTTGGGCTGCTCACCCTCTCTCAGACTAATTCAGCCTTTCCCAACCTGGGTCTCTCCAGAGGTTTTAAATTACAACTCCCATCAGCCCCAGCCAGGGCCAGCCTTAGGGGTAGGTGAGGTGGGTGGTTGCCCAGAGCACAGAATTCGGGGGGGGGGGCGCTAAACTGATCTGAGAGGGGTCAAACTGAGTGTAGTGGTTGTGTTTTTTTAATGTAGTGTCTGCAGTGAGCTAGGGTGGCAAAAAGCAAGTGTCCAGTAACCTTTCTTTCAAGGTTCTACAGCTTGTATGGGTAGTAACTACAGAAATGATCTTCTTTCAGTCAGCTTGAAAGTGTGTTTCTTTTTCAGTTTCCACTTTGATGTCATTTGCGGTAGCTAAAAATCAGGGAAACGCAGCTTTACTTTGAGGCAACCTTACTGAGCACTTCGCACTTCAGGTATTGCAAACACTATAAGCACTATGTAAATAATAATAATAAAGCGGTAAGAGGTCAGCTAGTTACCTTTTTTGTTTATTTTTTTATTGTTTTTAAAGATAAAAATAATGGCTATTCTAAAAGAGAATGCTTACCAAAAGATAGGAACTGCTACAAAACAAAAAATATTGTAAGCAAAACCTGTGATAATTCTGCTGTGTTGCACAGTACAGGGCCACTACTCAGAATGTGGCTTTTCGAACTCTGGCTTGGGCAAACTGTAGCACAGTGGCGGAGAGATCAAGGTTTCGAGCAATGTCATTCTCGATGGACATCACACTTGCACCAGATCCCATAAACCTTCTGAGTGGCCCTGCAAAACTGACCGGGGGGGGGGGAGGGTCGCCAAAGGGCATTATTTATCCTCCGGTCGGTCCTGGCCCCAGCCAACATGGCCAATGGTCCAGGATGATAGGAGTTGTAGTCCAAGTAGATAGGAAGAGTGTGTCTTAATAGGTCCTCCCGTTCTGAGTAGCAATCTAAAAACCCATTAGCAACGGAGTCGCCGTTGAGATTCAGTAGGCAGATCCTCTTCAGAGTAGAAAGTGAGATGGGTTGTGGATCGCACAAGTTTTTGGGTAACTTTATAGGAGAACCTTCCTCTCCCCCCCCTCCCCCGTCCCCAATACACAATCCACGCTGGCGAAGACACAAGATGTGGAGTCGATTTCAGTCTAGAGTCCTTCGCCTCCAGAGCGCGCGAGAGAGCGCTTCCTCCTAGCTTGACACATGCCCCCCCCCACCCCCATCAGCCACTGAAGTCTATGGGACGTTTCGCTTCGGGCTCCTTTTCCTCTTCTGCAGCAGGGCTGCTGCCGCCATCTCGAGGAACAGAGCCGGAAGAAAAGGAGGCTTCCCAAGGGGGGAGCTGAGTCAAAGTGACAGGAAAGACATAAATAGCCGTGGCTCGCGGGGGCTTTTCTGCACACGCTCGTCTGTCTCTTCAAGGCACGACAACGAGGCGCTCAGACGAAAGCTGGGCGCAATCCGCACCCCGCTGAAGTCCACAGCAGAACTCGAGTTGGCTTCAGTGAGGCCGGGCTGCACTTCCCAAGTCATGTCAGAGCAATCCCACCTGCACTTACTGAGCTCGGTGGGACTTGCAGGATCGGGACTGGGCTACACAGTAAGATTCGCAGTCACACACCCGTGTTCTTTATAAATTATTACATTTATATCCCCCTTCTTTTCCTCTTGCAAGGAGCCCGAGGAGGCTTACATGGTCCCCCTCCTCTCCATTTCATCCCCACAACAACCCTGTAAGGTAGGCTAGGCGGAGAGTCAGTGACTGGCCTAAAGTCACCCACTGCGCTCCATGGCCAAGTGGGGATTAGAACCTGGGACTCCCAAGTCGTCCTGGTCCAGCACTAACCACTACACCACACTGGTTCTCTCATTTCAGCCCAATTTCATTGCATCTAGAAACTCTCTGAATAGAAGCTAAGCGCAGCTCTAGCGTTTGGCTTAATCGCTCTTGGTTTTATTTTGAAGGCTCCCCCCGCCCCCTTTTTTTAAAGGTTAGCACATTTTAGTGGAAATGCGAGATACTCATTTAATAAACAAAACGAAATTATCTGTATGGTGGGTTACTGCTGCCGCCCCCCGTATATAAACAGGCTAAAGACAAAACCCTGCCCCTGAAGTCTATTTCGAAGACACCTGGAATTATAAAAAGCAGGTCCCAGGTCCCTCTCCCCCTAAGCACATTGATTTTGAATTAACTTGCTTTGAAATCGAGTGTACTGTGTGTATGTGTGTATAAAACTGACGGACTAAAGCGAAGCAAAAGGCATTCGTTTCCCCCCAAATGAGCCGTTCTTTCAGATGATGTGACGGGAAGGCACGCAGGCTTCTTCCAGAGGAGATGACTCTGAGGTTGTCCCATTGTAGCCAGACATAATAGGGCATCCGTTGCCATGGCAACTCTGAACAGCCCGGCAATGTTGGATGTTTCGCAGGGCTGAAAGCATCGAGCGATTTATCAGTGGGAGCAAATCAATTAAGGACATTCGCTGGGGACTGCAGAGTATGAGCACGGAGGGCGCAATCCTATGCGTCTTTAAACACACAGAGGATCGCGACCTGAACCACATTTTGTGACGGGGAAGGTTTCCTTCCACCCTCCTAGAACCCGATCCTATGGTTGCAATCCTATACCTACTCATCTGGGAGTAAGCCGCATTGAACTCAATGGGACTTACTTCTGAGCAGACAGGATTGCTCTGTCAGTCTGTTAATTCGGAAGTAAGTCCGTCTAAATCAAGAATTTAGGATCGCAGTCGTAAGCATTCCCCTGCGAATAAGACGAATTTCAGTGCCAGAGTAAACGGGCTATATATTAACGATTCCCCCTCCCAGCTTTCCCCAACCCCCCCGGAAAAACTGGCAGTTTGAATCGTATGTATTTTCCCTATCTTAAATAAATACCTTCTCCAGCAAGAGGAAGAAAGTCCCAATAAGGCTGTAGTGCTGTCATATATGTACTTGGAAGTACGTCTTACTCAACAAAGTGCATCTTGTGAATACGCATGTATAGGATTGGGCACCCCCCTTAGTGTTACCTATGAGCCAGCATTTCCCCTAAATCTCACCTGTGAGGACCGTGTACGTTGAATTTAATCGACTGGAATGTATTGGTGGATTGAAACCACTGAAATCAGTGTGACTTGCTTCTACATGAGTCTACTAGTTGTCAGAACCAATTGTGTCTCTTGTGTAGCAGAACCTCCCATAGTCTTACATTTCTGGCTTGGAAAGTAAACATCGTCAAACTGTCTTTCTCCTTAGGAATGTGCCGATTTTGCACCTAGTTCTTAGATAAGTCAAACCCATTGAAGCCCATGGAGTGGCCTTTCTAGGAGGATGCAAGTCTTTTGCCTACAGACCTGGGCGTAAAGGTCCTATTTGAATACAGTGGAAGTTGCTTCCAAGTAAACGTGTGCAGGATTGGACTGCGTGTGTCCAGCTCTTAAGTCCTTGTTCAGAGGCTCAGGTCTTCTCCCAATGTTCGGCCAGGTGAAGTGCCATGGGTGGTTTCTAGGGGAAGGGCCTTCTTAGTGGTGGCAGCCTGGTTATGGAATGGTCTCCCCGGAAAGGGTCCCCTTGAGCCCACTTCACTTTTCGATGCCAGGCCAAGGCCTTTTTATTTCCCCACGACTTTTAATCTGCTTTAACTTTTAAATTGATTTTTTCTTCCCCACAGGATTTTATGGTGCTTTCATATATTTTCGTTTCTGTGTGTGTTTGAAATTATTTTGTTTTCTTCTTGTTGTAAGCTACCCTGAAATCTTTCTTATAGGGCGAGGTAATAAAAATAAAATAAAAAGTAGTCTAGATTGGGGACTAAGGCTGCAATCTACTGCACACTTACCTGGGAATAAGCTCCTCTGAACACAGTGGGATCTACTTCCAAGTAAACATGCATAGGACAGGATTCCCCTGCGGGGTTCGCTCCGAAATCCAGCGCAGGAGGACAGAGTAAACTATGTTGGATCTAAAGGGAGAGGTGGTGGGGCCTGGGAGCCACAAGACATGTCCTGAAAGCCGCCCTCATATCAATTTCCGGATGGGCGGGGGCGGGGGGATGCACTCTGCACGTGTTCCCGTGCACGCTTGCCTTTATTCCTATTGTTCTGTGTTCCACGGCTGGCCACAAAACCAGGTTCTGGAACGCAGCTGCCTAAGAAGAAATCTTCCAAGCAGCGGAGGCTAGTGGCTCCGATTCGGTGGGGCTTAAATCCATTCTGGGTTTCAGTCAGAACCAGCCAGAACTCCGAAGGAGCTGTCCAAGGTGCTGAACCACACACACACACACACACACACACACACACACCCCAAATAGCGCCAGCACCTTGGACAGCTCCTTCGGAGTTCTGGCTGGTTCTGACTAAAATCCAGAATGGATTCACAGCGCGCGCGCGCACACACCCCGAAATCGGAGCAACCAGCCTCCACTGCTTCCAAGGTTGGGTTGCGGGGCGGCTCCTTTGCTGGCAGTCCAAGCCACGCCAGGCCCTCCGTTCGCTGGCTTTGATGGCTGCCTTCCCGCCCCCCGCCCCCAAGGCAAGCTGATCGAAGGCCTCGGGAGGGCCGCGGGGCGGGCGCTGCCTGCCATCCTGGCCTTGACTCCTCTTGAACGCCTCCCCTTTCCGGTGGCTGATCCCTGGCGCCGACCGACGTGATGCGCGCTTGCCACGGCACTCGGCGAGGGAAAGGGGCGCGCGTGGGCTTCCCTCCCCGCCCGTGCCGCCTGCCTGCCTGCCTGGCTTTGTGCCGCTGCTGTCCTTCGCGCGCTCCCTCCTCCGGGCGACGCCTCGCCCCCCATAAATACCCGTCTTCCCTGACCTCGATCTGGGAGACTCGCTCGAGCGACCAGCCGCACGCCGGCACGGCGCGGGGGGCCCGGCCAAGCGGCAGCAGCGGGCGGCGAGCGAGGGCCGCGGGCAGGCGGGGGGCCGCCCTCGCCCGCTTGGCTCGACGGCCGGGCCAGCCCCACGCTGGGCAGCGAGCTCCCGCCGCCGCCTCTGACCTGTGCGCCTTGCAACGACGATGCAGGCTTCTTGCAACGGAACAACAGCCTGGAGGACAAGAGCCGGCTGGTGAGCGCGCTCCAGGAGAGGCAGTCGCCCAAGAACTTGCGCGCCTGCGAGAACAGCGAGAAGGAGGCAGCCCGGTTCCGGAGGACCGAGACCGACTTCTCCAACCTCTACGCCCGCGGTAAATCCGACGTCTGCTCCTCCTCCTCTCTCGTGCGCCTTTTCTCCCCCCCCCCCATCCCTTGTTATTTATTGATTTGATTTGTGCCCCGCCTTTCTACCAGAAATGGCACTCAAGGCGGATAGACCCACTGGAATGAATGTGAGAGGTACGTTCGTCGCGACCAACTTAGTTACGCTGCATTCATTTCTAGGGGTCTACTCTAAGTAGAACTAACACTGGCTACTACCCAGGAGGACCAAGAGGGTGGAGGTGTACAAAACGATGCCTGGTGTGAGGCAGACTTCCCCAGCCCTGGTGCTCTCCAGGTGTGTTGGACTACAACTCCCATGAATATGGATTGTTTGGGAATTGTAGTCAAGCACATCTGGAGGGCACGGGGCTGAGGAAGGCTGGGGGGGTGGAGAAAGTGGAGAGAGAGAGAAGTTCTTCTGCCTCTGTCCTACGACTAGAAGCCGGGATTATCCCATGAAGTTGAATAGCTGGATATTCGGTGAGATGCCAGGGGAAGTATCGTTTGGTTTACAGTCCTAAGGATACCCACTTTCCTGCCGAGAGTAAACCCCATGGAACTCGGTGGGACTTACTTCTGAGTAGACAGGGATAGGATTGCACTGCCAATCTATGTAACTGACTGCTGCAAGATGTGAAGATGGGCACGGAGGACTGGCTTATCAGTGGGTATTGGGCACCACAGCTGAATGGACCCTCCATTCACAGAGGCAGTATATCTGTGAGTACCAGATGTTGGGAACATACACAGGGAGAGGGGCTGGTGCCCTCAGGCCTTGCTTATGGGCTTCCTGGATGCATCTGGCTGGCTACTGTTGGAAACAGGATGTCAGACTGGATAGTTCTTCAGCCTTATGCAGCAGGGCTCTTAGCTGCTACCACCACCACCACCATACATACACATACACTTACCCCCAAATCTTGCAGCCTTTTAGCCCTTGTCTCCTCAATTATTTGCTTTGTCTTCCATCTGAAGAACTCTGGTTGTTAGATTCCTTAACAGACTCATTAGCCAAAGAGATTTCAGTGAGAGGCTTGATCTGGAGTAGATAAACGAGATGGGTGTGGTGCGTTCCCACCCATCCTGCTCCTGTTTTTCCAGGCAGCTGGGGTAAAGCAACTAGTTGTCTACGTTCTCCTCGGCTTTTGAGCTTCCCAGGGGCTTCTAGTGCAGGACTAGGTGGTCTGACCTACCCAGGTTCCAGCGTAGGTGGTTCTTGAAGCCTTCTTCTACCTACCCACCTCATTCCAAGTCTATTTCTGGCATATCTGTCTGTCCAGCAGACAAAAGATACCTTCATCGGCCAAAGAGCTGCTTTTAAACAAAATCTAAGTAGCTCCTCATTTCCCCACGTTAGTTTCTGCAGGTAGGCAAAGGCAACACAGGCTGATCCCCAACAGCCGAAGTGTTTGGTTCAAGCCAGCCTTCCCCAACCTGGTGCCCTCCAATTGTTTTGAACTTCATCTCCCATCAGCCCCAGCTAACATAACTGATGGTCAGGAATCCTGGGAGTTGTCGTCCAAAACATCTGGAGGGCATCAAGGTGGGGGAGGCTGTTCTAGCTTCTCTAGGGTGCCGACCCTGCTGAATTATTGCAGTCATGAAACTGCGTGTGCTCTGAAGAGGTCTGGATTTCAGTTACGCGGTCAGGACTAGTTCAAGGCTCTTACCGCCTAGAGTAAAGTTTATGGACTGTAGCTATTATATAAGTAAAGGCGTGCTTAATATTCACGATAGTGAGTGGATTCTTCAGAGATAAAATTATATAGTAAGCGATTAGTGTATCCTAAAGTTAAATAAATGTATTTGAATACATGTATTAGAAAGGAAGAGTGAGAGCGCAGTGGTTAATTTCTAAAATGAGAGGTGCAGAGCTCCCTGGAAGTCAACTTTGTCCAGATACATCGAGGCACGGGGAGCGAGTTGTAAAAGACACTCTGTACATGCTCAAAGACACTTGTCTTTCAGAGAGGTAGCCATGTTAGTCCATTGTAGTGAAAATGAAACTAAAAGGAGCTTTGAGGCACCCTAAAGACTAACAGTGTGATCCTAATACATGTTTTCTCGGAAATAAGCCACACTGCCTTCAGTTGAGCTTATTGCCAGGAAAGTGTATGTAGGTTTGCACTAACAGATTTATTGTGACACAAGGGTCATGGACTATAGCCCACTTAGTAAGATGCATTCAGAGGTATTCTCAATCTGTTCTTGAGTAGGGTGGGAACAATTGTAAACACTGGGGCCAACGTTCAAGGGGAACCACCTGTCTGTTTCTAACCAGCTCTTCTGACTGGGTCACTGTGCCAAATAGCTTTGCTACAAGCAGAAACTGACACCGTCCCCCAGGTGTGAGAGTGCGCGTATGCGATTATCTGACAGACGTCATGTCTCTGACGAAGTGGGATCTCTAGTCCATGAAAGATCGTACCGCTATACCTCTGTTTAATCTACAAGATGCCACTAGATGTTGTTGTCTATTGTTCTTCATATATTCAGAGCAGAGAGACAGAGATTTAGTTCATTCCATCCTCTTCAGAAATAGGTTCCACTGAAAAGAGAGAGATGACATGAAGGAGGAGGGTGGTACTGAGAGGAGCAACAATTTAGAGCAGACTTCCCTAGTCTGGCGCCCTCAGGTTGTGTTGGACTACAACTCTCAGCATGCTGGCTGCGAGATGCTGGGAGTTGTAGTCCAACACACCTGGAGGGCACCAGATTGAGGAAGTCTGACCTAGAGAGACAGCTTGGGAATCCAGTTTGTAAAACTGCCTTCTGTCTCTAAACTCTGATAAGAGCATCCTCTGATAAAGACAGCTGCTGTTTGCAGCCCAAATAAATGAGAAACCTGAGGGAAAGGTGGGATGGGATTTGCCTTGTTCCTATAACACAGGGGCAGGCAAGATGTGGCCCTCCAGATGTTGTTGGACTTCAGCTCCTATCAGCCCCAGCTAGCATAGACAATGGTCAGGGATGATGGCAGTTGTAACCCAACAACACCAAGTTGCTTGCCCGAAGAGGGCCAGCAGTTGAAGCATTCTCTATCCACACCTGCGGCATCCCTCCAGTTAAAGACCCACCTTGCTAGGAAGAACTCAAAGCCAACATGCTCAACAACACCGTGATAGAGTTGCCAACTGCTTTTCTGCCAGGGCTCCTGTGGCTTTAGCTTTAACAGTTGTATATCAAGCAGAAAGTCAGCAAGTGGCATCCCTCACCCCACTCCCAGTAGATGCAGTGATGAGAGCTAAACCTCCTCAAGTTTTACCTGCCCATCAGCTGTTAAAGGCACAGGAACCTTGCCAGGAATAAAAAGGTTGCCAACCTTATGGGGATGTGGGCTGCTGGAAGGATATCGTCCTTTAGGGCATGTGTACAGTCATTTAAGGAGGATGACTTAAATGCCCCCATATTCACAATAAGAATGGTTAAAAGTAATAGGGACCGTGAGGCCAAGTGCACTCTTTTGTTCTGTGTAAAATAATCCGAAGTAATTACCACACCCTAGTTTTATACTCACAGTGACTAATGCAGATCAGAAATTTCTATATCTCCCAGAAGTATGCATTGAGAGGATAGGAAAATCTCTGCCCATGTACCATTTTAAACAATCTGTTTGGGAGCACTTAGGAGTGCTCAAATAGTGCTAAGGAGTAATTAACCCATGTTTAGTGGTCTAAGGTATACACATTGGGTGATGCTGGTGGTAGCAGTAGCTATGCTGGATTAATCCATGTGTAGCATAAGCAAGCCAGTGCAATGTAGCGATCACAGTGTTGAACTAGGAGGACTGGGGCGACCCAGGTTCAAATACCCACCTGTTCAAAAACCAGGTGGGGTGACAGTACAGGGGTGGAATTCCAGGTAGGCCCAGACATGCCTGGCCTACCTGGTTAATTTAACGGCTGGGCCCAGCCTACCGGGTTATCATTCTCTTGGGGTATTGAAATTAACCTTTAAGTGAGTTGTGCTAACCAAAAACAATAGAAATATTTAGAAAATTAAGTTTCAGTTTATTTTAGTCAAAAGATTATACAAAGCATTAAACCGAGTACAACAGGCTCCGGGGTGCCTCAGTTCTACTTGTCTGTTGTATGTTTGTTTAGCTCTCCTCTTGGCTTGGGTGCTTAGAACTGAATGATGGCCCACAAGGAGCAACAATTTGATGCGTCAGGTTACATCAAGGCCAGCAGTAGGCGTGGTCAGGCACCTGCCAAGGATCCACACCCCAGCAGAGACACACTGTCAAGAGCCCCCTGGAGTTGCTGCTCCCCTTCACCATTGCAACCTGCTTGTTTACCTGCCTCTCTCTGTGGCCCAGACAACAGCAATGGTGAGAAGGAGGAGGAGCAGATGCCACTACCTCCTTGCTCCCTGGTGCTCTCCGCCTGTTAAGCAAGCAAGTGGTTAGCAATGATGAGAAAGAGGATGAGGAGCAATAGCAGCTGGTTACAATGGTGGTGAGAAGAAAGACTCACTGAGGGAGGGGGGCCTTTTGGGAGCCAGCACTGGCTTACATTTCTGAATTTTCTGTCTGGTCCCTTTGATGGCAAGCAGGTCATTTAATGGCAACAGAAGATCATGATATGGTATCATTGGTAGGGACCTACTTTCTTGAGTTAGAACCCCCCCCCCAACTGAAGAGTAGTTTGGCAACTGAGGATAAAGTGTGTGGAAGGAGCTTGCAAACGCTTTTGCTGTTCTAACAGGGTTGGTTGTTTATTGGTCCCTTGCTCAGATTTGTTGCCAGCCAAGAATGGTGAGGAACAGACGGTACAGTTCCTTCTGGAGGTGGTGGACATTCTCCTGACCTATGTGAGGAAGACCTTTGACAGGTCCACCAAGGTGCTGGACTTCCACCACCCACACCAGCTCCTGGAAGGCATGGAAGGCTTCAACCTTGAGCTCTCTGACAACCCAGAATCACTAGAGCAGATCCTGGTGGACTGCAGGGACACGCTGAAATATGGAGTCAGGACAGGTGAGAGAATGCCCTGGGTGTTGCACAATACAAGGAAGTGGGGATGTTGCATGGCCTGAAGACATATCAAGAAGCATCTTGGCTGAAACTAAGCAGGTCTGGGTTTGGTTAGTGCCTTCATGGGAGACCACCTCAGAACTTGTTGTGTGCTGCTTTGAGTTCCATCGTGGAAGAAAGGTCAGAGCTAAATGTAGTAATAACAAAGTAATCCATGCTAGCCTGGTGCCAGAGCACAAGAATGATGCTGTAAGAGGACAGAGCAAATGATCCACTGAACATAGTTTCTTCCTGGTGTTCATGAGCATGGAATACTCTTCACAACTAAACTTCCAATATTTGTGGCACTATTTAATATGAACTCCACACAACTGTAGAAGCCCCTCTGCTTGGAGATGCAAATGTTCATACCTGGGCATTATAAGACCCCTATTTGGGCAGGCCTTCATGGGCCAGGGGTGGGTAGAGTCAGCATTAAAAGAACATTTGTGCAGCTTACTATTGTCTTACATATACCTCATAGTAACTACAGCTGCAATCCTATGCACACTGACTCAGGTATATGCTCCACTGAACACAGTGGAGCTAACTTCTGCGTAAATATCCATAGGGTTGTACTGAGTAGCAGTGTTATCACCTCGGGTCAAACAGTTCCTGTTTTGTTTTCTTTTCTTTTCTCCTTTTTTAAGGAACAGAATTTGTGCCTTTAACATACAAACCAAGGCTCTTTTAACAGTTTGCCACAAGAACAACTCAGAGCCAATGAGCAGGCCAGAGAGACTTTGGTATTCCTAAAGAATAATCATGTGTGTTCTGAAATAGAGGGATCTCCTAAGCAGCAAGTCTGCAAGCTAGCCAGCCATACACAATAGGGACAGGGTCTTTCTCACTGCCACTGCCAACTAATTGGGAACTTTTGTAGCACCCACACCCAGCTCTGGAAACATGATTAGTCTGCTGAACCTCCCCAAAAGAAAATGATCTGGCACTGGTGTTTTAGTCTCTCTAATATTTCTACTCCAGTTTGACCACCTCCTTGATAGTGTAGAAGAAGAGAGAGAGAGAGAGAGAGAGAGAGAGAGAGAAATGCTCCTATGGGGGATAAGATTCTTGCTCTGACCTGGGCTGAAGGAATAGTTTTCTTATCCCTCATACTTCCCTGAAAAAGAGAACAAAATTATCTTTATACCTGAGCAGATTTACTTCTGATGTATACCTGCTGGTTTCACTGGAACATATTTCCAACACAGGTGTTTAAGTTTGGGGTGCTCGTTAGCTGGTAAAGGTAGAGTTGGTATAAGAACCCATAAGATGTTTCTGAAAACTTCAGGCCTTTGATAAACATGCTGTGGCTGCAACCTGAGGCATGCTTACCTAAGAGCAACTCAGAGGGACTTGCTTCTGACAGGAGCACCACAGGGAGAGCAGGGCAACTCTCCCTCCACCTAGCAGATTTTTTTTTTAAAAAAAACTTCTTTTTTTATGAAATGTTAAGAAAATAACAAGTAGATTTGTATTAACCTGGATAGAATCATTCTCGCTCTACAGTTAATCTCAGTTAGTATCGCAACCACTTCCAAATACATTGCTGTAGGGTGCAATCATATGCATGTTTAGACAGAAAAAAGTCCTACAACTCCCAGCATTCCCCAGCCAGCAAAGTTATGCCGGCTGGGGAATGCTGGGAGTTGTAGGACCTCTTTTGTCCAATCATGCATAGGATTGTGCCCTTAAAGGAGGCTTTTTTTAATCTATAAATGAAGATCCAAATTGATCATTTCTCAAAACAAGTGTTTATCTTCTACCTTCATTTTCATCTCATGAAAATAAAGTGCTCTGGTTTGCCCAGTGACCATAAAACCTTGCTTCAACCTATCAGTCTTGGGCATTTCATTTTTTGTTTGGTCTTCCATTTTGTGAGAGTGGGGGCTGGGCCAAGGCAGAGAGAAACTGAAAGAAGCAGCACAGGAGAAAAGAGAAGAAGCATTGTCCAGTGTGCAGGTTCCTATATCCTCCTATTTAACCTCACGAAGTGTCATGGATACTAATCATAAGAAAGACCCTGTATGGGAATATTTTGAAGACATTTCCTCTATAGGTAAAAGAAAAAAGGAAAGCATGCAAACTATCTACAGTGCAACTGGTTGTAAGAGCCAATGAAACAGTGGGTTGGATCCAGGATCTGCCTTCCGTGAATAAAAGGGCTCCACTCACGAAAGGTGCCTCTACCAGATTTTTGGGCATCTCCCTTCTCTCCCCACACACCACAGATCACCCCATTCAGATGGGTTCCCTGTAGCATTTTCAGGGGCCTGGAGAGGCTGCTGTGGGGAGGAAGGAACAGGTGAGTCCACTTCCGCTGGCCCAGTTGCACACGCCTAAATCTGGATTGAACCCATTGTAAATAATACTCTATTATTATTTATTAAATAATACTATTATTATAGTGCAATCTTATGCATTTCTGCTCAAAAGCAAGTCCCTTTGAGCGGAATGGGTCTAGGACTGCAGCCTTAATGGTATTATGGTCTAGTAGTCAGATCTGAACCTTCGTTTAGGAAATATATGAAGTCATATCAATGGGAAACTTGAGGAAAAGGCTAATTTTAGATCATTGATTTAAATTGTCTTGATTTAAATCAATCCACCTTCTGCTTAGTGTGCATGCTACCTGACATCAACATGCCCCGCTGCCCCCCAGTGACTCCTGTCTTATTGCCCTGTTGGCATTTCCGTTTGTCACTCAAATGGGCATATGCAACATTGGGTGTAGACAGCCCAGACTTACACACTTGAGAAGTCGTAATCTCTTTCACTTGATGAAATGCAACCCGCCTGTATCTCGGGGGAACAATATCATTAGGTAAATGAGGGCATAAATGAGTCTGAATTTGCAGTTTTTCTTCTTTATGTTCCCAAGACATTTAATGCCCCAAAACAAAGAAAGGAAAGGAGGGACTTGGAGTCATAGGATCATTAATACTTGCAACCCTACTGGTAACTCATTATACAGGGCAAGTGTTTCTAGGTCATTTCAGAGTAAGATATCAAATATAATTTCCATCATCATCTTTCCCATTCTTTAGTGAGTGTGAGTATACTCAGGCCAACTTCATTTTTAAAAGTCCTTAATTTTCAAGTTGGAAGGTTGCCTGAAATGCTTCAAATCTACATTGCTAGAAAAATGTTCATGACTAATAAACTCATCTGAATATGAACCTCAGCAATAACAGGGCAGGTTCCTCCTCCTCCTGCAGAACTGGGCTTCTGACACAAAGTTGCCAACTGATCATTCAATAAGATGCTCACTTGGCTGGGACCCAGACCCTGTTATTAGTAAGACTGGGAGTCATTTTCACCCAGGTCTGATTGGCCACCAACCAAGTGTGTGGGGGCAGGGGGGAGAGAGGGAGAGAGAGAGAGAGAGACTGAGCTAGAGACCTTTTGTTTGTTTCAATCAATTCCCAAAAGATTATGCTGGCACTTCTAGTATGTGGCACATTTCCCCATTTTAGGGCACAATCCTATGCATGTTTAGACAGAGAAAGCCCTACAATTTCCAGCATGCCCCAGTTGGCCATGCCAACATGCCCCAGCACCCTCAGAGTGCAATCCTACACATGTCTACTCAGAAGTAAGTTCCAGTGGGCTGTATCCAATGTTGGTCCTACTTAGAGTAGACCCATTGAAATGAATGGGACAAGTCTACTCTAAGCAGGACCAACACTGGATACAACCCATTGAGTTCAATGATACTTACTCCTAGCTAATTGAAGACAGCATTAGGGCGCAATCCTATGCATGTTTAGACAGAGGAAAGGCCTACAACTCCCAGCATTCCCCAGCCAGCATGGCCTTTCCTCTGTCTAAACATGCATAGGATTGTGCCCTTAATGTCTCTAATTTAGTCTGGATAATCATGCAGGCTAAGCCTAACAATGGAACTTCCATATTTAGCAGTAATACCCCTGATTACCAGTTGCTAGGGGCAAACAACAGGGGGCAGATATTACCCCCATAGCCTGCTTTTAGCCTTCCAGAGGCATCACAGCAGCCACTGATAAAAACAGAAAATTGAATCACTAGCTGGACATTTGATCTGATCTGACAAAGCATGGAGTGGATGTGAGCTGCTGTATAAAGAAATCTGCCTCAGGGCAGAGGGTTGGAAATGGGTGGCCGGGTGCTCCTCAGCCTTGAGCCTCTACTTCTAGCACCTATTGTATTGTTTAGCATCTCTGCAGAGAGTTTCTTATGAAGGGCTTCCTATGAAAAGCTTCTGAAAGGGGAAAGTCAGTTAGGAAAAGATTTCCAAATCCTTGGGGAAATCAGGATAGGAAATTATGGCAGCTGCCATGCAGCAGCCCTTTTGTGTGCCTCAAGCGCTATGGGGGCACAGGGGCTTCCCTGTTCCCTCCTATGAGTGGGGCAATGCTCTGTGTACAATGGTGCGCAGAGCTTTTCTTTCCGAGCTCCAGCATGCATGGGGCTTTGATTTCCGTCCTCAGACTTTATATCAAACCAATGGACCTGTTCTCAGTGTTTGGAGCAAGACAGGCAAGCAGTCCATTAGAGCCACACCACACCAGTGTGGTGTAGTGGTTAGAGTGTTGGACTGGGACTTGGGAGATCTGGGTTCTATTCCCCCTCTGCCATGGGTGACTCTGGGCCACTCAGCCTAACCTACATTGCAGGGTTGTTGTGAGGATAAAATGGAGAGGAGGAGGATCATGTATACCGCCTTGGGCTCCTTGGAGAAAAGGAGGGATATAAATGTAACAAATGAATAAATACATTCCGTGAAGGCCTAGCAGGTCCAGTACTGCCAACCCACAGCAGCTTCAGCAAGGTTCACACACAAAGCCAGAAGGCCAAGTGCTGAACAGCTGGGGAACTATCCAGGTGGTAGTAAGGGGGTGCCTGGCTGCCCCACTCTGCCTTGTATACTAGTGGGGGGGCCCTGATCTTGACCATACTTAAGGTAAAACTTCTTCCTCTGAAAAGGAAGTGATATCTTGTGCAGCCAGGAGAGTACTGTGCCGTTAGATCTGAGCTTCGGTTTGGATTCATTGCCATCTCTGTTTTTGAGGACCTGGTGGACCATGGAGATGATAGAACTGGGAAGCAAGTCAAGTTGGGGAGCATTAGGCTCCCCACTTATGCCAGTTCCTTCGCTGGAATATCTTCTTGGAGTGTGGTCTGAGGAGCTCCGTCAGCGGGCTCTGACTCCCCTTGAGCCTGGTTCAAGCAGAGGCCTGTGGTCAAGTCCTCTTCTGATGAGGAGCACTCATCTGAATCCAGCTCTGGGAGTTGGCAGATCTTGACACCAACCATAATTTGTTGGATTATAAACCTGCAGGCAGGACTGTCTTGTTTTTATTAATTGTATGTAAGCCACTCTGAGAGTTTTGTTTGCCAGAGGAGCAGGCTAAAATGATGTTGACGATGATAAAATATACAAGTTTTTGAACCTGCATATAATTCAAATTTTTAATTTTTGAATTGTTTGTTTAAAGTTCTTCCTCAGAGGTCTTGTTTAAAAAAAAAAAAATAAAGTAGATGCCATTCCTGTGCCCATTGGAGAGCTCAGGAGAGTTCTGGCTTGTGGTTTTGAACCACTGTGGCAGAAGAGATAGCCTCCAGCACTTATCACACACCCAAGCTCTCTAAGGATCAGTGGAGCACAGAAATAAAACAAACTTCAGCTCTTTAGGCCTGGCCCTATGTACTGTTGTTGTATCAGCACGTAAGGCATCTGGATGAGGCACAGTGATTACACCAGTATTATGGCTCCAATGTTATGTGTGTATGTGTATCTAGAAGTGCCATCATATAAAAACAAGGTATATGATGGGTTTATTTATTTATTTACAACATTTGTATACCGCTCCATATCTAGACAGATTTCAGAGCAGTGAACAGTAAAAGATACACAATAGGATAAAAGAATAAAACACCACATTATAATAATCATTATTTTGAAAAAGATACACTTCTGATAAACCATGGCCAGTCAATCAAGGAAGGCTTCCTGAAATAAAGATGTTTTCAGGAGGTGCCAGAAATAGCACAAAGCTGGCACCTGCCTGACCTCCAAAGGCAGGGAGTTCCATAGGAAAGGGGCCACCACACTGAAGGCTCTTCTCCGGGTAGACTTCAATCAGGCCATAGGTTGATGTGAAGCCACCAGGAGCATGCCCTCTGATGACCTCAGTGACTGGGCAGGTTGGTAAGGGAGAAGGTGCTTTCTCGGGTATCCTCATCCGAAGTTGTTTAGGGCTTTCTGTACTAGTACTAAATCCTTAAACCTGGCCCAGTAGCAAATAGGGAGCCAGTGCAGTTCGCTCAGCAAAGGAGCTGCATGCTGAAATGGGCAGCTCCCAATAACAGCCGAGCTGCTGCATTCTGCACTAGCTCCAGCTTTCAGAGCAGCGTTAAGGGCAGCACCACATAGAGCTCGTTGCAGTAATCCAGTCTTGAGGTTACTAATGCCTGTACCGCTATGGCCAAACTATCCCTGTCCTGGAGAGGATGTAGCTGGCGAACCAGACAAAGCTGGTCAAAGGCACTCTGAGCCACCACAGCCACTTGGGCCTCCAGCGACGTTGAAGGATCTAGGAGTACCCCCAGACTACACACTTGATCTTTCAGAGGGAGTGCAACCCCATCCAGAACAGGCAATGCACCTATCTCCCGAACCTGGGAACCACTCACCCATAGGGCTTCCATCTTGCCAGGATTCGGTTTCAGTTTGTTAGCTCTCTTCCAGCCCATTACTGAGTCCAGGCACTGATCCAGGACATGTACAGCCTCACCTGATTCAGATGTCACACAGGGAGATACAGTTGCATGCATCAGTGTACTGATGGCACTTGGCTCTAAATCCCCTAATAACTGCTCCGCGTAGCTTCATATAGATGTGAAACACCAGTGGGCACAAGATGGCACCCTGCAGAACCCTCATAGCTTAATTGCCAAGGGGCCAAGGAATGGTCACCCAATATTACTTTCTGAAATCAGCCCCACAGGTAGGACCAGAACCACTGTAACACAGTGCCTCCAATGACCATCCCACAGAGTCAATCCAGGAGGATACCATGGTTGATGGTATTAAAAGTCGATGAGAGGTTGAACAGAATTAACAGGGTTGCACTCCCCCTGCCCCTCTCTTGATAAAGGTCATCCATCAGGGTGACCAAGGCTGATTCAGTCCTGTAACCAGATCAAAACCCAGACTGAAATGGGTCTAGATAATCAGTATCGTTCAAGAATGCTTGCAGTTGCTCTGCCACAACCTTCTTAAGTACCTTCCCTAAAAAGGGGGTATTTGTGACTGGGCAGTAGTTGTCTAATACCATTGGGTCCAGGGTAGGCTTCTTCAGGAATGGTCACACTACTGCCTCCTTAAGGACAGCAGGGGCCACTCCTTCTCAAAGGGAAGCATTTATCATTCCCTGGACCCATCCAATCACCCTGGACCCTAGCTTTTATTAGCCAGGAGTGTTAGGAATCAAGAGGGCACATGATTGGTCACGTTGCTGCAAGCACCTTGTCCACATCAGGCCACAGCAATTGAAACTGATCCCACAAAATCGGGCAGATGGTGTCATCAGACACCTCAGCTGGAACTGCACTAACAGCAGCATCAAGTTTACTGCAGAGACAAATGATTTTGTCCTCCAAGTGTGACGCAGAAAGGTCACAGCTGGTCCTTGAGGGGACCAGGGCCCTATGAACCAGGGAGAGTGTTAACAGCCCTGGACCACCTGGAAGAGCTTCATTGGGCGGCTACTCAAAAATTCAAATGAGGCAGTAAAATAAGCCGCCTTTGCTGCCTGCATTGCCATGCAATAGGCACTATTATGTGCTCTAGAGTGTGCTCAGTCATCTTCGCTTTGAGTCTCATGCCATTTGCGCTCTAGCCAACATCCAGCCTGTTTCATTGACCGCAGCTCCCCGGTATACCAAGGAGCAGAGTGGGCTCTACAGCACTGGAGAGAGCACTCAGGCGCAATCAAGTTGATGGCCCTCCTCATCTCACTGTTCTGCAGTGAGACTAGGGCCTCAGCTGGATCACCAGCTCCACTGGAAAATCCCCAAGAGCATTCAGAAATCGATTGGATTCCATCAGTCTCTGGGGGCGGACCATCTGAATGGGGCCCCCATCCCTGCAGGAGGGAAGTAGTGCCGTGAGTTCAAATCTCACCAGGAAATGGTTTGACCGTGACAATAGGGTTACTTGGACCCCTCCAATCTTCAGACTACCCATCTCATAGCTTGGAGCAAAAACCGAATCAATGGTATGCCCTGTTTCATGTGTTGGGCTGATGACAAACTGAGACAGCTCCATGGTTCTCAGGGAGGCCATGAAATCCAGAGCTGGAACTCCAGAGACAGCCTCAGCATGGAAGTTGAAGCCACCCAGAACCACCATCCTGGATTCCTCCAATATCACACTCGAGACTGCCATTTCGGTCAGGGAGGTCATTGGGCAGCAGGGTGGGCAGTACACCAGCAGCATCCCCAGTCTATCTCTATGGCCCAACACCAGGCGCAGCCCATCAAAGCCTGCTCCAAGGTGGAGTGGTTTCCTGGTGATAGAGATGGAGGTTCTATAAACCGTGGCAACTCCCCCCGCCCCGGCCTTCCTGCCTATGCTCCTGGTGGGTAGCACTGGGTCAAATCGACCCCACCAGCTCACCCACCCAAGTCTCTGTTGGATGTTATTACATGCACAGGCTTGGCTCTTTCATTTCAATAGGATGAAGCAACGCAACTCCACCAGCAGAATTATGTGTACTGTAAAAGGACAGGTGGCATCTATCTACTTTAATATATGCCCCCAAAACTGACTTTTGCCCTTATGGGGAAAACACACAAAATGGTGTTCCCAACCATAACTGTCTGTGGCTTGGCTGGGCCACCCATAATAGTATTTTTATAATATTATACTATGGTGTCTTGGGCATCAAAATGTCTTGGATCATCTCCAATTTTGCTATGGATTTCAACAGATTGAGAAACAGACACTAAATCTTGGTAGTGATGGTGGTGAATCCAGTTATTCACAGGATCCCCCCCCACCCCTCCCAATATAAAGGATTTCATTTTGCAGTTCTTACAGACACATTTTAGCAAAAGCCTGTGATGCTTGCTAACAGAGAAGGGTGGTGCGGCAAACTGTAAATGTGTTTTCACTGAAGTTGTGAAACAGCGTCACAAAGATTGGATTTAAGTTTCATATAAGGCCCTTTTGGGTGTGCATCAAACCTTAATGCAAGTCCTAATATGATTTGACAGTGTTTTTCTCACTGCTGGCCACTGAATTTCACCAGTTTTATCGCACTGTGTCAGAACAAGCCATTGGAGTGCCAGCAGGGTTTTGCACGAAACATGTTTTCTGAGTTACCTACTCCCTCAGAGCAAGGGAGAGCCAAGCTTGTGTGCCATTAGGGCTGTTCACATGACACAACAATCCACCATGGGTTATTTAACCCACGGTGAGGCTGTGGCATGTGTGGGGCACATGTAGACACCATTTTGAATATGCAACCCCTGCTCAGAGGTTGTCATGTCATGTGAACCCAGCAAGCATGGGTTATGCGAAGGTTAAATAAGCCTCACATAACCCAAGGTCTGTTTTCGGGTTATGCAAGGATTGTTTAACCCTTGTATAACACATGCTCACCCGGTGCGCACAGCCCGTCAATCCCGAAGAAGGGGGCACCAAGGCTCATTGTGTGTTAAATAACCCACAGTGAGCCACAGTGTGTCATTTGAATCTAGTCACTCTCTAACAAACTCTTCTTTGCTGAAGTTCACTTGATAAAAGACTACTGGGTGAAAATTGGAAATAAAACAGACTTTTTAAACATGCCATTTAATTCCACATTTTCCTGATTTAAAATGAAATTACAACTAGATGGTAGCTTTGACTCTGAATACCTTCACACAAACCCAATAAATGCAAATTTGTTTCTCCTTTGTTGCATGTGGCCGAAAGGCTGCATTTCTTTAATGGGAAGACCAGGTTTTCTGAGCACCTTATGCACTGTGTTTTGTATGTGAGCAAAATGCTGCACAGTTCCCGCACAGATCATTTGTTCCTATTTTGATTGGCATGATTGCTACAAAAGCCGCACATCTCACATACTTAGAAGACGGTTGTATGAGTGTCATGGGCAACTACCGGATATTCCCTGTGGTGGAATTACAGAGGCATAGTGATGAGAGCCTGTGATGGATAAGAGTGACAGACTTGGACTGGAGAGACCTGGATTCAAATCCCAGCTTGGCCACAAAGCTCACTAGGTGACCTTGAGCCATTCACTATCTGTCTAATCTACCTCACAGGATTGTTGTGAGGATAAAATGGAGAAGGAAAACCCCATTAATGTTGTCCTGAGTTCCTTGCATGAAGGGTGGGGTAGACATGAATGATGAATGACAATCACAACCCTCAATCATCTGAAACATTTTAAAGTATATGTGTCCCACACATGAGGGTTGTTGTTGACTAACAGATCTGGAAGGTCCCAGGTTGGGGAAAGCTGCTTTATAGCAGGGGTGGGCAAAAGATAGATCAGGTTCTACTGGCAGACCTCTGAGTGACGTACAGTAGATTAGCATGGGTTTCTGCCTTCCAACTGTTTAACAATAGTAACAAGTAAAATTCTCTGTCTTTCTCTCTCTGGCTGCTGAAACAAAGGAAACTTGGTGGAGAGGAGAGGACCAAGATTGAATTTTACGTGAAAAGCCTAAGAGCTCAGCTCTGGGAATGAAAACAAATTCCTGGGCCGAGCATGTGCTCAGGGCATGCGCTTTTACTCTTCTTTAATTCTAAGTGTACGCCTGGCCCACTGAGCCATCATGGCTGCAGCAGGTGGATCTAGTAAAAAACGACAATCAAGTTGTTCCCCCAAGCCTGTAGTCTGCCCACCCCTGATCTGTAGGGCTTAACGAAGTTGGGCAGGGAGGGATAATTTCTAGGCAATGAGCAACCTGATAAACATCCCCATCCCTATTTATTATGATTTATTTTTTCCATACATACAAATTAAGTGCTAAATGCCTTCTGAACTCAAAAATGTCCGTGTAAAGGAGCAGAAAAATCCATGGACTTAACTATTCCTCTCACTCTTCTGCCTACCTAAATTATAGACCTGTCTCCTAGTTACATATAATAACAAACAATAAATAGCATTTCTAATTTAAAGGTATAACTTTGTGCTATAGATCTTTGAAGATCAGATTGTTTGCGGTATTGATGGAAGAATATGAAACCTCAGAGAAATAGAAGCTATATATACATAGTATCCCTAAGTTTGTGTCATTCATTTTTCTAGGTCATCCTCGGTTTTTCAACCAACTTTCTACAGGGCTTGATATCATTGGCTTGGCTGGGGAATGGCTGACATCTACTGCTAATACAAACATGTAAGCACCCTCTTGCTTTTCTCTCTGTATATGTACCAAAAGTCAAAGCCAGGGCCAGGTCCAAGTTCAAGGGGGCCCTTGGCAAAATGCCTTCTCCATCAGTGGTTCCTAATGGGCTTACCTGGAGGAAGTGGCACATTGATGTGGCACTGGGCAACATCGGCAGTGGTAGCACTGCTGTGAGCAGTGCCAGGTGGCTGAGTCTACTTGCATAAGAGAGTACACAGTTCCCATTAAATGCCAGTGTTGGAAGGCTGCAATTGTTATTTTAAAACAGCAGAGGCCTTTCAAACCTCGAGAGCCAGTGTGGTGTAGTGGCAAGAGTGTTGGACTGGGAGCAGGGAGATCCGGGTTCTAGTCCCCACTCAGCCATGGAAGCTCACTGGGTGACTTTGGGCCAGTCACACACTCTCAGCCCAACCCACCTCACAGGGTTGTTGTTGTTGTGAGGATAAACTGGAGGAGGAGAAGGACTACGTACGCTGCCTTGGGTTCCTTAAGGAGGAAAAAAGGCGGGATAGAAATGTAAACAAACAAACAAACAAACACACCTTTGCTCATATAAACCTTCCTGAGGTTAAAAACATCACTTAAGTGTGCCAAAACCAAAACAAAGACAGACTAGTTGATTAGCTTAAGCCTGCTCGTTTTCCTCCACTTGGGGCTAGACTCTGCTCTTATTAGACTAAAGGATAATTGATGGTGAGTAGACAGGCATGTAGATGGATTAATTAGGGGTTTCACTTATATGGCACTGTGGCAACTAAGCCATATTGAGAAAAATAAAGTAGTTGTACGGTTGTGTTGTTCCACAATGTATTGGAGGCTTGTGGGGGGGGGGGAACAAGCGGAGCTAAATATCCATAAGTAGAAGATTTACCTAATGAATTGCTCCAACTATTTATCAGTATAACAAGAGGAGGAAAATCTTAGGAAGGATTAGGAAGGATTTCAGAGGCGTAGCTGTATTAGTCTATTGCAGCAAAAACTACAGAGAGTCTTTTGGCACCTTAAAGGCTAACAAATTTATCCTGGCATAAGCTTTCATGGACTATAGCCCACTTCATCAGTTCCATGGAGTATTATGGAGAGTCTCTGGTTTTTATAAAAACCTGAAACTCTCCATAATATTCCATGCATCTGATGAAGTGGGCTGTAGTCCATGAAAGCTTATGCCAGAATAATTTTGTTAGCCTTTAAGGTGCTACAATTATGAAGGGTAGCATAAGCCCTGAAGTTGTGGCAAATCTACATCTTGGAGGATATAGGGAAGAGCTGATCCCTCTCCACCTCTAGCGATTGCTCGTGATTCTTTAGAGAGGCCCATTTCACACAGTGAGAATGAGAACGATGAGCTTTTCTACATGAAGCAATTGCTGTGCACTCATCATTCCCTATTCACAGTTATTTACAGGTTCTTTAGACAATGTTGTGGCCTTCCAGGTTCACTTCTGTTTTTAAATAGCACTTTCAGTGAGTTCTTTTAGAGCAGGGAAAATGTGGTATTATTTGTGAAAGCAAAAGAAAACACTTTTTCTATGTGTAACTGCACAATTCTGCTATACCACAACACCACCTAGAGGTTATGTAGTGGAAAAGCAGGAAAGGAAATACTCCTAGTGCTCGGATCTCAGTTCTGCAAAGAAACCAAAAGTAGATGCAGCAGATTAACAGGCTTGTGTAGAAAATCCCTGTGTCCTTAAACTAACACAAAATCTACACTAATGAGTATGCACATACACCTGTCCGGGTGTTCAAGGTTTACTTGTCTGTCTGTCTTTACAGCTGTCCTGTGTATATTTGAGTCAAATCTTTGGGTTAAGAGTTGCTTGTGGAATTTTGAAGTCTTGGGGCCAGATAGTATGCTTGCTGCAATCTTGAAACTAGATTTTGTTTTTGTTTCTGTTTTTAAGGATTAACAGAATATCTCTCCTCAGTATAGCAAACACTCCTGAGAATGTGACTCTTCCAGAGAAAGAATTAAAAGCAAAACCCTCCATTAGAATCTCTGTTTTAAAAATTACCACTAGACTAAGTGGGAGCAGGACTGGATTTTAAGATTATGTTTTAATTGCCTGTTATCATAGAAGAAGCTTGAAGGATGTCCTCCACTGATGTGCAGAATGGATTAAGAACCATAAAATGGAAAAATAATGTACACATCTGAAGCATCACTCTTACTGCTGTGCTTTAAAATAGGTCAGGGAGTGAGGATGACACTTGTAACCAGTTTCATAATTTTATGAAAATCAGTTATCATTATTGACACGACTACATTGTAGGGAAAGTTAAAATCAAGTTCAAGGTGATTACTGCAACCCATCTTTGACCAAAATGGCCACTTTCCCCCTTCCCTGTGAAAGGGATGCAAAGCAAGTGTGGGACAAGCCCTTGAGGCAGTTGAAATTGTGTATTGATTTGCATGGGCATGATAGTCCAAAAACTCATCAGCGATCAAACGGTAGGTTTTTATTTCAGAATGCTATTAGATGTGTGTGATGGCTGCATTCATAAACAACTGAAAATATAACCAGATGAGAAAGCAAGTTTGCTGTGGATCAGATGACAATGCAGAATGGAGTTTCAGCGGCAAAGTGAAAAAGAAAAGTTCTGTGACTTGCCCATCCTCTGCTGACAATGCTCTGTTGAACAGGGAGGGTTACTAGCATTGTGGATGGCTGTATGTGCTCATCCACTGAGCTTAGCAACAGAGAGATCCACATATCTGACTTGTCAAAAAAACCACTCCAAGGTGCCCTGTCATCATCAGCTTCAGAGTAACCAGGATAGCACTCCTTCTGTCTTTGGTATTACCATCCAATGCTGCTGTTCAAATCTGCAAAACAATTTTGTTGGTGTTCCGTTAATGCAGGGGTGGGCAACTGTGGGAGGTCCCATAGGCTGCGCACGCACGCGCACGCACGCGCGCACACACACACACACCTGTGGATGCTGAAAAATAAATGGTTAGGTATTGGTACTTTAAAATAACATATAAAACATTATAGTATAACCGTGTTAGCCTTCTGTTTACAAATTTAAGAGTGAAGTGTAGCACACATATAGACTAGCTGTTTTAATTGTTCAAACTTTTTAATAAGCATGAGTTCCATGGGTTACAACCCACTCCATCAGGTGCTATAAGTGGAACTGGAGGCCTCTGTATTTCATATTTTAAATCCCTTTTATTTCATATTGTATTTGTTAGCTTTTCATTCATTTTGGTACTCACTTTTGTCTTCAGTCTTTCTTTCTTTCTTTCTTTCTTTCTTTCTTTCTTTCTTTCTTTCTTTCTTTCTTTCTGTTTATTGTTATTGGCCACTGCCTGTGGTGGCAGAACCATTAGAGCATACTCCAACAAACCCTTCTTGCAGTCACCATTTTATTCTCCCCAGAACGGCCCAGATGTTGGAGCATTCTGAGGCATTGTTGGAATAATAAATGGTGTCTGCCAAAAAAAGGGAAAGGAAAAAAAGGGAACCTTCTGGTGGCTGACATTTTTTCCATAATGTCCCAGAACAATGCAACATCCAGTATATTCTAGGAAAATCTTAATGGCAGCTACTGAAGACCATTCCTGCAACTGCTGGTGAAGGTAAGCCCACCCCCCACCCCACCCAGGAACAAATGGGACTCTTAAATGGGACTCCCCTTCCTTCCCATTTGTTTCCCCTTGCATTCATTGACTGCCATGAAGCAATTAGATTCACGTTTTTGAGGTCTGATCTTGTGTTCTATATCTCCTAGTGCAGCATGAATTGATTTTCAAAGGCCAATTCATCTATGTGGTGATTAATCATATGCATTGGCTCACTGAATACCTAGACTTCAAATTATGTACAAACAGCTGTTGTTGTTTTTCTTCACAAAGTCTGAGCGTGGTTGTTGGGTACTCAGAGAACCTACACTCATTGCCAGTCAATGCACAGCAGTTTAAACCATATGGACAATGAAAATATCAACCTGCTTTAAAATGGCTGTCCCCTAAACAGCCTTCCACAACCTGGTGTCCTCAAGATGTGTTAGACTACAACTCCCCAGCTGTCTGGAGATGATGGGAATTGTAGTCTTACATGTCTGGAGGGAACCAAGGCCAGATCTACATGGAAATGGATTGAGAAGCGCTTTTCTGTTATATCCAGATTTTCATAAAAATTGCTTTGGTCCATCTGGGGTACACGAAGCAAGAAAAGCTGAGTAGACCTACCTAAAAACCTGCTTTCTCAGGTCATACAGTGCTTGAAACCCCCATACTTTAGGGTTGGGTGGGCCGAGTAGAACTGAACATTATCAACCCCATAGGTGCTGCTCAGTGAATGAGAGAGGCTTGTTCCCCACCTTGTCCATGCTCCCCTGCTTAGGGGAAGTTTATTGGAAGCACTGAATTAAGCCTCCGTAGTTTACCCCACCCCTCTCCCCTCTCATCCACCTTTGGGAGAATGTGAAAGATTAAAGGTTAAAACTGGTCTTATATGAATGAGAAAACAAGCTGCATTCTGTGAACTGGTGAAGCCATTACAGGCTACAGCGGTATTCTAATTGATTGGAACAGTGAAACCGCAGTTTTCGCTACATTATTTCAAAGGGTAAAGCAGCTTGTGAATACTTGTGACTAGGAAGTAGTGCTAAGAGGGAAGAAGCCTGTGCCCAAACGTGCTACTATGAATGTAAAGAAGCTACTTCGCTATTCTGAATTATTAGAACCGCACTACTGTGCTTTTACGAATGGGAAAGAAGGGCTGCTTACTGTGAATGTAAAGAACCTACTTTGCTATTTTGGATGATTGAAACGGTGCTACATGGATACCATGAATGAGGAAAAGAGGCTATTCTGAATGACTGAAACTTCCAAGAGGAGTTACTGTCCTTCATAGCTTCATAAGAGCGGAGCTTTGAAGTAACAGGTTTGCCCACCCCCTTTATGCTTTTGAGGATCTTTCAACAATAAGGGGGGAAACTGCCAAGAGGCAGGGAGGTGAGAGGAGGGGGAAAGAGGAGAGTGTGTGCCATCTCCCTCCCACCTCCCAGCCAACTCCAGGGAATTATTAGCCGCCTATTGGGGACGAGGTTGGGCAAGGGGGCGAAGACAAGTCTTCCAATCTCCACCTTCTGGTCATTGGTCTAAATGCTGGAAACAAAGAGCATCTCTCCACCTCCAGTTTATTGCACTCACTGAATTGTGTGGGTCCATTACGTGATGTCGTCATCTTCCAGTCATTATCCCACCATTTCTGCCCACCTATCCTGTGTTTTCCTCAAACAGAAAAAATGTGGTATTTTCCCAAATATGTGCAAATGGAGCGCCCTGTGTATTTCTCCCCTAGTGTAAATGAACTGCTGTGTGTTGGTGGCTGTGGGCGGTTGTGCTGGGATGTTGGGGGTGTGGTCATGATGGCAAAGGCGGTGACGACAGGCTGTGGGGCATGTCACCTTCCCTTGCCTGTGCCATTTTGGGTCCTCGACATTTTCAGCCTGCAGCATTCTGAATAAGGTGGCAGAGTGGCAGAGTGGCAGAGCAGCAGGTTGGCAGAGTGGTGTGCCAGCCTTCTGACCTACTGGGACACACCCCTGCTGTGTATTCCCAGTGAGTAAATGGCTGAGTAAACAGCAGAGATTGTAAAAGACACTCAACAGGGAGGCAGAGGGCCCAGGGAGATTGGTGGGGGGCTGTCTGTATGCCAGTCCCCGTCCACCAGTAATGTGCAAGGGGAGGGAAAGGGGCAGGAGCCAGGCAGGAATGATTGCTACACCCCGAGCACGTGTAATGCTTATTTGCAGAAAGGTGGAAATGCCTTTGAGTGGCATCAACACTTTTCCTTCTTCCCGTGAGAAGAAGCAAAAAAATAACATGACAGGGACAGCCATCTAAAGAGAACAACCCAGTCCTGCAACGACGCTGGATGGGGAAAGAACTGGCATTGATGTGGAATTCTCCACCCATGTGATGGAGCCCAAAGACAGGCAAGAGGTCTAAATACTCCTAGGGGAGTACTGGCTGTGCTCTGCAGCAGAGAAACGGACAGCTGAGGAGAGATGGAGGCAGTGGGAGACTTCTGCGCACATTTCCTGATCCAGAAATTTACATTTTCCCAACCCCTCTCTGCTCCCGTACTCAGCAAAGTGCAGCTGAATGCAATGAGTTACTTCAGAGTAGCCATAGCCTCGTGTCCATCCTTTCAAGATGCGAATGGGGAAAAACCTGTGTCCCAAAAGCGTGTTACTGCCAATGGCGGAAAATAAGGAAATAGGGGGGACGGCTCTACCCCTTGACCAAAAGTCACAATCAGACACACCCCTTGGCATGCCCAGCATGCAGGATTTAATTCAGGTGAATTGGGCACACTGCAGCTAAAGCGCACAGGAGCTGCATTTAAGGAAAAATACGCACTAAAACGACTTTCAGAAAACGTGCATTTTAGAGGAGGAAGCAGTGGGGTTAGTGTGGGTGGCGAATGTCATGTGTCACGTGCTCTGCCTCTGCACTGACATGTGTAGATGACCCCCAAGTTGGGGAAGGCTGCCCCCCAAAGTAATGAAAATTGTATCTCCCCCAACATTAAACATTAAATATAAAATTTGACAGTTATCTGAAGCCTGTGGGAAATGCTTCGTTCAGAATTTAACCTCATTGTCTTCCTTTCTGATGTATGGGTGAATCTGTATGGATATTTTTCACAGATGTGGCTTGAGAATTCAGGACTAGGAGCCATTGCTGTGTAACTATGGCAGGGGTGGGCAACTTCTGGCACTCCAGATGTTATTGGACTGCAACTCCCATCAGCCCTAGCCAGCATAGCCAGTGTAAGGGATGATGGGAGTTTTGGTTCAAGAACATCTGAAGGGCCACATTTTCCCACCCCTGATCTATGGTAACGATGTAAATGGTTTGTGACTCTCCTGAAGTACTGAGTTCATTTCATGGGCCTTTGGCTCACAGAACCTAGGGTGCACCATAAATACACAACCATCAGTAGAAATTGTTTGAATTTCAGGTACCCTAGCAAGGACTACATTGGTGTAAGCTGCAAATTTTTACTAGCCCAGTATTTTACCTCGCCCCTCCCCAGCTCATATTTTCCTGGTGCCTTTAAATAAAACCACACATTCAAATATAGATCTGAAAGGATTATTGTTGCACCAGTTGATCATCATAGTAACAGAGGCCTTTTGAGAAATTGGTGTAACAATTTCTTTAAAACCCTATGTGTATGGTTTATGTTAAAGTTAGGGGATATTCAGACATTCATTACACATAATCACAACTCCAGTCCAAAATGCACTGGCGCCAATAGAAGAACTCCCACTGCTTTCCGTGAATCTTTGTACAGACTTCCAGATTAATGACTCCAGTTGTAGCAGTCTTTTTCTGGACCCTGCTGGGCTGAATCTACACATAGCAGTTATACCGTTATCATATCGTTATCATAACTATTGGTACACATGAAAGCAGTTGGCTAGTGAATGGACATGTAGTGTTTAAATACGCCATCACTGGAACATTCACTTGTTGGATATTGTACAGGTGGAAACTTGTTGAATTATTTTGATTGTTGTCCACAAACTAGGTAAGTTAGCATACATAGCATAAAACATAGGCTAGTTAATTGGTTTGTGGATCGCTGCCTTCTTCTGCCACTGTCATACATCACTGTATTATGTACAACTTTTTGTGGCTCATGGTAATGGTGTTCAAAGGCTAGGAATGGTATTTGATGCGGAAGAACTGAGAAAAAAAGAAGCAAATGTGTATAATAATAAATTGAATTGAATTATCTATCATCTAACTATCTAATTTATTTCTAGGCTGCCTTTAAGGTTTTGTTCTCAGTGCTGGAGATTGGCTAGGATTTCTATGGAGTAGATTCTGAAAATCACAACCCAAGAACCCATGTTAAAATCCTAGATTTTATGTAAAGCTTTTTCCTCCTCTGGGTTTTTTTTTAGTGCTTGAGTTAAACATGTTGTTACCCTTACACTGTTAACAAGATCTCAGAAACATCTTCAATTATTGTTATACAGGACATACCCTTTTCCGGAGAAGCCTGATCTATGGCCACTGTCACACATGCCTAGGTCACCTCCAGACTGGATTGCAGCAACACATTCTATGAGGCTTTGCTTTTGAAGAGTGTTCAGGAACTCTAGAATGCTGTACAGAATGCAACAGCTGGAGTTTCGACTGGGGACTGTTTGGGGGGATCATGTTACTCTTGTATTGTACCCTCTTCATTTTCCCAGTCTACTTCCTAACCCAACTCAATGTGCCCTAAATAGTTGGGACTAAGATGTCTGAAGGGCAACCTCTTCCCATGTGAACCTACCTACTCATTCACATCCTTGTTGGAGGCCCTGTTCTGTATTCCAACACTGTCTCATATACAGCAGGTGGTCACACAAAACAGGGCCTTCTTGGTGGTGGTGCCCAGGCTGTAAACTCACTAACTTGGGAGGTTCACTTAACCCCCTCCTTGATGGATTTCAAATGCTGCTAGTTTGGTATACTCCTCACTCCCCTTTATGTTTTATGTTGCCTGCTCATATGCCCTTTTGTCTGCTGTATTTTTAATTTGCTTTTTATTTTATTGATACATTGTTTTTACTGTTGTATCAACTATGTTAGCCACTTTGGGGGTTCTGTGTGTAGACAGAAATATTTTGATTAATTATGACACGTTAAAGCAGGTACACCATGTGAATATTATGCATATGTGCAGCATTCTCTATAGCATGTAAGAATGCTACCTTTTTATTTTACTATATTCACATGCTGCAGAAAGCTGTGAAGTTCCTGTTGCCTGTACATACCTTCAAAACCAGATATATCCATAGACACATGCACTATACAGGCGCTTATCCATTAATTTTGGAGTGTCCTCAGAGCAGCAAGGAAAGGAGGGGGTCAGAGGCTGCTTTACCTAATGAGGCACAAACTCCTTCTGCTGTGCTGTAGCAGCTGATAGGATTGGACTTCATAGCAATTTGTGTATTATCTAGCTTAGCCCTCCCCAACTCAGCGCCCTCCAGATATGTTGGACTACAGTCCCCATCATCTCTAACCAGCAATGGCTGTGCTGGTTGGGGATTATGGGAGTTGTGGTCCAACACATCTGGAGGGCACCACCTTGGAAAGGCGGATATAAATATCTGGTGTTATCCAATACAGTGGGAAATTTTTATTCTGGCAATTAGCTACACTTCTTCTTGGCTTTATTTCCAGTTTGGGTGGGGTGGCATAGTTTTGCACTGCAACTTTAACGGAGGAAGAACTTTCTTCTTGATACCAGTAGACTCTTCTTGGTCCTCAAACAGAGCAACAGAGCCTGCACTGAAATTTTAGTACATGGGGAAAAAAACACATGATATATTAGACTATAGGCATTGGTTCTTGCCTGCATTAGTGGATAAAGCCGCGCACTGCCCTCTTGTTATCTGTAATTAGTAATTAGAAAATCATCCTTTTTAATTACTCTTGACAGATATTGATTGTGTGGTATTGTATAATTAGTTGTCCTTGGTGCTATAAACAGAATAAATTCACATAAATAATTGCTTTTGGGGTTTTTTCTAAAGCTCAAATTCAATATTTCTAATTATCTTTGTGAGTAGCCCCCTGATGTTTGCCATACCATTTTCATAGCTCTCTAGTTCTGGCAACAACCATGTTTTGCAAATAGAAATGTGACACTCCTGTGAACTAAAGAAAACGTTACGATCTAGTATTTTTTGGCACTGACTAGCAATATAGTTATAACTGCTATAACTAGATTGTGTAATCTCTGAATGCTATGACCATTGTCAAATAAATCTTCAGAAACCAAATTAAGGAATGTTCCTGTTGGGTTTCTTTCTCCATGCAATTTTTATAAGCTATCCTACTGGGGCGAGAACCGGTGTGGCATACCTGAGCCCTAGTTCAAACCTTCTGTCTGCCATGATCTCACCAGTTGACCTTAGGCAAAGCCATATTCTCTTAGCCTTAGCTCTCTTCTCTGCAATGTGGGGATAATAATATTGACCTACCTTGCAGGGTTGTTAAGATAATATATGTGAAGTGCTGTGAACACTGAATGAACTATATAAATGCTGCTTATTGTTATCAATATGAGGAAGGGGTCATAGCTTAGTGGCAGAGCATGTGCTTTGAATGCAGAGGGTCCCTGGTTCAATCCCTGCCCTCTCCTGTGTTTTGAGTTAGCAGGTGATGTGAGAGACCTCTGCAAGCTGCTGCCAGTCAGAGTAGGCTATATTGGACTAGATCAGGGGTCTCCAATGTGGTGCCTGCAGGCACCTGCAAAACTTTTTTTTTTAATCTGACTTTTAATATACATACATGGATTCCATGAAATGCATACAACTTTCTAGCAATTATACCTAGGCTTCAGCTAAAGCAGACCAAATATCTAAGTAAGTATCCATTTGAAGGTGGTGTCTGTATGCCACCCATTCAAATATTGAAAGCGTTGTAAAGTCCTCAATCCATTGCATTATAGGAGGTGAGCATTTATCTTTCTAATGTTGCAATATCAGGTATTTAGCTGTCAAAAGAGTACAGAGAATCCATTTATGCTTGTTAATTAACCATGAAGCAGGTAAATAATTTAAAAGAACGGGTACATAAGAGAATATTAAGGACTGTTCCAGTACAAAATTTATCTGTGTAATAACCTCCTCCACAAAGGAAGCAACTACTGGACATTGCCAAAAACATACATTTAAAAGAAGCATTGGCTGTATTGCACCTCCAGCAATTAGCTGAACTACACAACCCCTTATTAAAGAGACATAGTAGTGTTCAGTAGACATGAAACAAACATTTTTGCTGAAAAAGACATAGCCTAAGATCCATAAACGTGACAGACAGATGCCAAAGCAGCGACCAACTGATTAGGCATTTTGTGGTGGTGCCCACAGCAGTTTCTCAAATTCCCCAAAATGCCCAAATTAACAAATGGTCAGTGCAAATGGATTCTCTGCACCCTTTTGACAATGAAAGATTGATATTACAACATTGGAAGGATAAACACTTAGTTCCTATAATGCAATGGATTGAGGACTTTACAATGCTTTCAATATTTGAACAGGTGGCATATAGATGCCACCTTCAAATGGATACTTACTTGGATATTTGGTCCACTTTTCTTAAAGCCTAGGTATAATTGCTAGAAAATTGTATTCATTTCATACAAATCTATGTATGTATATTTTAAAAATGGAAAAATTTAAAAGACATTTTAAAAAATTGAAGATTCAGGTGTCCAAGGGCACCATGTTGGGGACTTCTGCTCTAAGGTAAGGTGATACAATGGTATGTCACCCTACTGGTGCTGGATCAAGGAAAGTATGAGTGTAGCACCAAAGAAAAACCCAGGGGTGTACCAAAGGTTTGTCTACTTTGATTTTTAGGGAGAAATCATTTGGGCAATGGGATGTTCCCAAAAAAATCTCTGCCTTTGAGATTGTTCACTTTTTCCATGCCTATTTGCAGTCATTGTTCCCCTAGTTAATGCTTTTTCATTATTACATAATCCCAGCCAATTAGGGACTACATAGTGCTGTGTGTTGTTGTCATGACAGTAGGTAGCCAATTGGATTTGGCTACAGTCTCCTGAGAAACCTGTACGAGGGTCAAGAAGCAACAGTAAGAACCGAACATGGAACAACCGATTGGTTCAAAATTGGGAAAGGAGTACGACAAGGCTGCATATTGTCACCCTGCTTATTTAACTTATATGCAGAGTACATCATGAGAAATGCCGGGTTGGATGAATCAGAGGTCGGAATTAAGATTGCTGGGAGAATTATCAACAACCTCCGATATGCAGACGATACCACCCTAATGGCAGAAAGCGAAGAGGATCTCAAGAGCCTCTTGTTGAGGGTGAAAGAGGAGAGTGCAAAAGCTGGTTTGAAACTCAACATTAAAAAAACGAAGATCATGGCATCTGGCCCCATCACTTCCTGGCATATAGAAGGGGAAGAAATGGAAGCAGTGACAGATTTTACTTTCTTGGGCTCCAAGATCACCGCAGACGGTGACTGTAGCCATGAAATTAAAAGACGCTTGCTCCTTGGGAGGAAAGCTATGGCCAACCTAGACAGCATAGTAAGAAGCAGAGACATCACCTTGCCGACAAAGGTCCGTCTAATCAAAGCTATGGTTTTCCCAGTAGTAATGTATGGCTGTGAGAGCTGGACTATAAGGAAGGCTGAGCGCCGAAGAATCGATGCTTTCGAACTGTGGTGCTGGAGAAGACTCTTACGAGTCCCCTGGACTGCAAGGAGGTCAAATCAGTCCATCCTAAAGGAAATCAACCCTGAGTGCTCATTGGAAGGACAGATAATGAAGCTGAAGCTCCAATATTTTGGCCACCTAATGCGAAGAGAAAACTCCCTGGAAAAGACCCTGATGCTGGGAAAGACTGAAGGCAAAAGGAGAAGGGGACGGCAGAGGATGAGATGGCTAGATAGCATCACGGATGCAATGAATATGAACTTGAGCACGCTCCGGGAGAGAGCGCAGGACAGGAAGGCCTGGCGTGCTATGGTCCATGGGGTCACGAAGAGTCGGACACGACTGAACGACTGAACAACAACAACAGTGCAACATCATGGAAGTTGAATGAAGCCAACTGAAAGTGAAGGCAATGCTTCCTGGCAGCGCTATAACTATGAATGGTCAAACACGTTGTCCTCTTTTGGAACAGTTTCTCACCTCCCCATCACCACTGATGAAAATTTACACAAAAGTTGTCCCCTTTCAGTTCAGCCTTTTAAAACCCCCGAAAGGATTGTTACCATTTTGAAAGACTGGATGGAATGAATGTCAGGGTTTCAATGGCCCAGAGCTCATGCTTATTTTGGCAGCCAGGGCTCTCCTCCCTGAAATAGACTGTTGTTACATACCTCACAGTACAATAGTAACCATGTCTACTCAGAATTAAGCCCCTTTGAGTTCAGTGAGGCTTACTCCCAGGTAAGTGGGTATAGGACAGTACTTTGAGTCTCATAACATTCAAAAACCAAAAGCAACTTCTGAAAGTATATGCATTTTTATATTTATTATTGTGAAACAGGTATTGGTATGAATTTTTATTTTTCCAGGTTTACATATGAAATTGCACCTGTCTTTGTCCTCATGGAGCAAATAACACTTCGAAAAATGAGAGAGATTATCGGATGGTCAAACAAAGAGGGAGATGGAATATTCTCACCTGGTAGGTTCTATTCTTGACCCCTTGTCCCAAATGCTAATCTGTAGTAGTGTTGGAAAAAATATAATCAGTAGCTGAATGCATGCTTTCACTGTATGCCTTTTAATTGTATGCTAGTACTGTATTTTAGTCTAGAATAGCAAGGATCCACCTTAAAAGTTACTGCCAGGTATCCACAAGGTCTTTTTAAAAGGATGCAATTTAAAGAATAATCTGGGAATGCAGTTGTTATTCTGCAGTAGGGTTGGCCTCAATGACGGCTCAAGGTTTAAAGGGAGGACATGGGCAAGGTGGCTTCAGTGGGGCCTCTTTCCAGAATGGGCCCCCTCCACCTCATCGCTATCACCACTGCCCATCTGTTTGCCTCCTCTCTTTCTGGGTCCAATCCACAACACCATCCTGATGGAGAAGGCAAGATGCTGCTCATTCTTGTCATGCTTGGATAGGATGGCCACTTAGAAATTGCCAAAAAAGAGGACACGCATCATCAAAACAGAGGACAGCCATATGTATAAAATTTGCATGTGGTAATTTATATGTATAGCTGCAAATTTAGAAATTATTATTATAATTTAAATAGAAATAGGGTACATCTCACCATAGTGCGGAAGACCATGACCAGCTGACCTGTGTGCCTGCCTGCTCACTCTGCTGTTCACATGCTGTTGCTAGGCAGCACTTCTTAGGGTCCTTTGTCTTTAAACTGGAATTGAACAGGTCAGCCCTTCAAAGAGAGGACACCTTCAAACAGAAGGCAGTCCTCTGGCAGCCCTTCAAATAGAGGACTATAAAAGAGGACACATGGCCACCCTAGGCCAGCAGGAAGAAAGAACAACAGGGCCCCAAAGGGTTGGCAGTGGGCCCCTGTCAGGCTGTGGGCCTTGGCAGGTGCCCACTGATGCCAACTCTTGACACCACTCCTGATTGGCCTTTCAGATTCTTGTAACACTTTATAGAATTTAGGCATGAAAATGGATATTTGATGTCTCATTTTCTAAATAAGCTGTCTAATTTTCAAAGTTATTAATCAGTCTCAAGGTACTACTGAGAACATCTAGAATTCAGACTGCTTATGAAAGTGTTGAGCCAAGTATGAGAGAAGCCTCCCCCCGCTACTTTTAATGTATTGTCCTCATGGATTCACACTGCTGCCTATCTTTTCGGCATAAATGCCAACTGATTTGTCAGTCCTAAGACCCATCCAGCCATTGCTTCCACCATCAAAGTGATTCTATATTTAAGCCTTCTGGAAGCCTATTTCCTTAAGTCTGCTAACCTAAGAGTAGAGCACACAGCACAACATAGCAAGTATCAAGACAGACTGGCAATCTCTGTCAAAACAGGTACAGTTAACAAACCCACTGTTGGAAAAGAAGCATTTCAGAGATGACTTCATCAATGGCCTTGTTGCATGTACAGTGGTCTTCCTAAATAATATTTCTCCAGCAAATTGGCTGCTGCTTGCCCATTAACCTATATATTGACTTCGTCTGTATTTGTCTGGTAATCTAATTGATCTTTGGTGTATCCCAGCCTTCAGCAACCTGGTGCCTTCCAGATGTTTTGGACCAACTGCCATCAGCCTTAGCCAGCATGGCCAATGGTCAGGAATGATAGGAGTTATAGTCCAGAACATCTGGAGCACACCAGGTTGGGGAAGGCTGGTGTATACATTAAAAAGTGCTTTTGATCTCAGAACAATGGAGTCTTCTATGCATTCCAATATTTGGATGATGACTAAGGATTTTGCTCATAGAGAAGGAACAGAGGAGTTAAAAACATAAAATTATACGTTTTATTGTGGTCATTTTTTATTGTTGTATGCCACTCCGAATTGCCCTAAATGAGTTGGATATGCAACTCTGAAGTTTTATAATCAAATAACCTTTGTATAGAGCCTTAGAAGTAACCTACAAGAAGTAACCTACTCAAAGCAAGGAAAAGGTCTCTTTCTCAATCAGCAATATTCACCTTACCTTGAAAGGTTTTGAGTGTCTGGTGATGGAAACGGTGACAAGAGGAGTAGATACAACACAATACTGCCTATCCTCTTTCCCTTCTATACCATCCTTTCCCTTCCCCAAGTCAAATCTCACCTCCCAACCCACATGAACTCACTAGTTTGCCTTAGACACACCACTTTCTCCAAGCCCCAGCCCCCACCCCCATCTGTAATATGGGGATAATAATACTGGCCTACTTTGCAGAGCTGTCAGAAATATAACTGGAGATAATGAAAATGAAGCATTTTGAGCCCTTGTAATGTACTATATAAAAACTAACTGTGATGATAATTGTCAGTGAAAGAATTCCAGAGAGATGCCTCTTTATGGAGCTCTTTTACATGATAAGGGATAAAATTAACATTGACAGGAAAATGGTGAGGCAGAAAACAGAAAGATGTAAGAAAACAAGAAGCCCTACTAAACTGCTTGTGACTTGGGTTTCTGAAGGACTGCCTTCTCTCAGATGTATGTACCCTTCTCCAGGTATCCCAGCCTTCTGAGGTAAGGCTGGTGGCTACCAAAGAGTGGACCTTTTCAGTGATGGCATCCAAAATATGGGATTCCGTCCCTAGACATGTACACTTGGTGCTTTCTTTTTCATCTTTTTAAGTGCCAGGCAAAGCCCACTCTGTTCTCTCATGTCTTTAATGGCTTTTAGTTCTTGAGACTCTTAATTGTGTCACTGCTTACTAATGTTCTATATTATCTGCTACTTTTATTATTTTTTATTGTTGTGAATCTGGATTTTATTGTTTTAAAATTGTGTTGGCTACCCTGAGGCCTTGATGATAAGGCAGGGTAAGAAAGTTATAAACAAATAAACTGGCTGAGCATTAATCCACTGGGCCCAGAAAAGGATTATATACAGGAAAAGCTAGTCTCAGTATGGAAATGAAAAGTTTTGTGTGTTTTAAAATCCATGATAGAATTTGTTAATGAGAAACAATTCTGGCTAATAAAATATGTAGGTCTAAATATCTGAGAGCAGCAAGCCAAGTTGTAGTCCTATAATGAATATGTTAAAAGTAGAAATTTTGTTGCTTTAGGGAAAACTTTCCATGTTGACTTGCCTACTGAGGAACACCTGTGTGTCAGCAACAGAACCTCTGCCCATTGCAAAGGATTCTGGGGCATATTCTAGGGTTCATATTCAGCTTATGCAGGGTAATATCTGTGTATTGCAAAGAAAGGTTCATAGTGGGGGAATAAGCTGTCCTCTGGGGGAGCTTGTCCACCATTACCTGAGATAAAACTTGATAACCTGGTGAACACCATGGTTCCTCCAAAGAGCACAGTTGAAAACCATTGTATTAAAGGAATACAACCCATAGTGAAGGGAGACAGGACCTTTGAGAAAACCGAATTCTTTTATCATTGCACTTTTCAGACTGATTCATCACAGTTATTAATTATGTTATGCCTGATTGAAATGTTCACAGCACATATCACAACTAATGCTTTTATACCTTTGTTCATAATATCAGGCTTTCCCTGCTCTCTCTTCTAATATTTTATTATCATATACTCTTGTTACAGGTGGTGCTATATCCAATATGTATAGCATTATGGGTGCCCGCTACAAATATTTCCCAGAAGTCAAAACCAAAGGCATGGCTGCAGTGCCTAAACTGGTCCTCTTTACCTCAGAACATGTGAGCTCAATAAACTTAATTAACTACCATTAATATAATTACTGGGGGAGAGCAAAGGAAGATGCTTTTCTGTCACCATCAGCCCAGTTCTTGAGGGATATGATTTCCTGGGGGGTATTTCCACCAGCGATTTACTCTAGCAATTTACTCTGAGCTGGCTGCATGTTTAGGTCGTTGGGGATAGATGATGTCGTGGCCATCCAGCAGCCACCCCAGAGCTTATCAGGGAAAAACCAGATTTCCTGACACTGCTTAAATTCCGATTATTTTCCTCAAGTCGGGTTCTCCCCAATATAGTTGCTGTGTGCCCCAACACCTGCATTGGCATTGATCAAGGGGCGTTTCCAGTCTCCTGTCCCCGTGATTCCCAGCACAAACCAATTAGTGTCTACTCAGAAGTAACATTGTGCTCAATGATGCTTCAATTCAATGCAGCAACAGTATAGAAAGATTGGGGCTCGTTAGGAGGCTTCTCTCTCAGTTGCCCACATTGGAAGAAATTAATTCCCCCCTCCCCAGTTACCTGATCAAGCACAGCAATGGGCTACAAAGGGGTGTTTCCTCCCATTGTGATAAATGAGGCTTGCCCTCTTAATCCCCACAGAACTTACAGAGAACCCCCTCAACTAACAAGGCACATTGTGATCCTGAGAATCTGATTCTCCTTTGTTTGATTTATTGCCTTAGGAAGAAACTACTCCGACCCTTCATTATAGAGATTCTGTGGGTTAAAAATGGGGTTGGTTTCCATCTTTGTGTTTACTGCTCTCTTTCCCAGCACAAGCATATGTGTGTCTACTCGGAATTAACTCCCATTGTGGTCAATGAGGCTTGCTCCTGAAATGTAGGTGCATCTGGACCTTCAGGGAAAAGAAGAAAGGTGGGGAGAGGGGGGAGCCTCTCTTATTGGTTGAGCAGCCCCTGCCAGTCAGATGACGTTCACCCCCACCCCCACCCCCACCCCCACCCAGAAGTATGTTCTTTGAAGCGATTTTTACTCTTCCAGAGAAGCTGCTCGTGGAGCCCTGCTCGCCGCAAAGCCGATTCTTTTTTAAAAATCCTGTACTCCTCCATTAGCTTCTCCTTCCATTGTCATGGAAACATGCCCCTGGTTTCATTTTCCCCCTCTCCTCCAGATTTAAGCTTTTGGGAGTCTAAACCTGTCACACAAAGAATTACCTCAGTCAGCTATTGATTGCTGGCAGGTTTCCTTAAAATGGCTGTCAGAAGATCATGTCTCCATGCACACAAATAAACAAAGCTCCCTTCCTATGTAAGGACAGAGGTTCTGTGGATTAGGGGGAGGGGAGGTCCCTCTGTTTGTGAGGGCATCATTTCCTAGAGTTGGAATCATCATCTCTACCATTAGCAGTTAACTTTGGGGGTGTGAACCTGACATGGCAGTCCTGTAAAGGGAGCTTTACATTTCTCCTGTGGCAGAAGGTTTGTGGGTAATGGCTCTGCATTCTGACAGAGAGATTTTATCCAACAAGGGTGCCATTTCAGATTGCAGCACAGGGGGACAAAGAGATTGTAGGGGAGACAAGATTCCCAGTAGGGTTTAAACTTTAAAAGCTTGATCTTGGATATATTCACGATTAAATTGCAAAAGAGACAAGTGTATTAAGAGCATTTCACGTGGTTATTTTATAGCCCACAACACTACGGGTTGGACCTAGATTGAGTCATCCTTAAGAGTAGGCCCATTGCAATCAATGGGATTTAAGTTAGTCACAACTCTAAGTATGTCTAAGATCCAACCCAATGTTACCTGTGAAGGTCAGTCACTCCTTGTTGTTGTTGTTGTTAAACAGATTTGTGCCAGAGGCATGCACACTTACTTCATTGGCCCATTATAATATTCACTCAGTGAGTAGAATCAGAGAGAGTATAGGTACTCCTATAGACGTTACTCACGTGAAGGGGCTGGTGTGTACACGAGAAGGCCTTTTCTGTAGCAGCACCTAGACTGTGGAACTCCCTCCCAAGAGAGGTCAGGTTGGCTCCATCCCTATTGGGTTTTAGACAGGCAGTGAAAACGGTACTGTTTTGCCGGCCTTTTGGCTTTTAAAATTGTTATGGCCTGTTGCTTTGTTTTTGTTTTTATTGGATTTTATGTAATTGTACATCACTTTGTGAACTCCCCATTAGAAACATTTGTCTGAATGGATCTCCACAAGGAGCAGGAAGCACTTAGCAAGAAATGTAACCCCTATTGGCAACTATTGGTACTACATAGCTAAACATGAATTACGCATTTGTCTAAATTTTCATTCTTTCCAAGAAGAAAGAAAGAAAGAAGGTTGGAACATTTCTGTTGCTTTTGTTATTGCAGAGTCACTACTCAATAAAGAAAGCTGGAGCTGCGCTTGGTTTTGGAACTGAGAATGTAATTTTAATAAAGTGCAATGCAAGGTAAGATGTTATACATGCTTACATGGTAAATTTGTTTCCCTCTGTTTATGTACAGCGCATCAAGATGCTAGTGACCTGTCAACAAGATTAGTTAACTTAATGGAACTGTCACTGGTGTCCATTTCTATTTAGTCTTATTTATTTATTTATTTTTAAACTTTCTTGGGTTTTGTGTTTCACTTTGATTGCAGGGGCAAAATAATACCAGCTGATTTGGAAGCCAAAATTCTAGAAGCCAAACAAAAGGTAACCTTGCTGTTGTTTTTAAACCTGAACATATTTCCTACTTATGCATAAATAGGAAGCCTTAATTAAGACATTACACTGCCTTCTACTTAAATTCAGAATAGACGCACTAGCAGAGGCTAACCGCTAACAGTGCAATCATATACATGACTACACAGAAGTGAATCTCATTTGAGTTCAATGGCAATTACTCCCAGGTAATTGTGTATATAGTAAGTCTTATTGTTAATAGAGGGACTTATTTCTAAGTAAACATGCATAAGATTGCACTGCACATGTAACTTGTGGGTTTCTGCAAGGAGTAAGGGACAGATCTGTGTTACAGATGGTCTTTATGTTTTCAGACATGGGGGTCAGCCATGTCCCAGAATGCTAGGTGTTATCTGACACCTGCAATACCTACCAGTGATTCATTTAGTCTGCAGCCACCATTTTGAAACTGAATCTATATTGCAGGTCTCATGGCCACAAGCTTTGGCTTGATTTTAAAATTGTTCTGTTTCTTCCTCCATCCCCTGCCTCTTATACCACCTTGCTCAGTCTTGTTCAACCTGTTGCCCTTTAGATGTTCTGAATCAGCATTCCTGACTATTGGCCATGCTGGCTGGGGCTGCGGGAAGATGAAGTCCAAAACATCTGGAGGGCACCACCTTAGGGGAGGCTGCCCTAGCCTGATAAAGAGTTCTGTTGAACCTGAAAGCTTGCACAATCTTTTATGGCATTTTGGTTGTTCCTACTTGGTTGGTATTGCCTAACAGTCAATTCTGGATCCCCACCCCACCTCCAGAGGTAGTATACCTATGAGAACAAGATGCAAGGGAGAAAGAACAAGGTTGCTCCTCTTCATGTTCTGCTTGTGAACTTCCACATACAGCTTACTGTAGGCTGTTGTCTTTTGATCGTAGAATGCTAGACTAGATTACTTTGGTCCTGTCCTTCAGCAAGGCTCGTCGTGTTGTTATTGAAATTCTACTGCAAACAGATGGTTATCAAACTCTTTTTATTCTTTAGCTGATACTTCCCATGTAAATGCCCCCAAAAGGTCAGCACTTTCTAGGTATGTCTCCTTACTGTGTGCATTAGATAGCACTCTCCGTAGATGCACTACACTGCTTTCTCTCCACCAATAAGGTGATATTTTGTGATTGTCTTTTTTTTGAGATCCATATGGAAGGCGACATTGGAATGGATCCAAATGTGCATTAAGATTCATCACCAGCCTCACAAAAACAACATCTAGATTTGCTACACACATTGAACCCGCATAAAACCCATTCTCAAGACTACCCCTGCTTGGATTTTTTGTTGAGATAATTACACAGAGACATTTTGCTGTGATGAAAGAACTTGTGCTGTGATTACCTTTTATATGTTCCTATTTATTTAGTGTGTTTAGTTAAGGTGCAATCCTATGCACGCTGGCTGGGGAATGCTGGGAGCTGTAGGACCTTTTTTCTGTCTAAACATGCATAGGATTGCACCCTTAATCTGTTTCCAGGGCACTATTACTTTAATATGATAAAAGTAACAATATAGTCAGCATAATTCGATTATCTGTTTCCTTGTGTCTTCTGGAGGAACCAAGGAAAGAAGATGCAACAGTTTAAAAAGATACACAACAGAAACTGACTAAAGAACTTGCTATCAGTTGTAATTTGTTAGTTTCAAATTTCAATTTCATTTTGAAACATTTGCATTTCATGATCAACTTCATCCTATTTCTCCTCATAGGGATATGTTCCCCTTTATGTGAATGCAACTGCTGGCACAACCGTTTATGGAGCCTTTGATCCTATTCAGGAGATGGCGGACATTTGTGAAAAATATAACCTTTGGCTCCACGTGGATGTAAGTAACTAAGGGCACAATCCTATGCAGATAGGCGGCCACCTCTGAACTCGGAGGCAACTCCTATCCAAAGCAGGGCAGGAGAAGCACAGAGGGGATCATTCCTTCTGCACTTCTCCTGCCCTGCATTTTTGGCTAGACAGCCGATTGCGGCTGTCCAGCCGCAGGAGGACGGAGCGGGGTAGGAGGCTGCTGTACGACACATTGGATGTGTAGTATGGGCATTTCCACCCAGAACATCCCCCCAGACATGCTCCCTTTCAGCCACTCCACGCTTCTCTTGTGAGCGCCGAGCACAGGGCTGTTCCACGTAGGGATGTACGAAAGTCACTTACCTTTTCACAAAATGTGATTCGAGGTGGGGGGGAGGCACTCCGTCCCTCCCCCTGAAATTTTGGCTGGGGGGGGAGGCGCTCCATCCCTCCCCCCTGAAATTCTGGCCGGGGGGGGAGGCGCTCCCCCCTCCCCCCCCGAATCCTGGCCGGCCAGGTCTGCAAATGGTGGCGGCCGTAGCCGCCACCATTTGCATCCCTGCAGTCAGCTGTGATAGGCTATGTAAATGTTTACGTAGCCTATCACGGCTGAGTAAAAACAAAAAACAAAAAATGCACATACGCAAATGGCGGCGCCCATGGGCGCTGCCATTTGCGTACGCGCATTTTGTTTTTGTTTTTTTACTCAGCCGTGATAGGCTACGTAAACATTTACGTAGCCTATCATGGTATTTTTTAAAAATCTAGCCGTGATAGGCTATGTAAATCTTTACGTAGCCTATCACGTTTTTTTGTTTTTTTGGTTTTTTTACTGGAAATGGCGGCAGCGGCAGCCGGTTGGAAGACCGACCGCCGCCGCCACTGAACCGCCACCAAACCACTGCCGAACCACCGCCGAGCTGCTGCCGAGCCGCTGCCGAGCCGCCGCTGGAGCCCCCACCGCCAGGAAGATTCGCCCAAGGTAAGTCCCGTCCCGGGGGGGGGGCGGGGGGGCAGACTGTTTCGCCACTGATTTCAGGGGGCTGAATGCGCTGGCATTCAGCCTCCCCAAGATTCATGGCGAAATTCTCTGACATCCCTAGTTCCACACTGCCTCTGAGGCAGTGCAGAAGTGGAGGGAGATCGGTTCTTTCGGAGCTGACCTCGGAGTTCGGGCTCTGAGGTCAGTTGCCAGAAAACCAGATATCCTATGGACGTCTAGCTGCTGTCTAGTGACCATAGGATTGCTCCCTAAGGCTGCAATTCTAAATGCATTTACCTGGGAGTAAGTGCCATTGAACCCAATGGGACTGATTTCTGAGTATTCATGCATAGGATTGCACTGTGAATACACCATTATCATTGTCAAAGGAAAAATAGAATCCCAGTAGCTCTGTTTGTTCATTCTTGAGTTGTTGAGGCCCTTGAAAAAAGTGTCCACCTTTCAGGGGAAGTGTGAAATTAATAGAGTGCCTCCTCTGAAATCCTGCATGTTTTCCTCAAAAATGTGGTGCCCAAAGTGTTGAGAGGATTGATGCCATAGGTCAGGGGTGGGCAACTTGTGGTGCTCCAGATGTTTTAGCCTACAACTCCCATCAGCCCTAGCAAGTATAGCCAATGGTAAGGTTATGGGGTCAAAAAATCTGGAGGGCCACAAGTTGTTCACTCCTCCCATAGGTAGTTGTGGAATATAGGATATTTGAAAGGTCCTGAGCCTTTGTATTTTTTTTTTCTCCCCATCACTTGCAGGCTGCCTGGGGAGGTGGATTACTAATGTCCAGAAAGCATCGTCATAAGCTAAATGGAATAGAAAGGTACGGAACCCTTTTCATTTGAATCTTATTTACTTAGTGCTCTTTCACAGTATACATGACATTTCACAGATAGGAAGAAAGAACCTGCCCCCCACTAAGAATATTACCAAATTTGTAAAAGCCACTGACAAGGGGAAAAAATTCAAGTGAGACTAAAATGTGAGATAAAAGGGGGAAACATTCATGTTAATTTCTGAGCATTCATGCAGAAGAGAAGGAGCTGAAATGCAAATCAGCTTTCTGGCTAATATAAGTTTTATCTTTGCATTGCAAATCAGATTGAAACAAGAGAGGCTTTAAGTGTGCCCTGAGAGACAAATTGGTTTGTATCAGCTCATGTTAATTTTGTTTAATTCCAGTCAAGGCACAATCTTCCCCAACCTGGTGCCTTCCAGATGTTTTGGACTACAACTCCCATCAGTTCCACCCAGCATGGCCAGTGGTCAGGAATGTCAGGAGTTGTATTCCAAACATTTGGAAGACACCAGGTTGGGGAATGGCTGTGGAAAATGCCATCATTGATGGGATCAGTCTAGCCCATACAGCAATGATTCTTTGGGAAGATATGTTTAAGGCACAATCCTATGCATGTTTAGACAGCAAAAGGCTACCACTCCCAGCATGCCCCAGCTGGGAGCTGTAGGCCTTTTTTCTGTCTAAATATGCATAGGATTGTACCCTTAATTAATATCCCATGTTTGATGGTTCTTTCACTTTCAGGATACCATGCTATGCAAATTTAGTTGTGAGCAGGTGCCTTTGACCTGGGTGGGGCTTACCTACTTCCTCAGATAGCCCAGGTGGAGCATCTCCTGGGTGACTTGCAAATATGTCTTCCACTGATAATATGCAGTCTGTAGCTGTAAGTGACCTTTTTTTGCTCTACCTGGCACTAAGTTCCTTCACTATTAGGACCAATATGTTGAAAACACAGTCTATACCAAGCATATGAGATGGTAAAACCTGTCAACAGCCTTATTTTGTGGGGCAAACAATATGGTCTTTTGAAAAATCAAACTGCTGAAGGTGCGGAGTACATCTAGGGAAGCTGTTCTTTCAGGATTAATTTTACTGTTTAAGAGACCATACTGACAAGCTGATAGTGTAATGAATGAAATCAGTTACTGCCAAAGCTATGGTAATTAACTCAACCTCTGAAAGAGCCACCTTCTGGAAACAGCCCTAACAGCAGTGTGGCAATCTCCATTACTTCAAAAGTATTTGCAGATGATTGGGATAGTTAGCTTATATTTTCCATTGGATTTTGATACATTACAGGTTGCAATGCTGTATATATGTTGGTGTTTGCTATTTCCCGGGACATGCAATCCCCACATTCACCCCATGGTGCTCTAGCAAAAGCTGCCCTCTAGCAGAGATCATGGTGTTGTGCACAAATTATTCAAGTGTAACAGCTTCTATGGGAAGGCCCACAGAATAGTCCTTGTGTTCTCCAGTTCCATCACTTTAAACACATGAATATCATCCATTGACGTGGGCATGAAAAGTCCATAACAGTGGGACTGTTTCCACACCAACTACTCTTGGCTCATCCTGTGAGAGTGTTTGTGGTCTTTCCTGTATTGACAAAATTGCTGGCAAGTAATCCCAAAGCGGCCCTGTGGCTACCATTGTGTGTGTCTGTGTGTGTGAGCCATTCCCACTGTTCACAGATCAATGTAGTTAATTAATGTGAAAAATTACCAGACCTATTGGGGCCTGCTATTGTCAATTACCGCACACATACAGCCTCACAACTTCTGACTTGAAGTTATCAAACTTTATTATATTTGTGCATTTTGGACTACCAAAGTATCCTATGTGAAATGCTTTGAACTAGCCTTCCCCAACCTGGTGCCCTTTGGATGTGTTGGACTACAACTCCCACCATCCCCACCCATTATATCTGGGGATGATGGGAGTTCTGACCAACTGTCTGGAGGCTATTTAGCAAAGGCTGCTTTGAACACTCAAAAAGTGGAATGTAAGGGCTAGATTGTTTTCCCCATGGTTATTTGCCTCGTTGAAGATCCTGTTTCAGGTGGAAAGGCAGTGTCAAATATTTTAGTAAATAAACTAATGGTATCATCATCTCTTCTTAGGGAGTGCAAGCTGTCCCAGTCTCTTCAGCATCGGAGACCGCTCCGTGCTTAAGTTGCTAATTCCCTGTTCCATGAACAGAGCAGTTAGAACAAAACAAATTGCCCCTCCTGTGTGAGACACTAGAGCCACTGGATCAAGGAACATGACTTTATCTTCATGTAGCTGCTCTTGTTCAGAGAGAACAGTGATCTGCTGAAAGATGTTAAGTAAGATTACATCTCTTCCTCCCTTAGTTCTAAACACATCCATTTCTTTTGCAGAGCCAACTCCGTCACATGGAATCCACACAAGATGATGGGAGTTTTGTTACAGTGTTCCGCCATTCTTCTTCGGGAAAAGGTATGCTTGGATATTTAATTCCTTTTGTTACTCTTACTCTACAAATTCCATTTGTACCAGTTGAACTGCTATGGCTTCTGCCAAGGAATCCATGGAATCGTAGTTTGCGGAGAATTCTGTGGGAGATTCCTGCCAGAACTACAATCCTCAGGATTCCCTGGTGACTATTAAACCAGATCAGTTCTCTGTGTGTGCTGAATCCATATTTCTCAACAGAAATGTTTGGTGGGTTTGTGGTCAGTATATTTTGGAAGGAATTATTTATGCATTTTTGTAAAAGCTAGCAAACACTGTAGACAGAATATGCCCTGGCACAAGTGTATGTGAGGTGTGTAACAACTGGAAAGGGGGTTGTTCCCTCTCTGCCAACACTAATGGGAACAGATACTTAACACACACAGTCACAATTATTTTTGAACAGCATTACTTGTGAGTCCTGCATAGCATTGGGGGAGAAAGACATTTTGCCTCTGTTCATCTTGAATGGTTGCCTGGGGGCTGTCTTCAGGAGCAATTTAGTGAGAAGTTAGAGCAGTTTGAACAGATGACATCCTCACAATCCGCTGCCAACCAGCTACTTTGCTCTTGAAAAGCCGCATTTTCTGAAAGTCCTTTTACTCCGACTTTTTTTTACTAAAAGCAGCTCCTTGGCAGTTTTACACAGTGTGTCATGTCCACCCCACCCCCTCCACCACATTAAATCCTGAGTGTGCCTCTGTGACCTGGCAGTGACGTGGTCAAGGGGGTGGGATGCCCCACTCCCTCTTCTTTCCCCAATAGAAGTAGTTTTTCCCATTGAGAAAATCCCCAGGAGCACAGCAGCAACCCCCCCATTACTGCAGTAGTGGGGACACTCATTCACCTTAGCTAGCTTGCTTTTAATCTTTAACATATCTCCCTCCCACTTCTGGCATGTTTACTCAAAGGAAATAAATCTCACTCTCCTGCAGTGAAAGGGTTAAAGGCTAACTTTAGTAACTTGTCCTAAAGCACTCTTTCACTTCTCATGTCCTCTTAAATCGCTATTGTTGTGCTTCTTTGATATTCTGTAGTTTCTCTATTGTTATGTAAAGTCCCTTCTCCACTTTATGGCAGTAACAGGAGTTTCTCAGAGAGAAGGAGAAAGGGAGAAAAGGGGGGGTTGGAAGGGGGGGTTTGGAAGCAATAAGCAAAAGTGCATACGTGGGGAAAAATGGGGTGGGGAGCAATAACTCCACAGCAGATTGCTGGGATTTGCAAAATTGGGGCTGAGGGGAGCTCTCGGCAGCCTTCAGATGCTCCACTGGAGAACTGGGGATTTTGGTTTCTTCAGGGAAATCTGCACCCACAGGGGAAATTAGTTGCTCTCCACTCATAATGTAATAGCAGCGGGGAGCCTGGACAGGGGCCGGGAAACAAGCCTCTCTCATTGTTTGAGCAGCCCCTGCCAGTTCAGTTCTACTCCCCCCACCCCACCAGGAAGTATGTTCCTTTCAAGTGCTGAAAACCAGATTTTAAAGGTACGCTACATTCGGCTCACCTCACTTCGTGTCTCCCTGACAAACCAAAGCCGATTCCATGAAAAACTGGGTAATACTCCAACATGCTTCTCATTCTGTTGTCATGAAAATCCTCCCACCCCCAGGTTGCCTGTGGATAGACAAGAAAAACATGTGACAGTCATGAATTGGTGGCAGTTTCAATAGACAGGTGCTCATTAGGGGTTGCCAAAATGGGTGAAACAAGCTAAATTTGTCCCTTTGGGCATCCCATAGTGCTATGGAGGCCATTCTTTTCCTTTAAAAAATTGAGGGGTGCAGGCAGCTGCACCATGGGGAGTGGGGCAGCATGCAGTTAATGGGCCATATATTGTCCACCCCTGCGTTTACCTACTCAGCAGGGCCAGGAATGATTCCTGAGCATGCATAAAATTCTCTCCCTCACCATATCCCCAGCTGCACCCAGTTTCCCCCTTGCACTGTCAGAGTCCAATCAGCATAAAAGGTATGCTGGCAATGGCCTCCCAATGGCACCCTGGGCATTTCTATGCCACTGTAATCTTTCATGTTGGCATAGTGTTGTGTTTTGCTGGTGCAGAGGGTTTAGGAGTTATTTTATTCTGTCCTGCAGATGTAACCCAGCGTTATCATGTGCTGGACAGTTACATCACGTTAGTCACTGCCTTTCGTTTTAAAACACATAGTTGCATGTTTAATAGCCCCACCCTTTCTCTGAGAGCCAGAGAAATTAGTTATGTACATGCAAGAAAGACTGCATGTGTGCCAGACGTGGCTTCCATTTTTGCATGAGCAGGCCATTCAATGAGCAGTATTGCTGATGTGAAAATGGAAAAGTAAATCTAGGAGTTCATGAAAATCAAGCTTATATTCCCTTGGGAATTACCACATATAAGTGGAATGATGTACCCCTATGTTTAATGCACACAACACTATATTTTATCTGTTACTAGATGTCATGTATTTAAAGGTTTATCTGTTGCTAGATGTTATATATTTAAAGAGCATGTTTTGCAACAGGGTATACTTCAAGGTTGCAACCAGATGTGTGCGGGCTATCTATTCCAACAAGACAAGCAATATGATATAACCTATGATACCGGAGATAAAGCAATACAGTGCGGTCGCCATGTGGACATATTCAAATTCTGGTTGATGTGGAAAGCCAAGGTAAAAAATGCAATGTCAGAAACATGCAGAGCAATTCCATGCATGTTTACTGAGAAGTGCCACTAAGTTCAGTGGTCACTGCTCTCTAGTAAGTGGAGTTAGGATTGTAGGTTTTAGCTCCTGGAATGTAAATATGTTGTTGGTCTTAAATGTTTATTTCTTCAGGAGAAAAACATTTTTGAGAGAGCAGGGGAAGGAAGGAGTTTTTGGAGATTTTTTAGCAAAACCAAATTCACTTCCATGAGATTAGTTTTTTATGGACTGGAACTCCAATTCTGCCAATATTTTGTGCATGATTGCTTAATATTATCCCCATAAAATAATGGCATTTTAAACCAATGGTTAGTTTTATTCAAGTAAATCTGTATGTATGTGTGTATGTTTATATGCTTGTAAGGCCAGTGTCAAAGTCTTTCTCTCGTGTGTGTGTGTGTGTGTGTGTGTGTGTTTGGGTATGTTTGAAGGGCATATTTACGGTTCCAAGTTTTAAGATACATATTCCATAACACTATAAAATATGATGAATTATGTAAATTAAGTTGTGGATTTGAGATAAAATATTTGCAAAGACACTAAAAATGAATATGTACAAATCCAAAATGACACACATATTCTATACTTCAATGATCTTTAGTTTTAACCAGAATAACCTGGAAAATACATAGTTGTATCCCAACTCAAACCTTTAATACTGAATGCTAATTAGAGGGTACAAGATGAGTGCAGAGCTGAATTTAAAAATGAATACACCTTTTTTTTCCCCCAAACAGGGCACAGTGGGATTCGAAAGTCAGATCAACAAATGTCTTGAATTATCAGAATATCTCTATAATAAAATTAAAAACAGAGAGGAGTTTGAGATGGTTTTTGAAGGAGAGGTAAGTCACGGACCACAAGCCACTTCCAATTAAACTGGGCATTTGCAGAATAGAAAATGTACCATTTTTTGCAAGATTCATGAAAGAAAGCCTTGACATTTTTTTTTTTTCAGTTCCAGCTAACTGGGCAAGTGTTTAGTTCTTGTTATTGTTTTAAAAATGGGGGGCAGGGGGAATAGCTGCGAAATATCTTGAGTTCTGGCTGAAATTGTACTTGTGTGTGGGCTCCATATATTGATACAGGATCCAAACCAGCGTGGAACTTGTTCCATGAGCCCGAGAAGGCTTTAGACTTCCTTTTCCCAAAGTGCAGCAACCCACTGAGGGGAGTTTCAAAATCAGTTTGCAATATGAGATAGGACTCAGCTATTTAAAAAGGAACACACAAAAACAAATGACAGAGAAATCCCCATTGAAATATGATTGGTTCCTACCGAAAGGCCATATTCATAGATCATTTCAGAATTACTGTTGGAATGCATTACACTGAGCTTTCTTCACACCTGGCATTTTCATAGAATCATAGAATAGTAGGGTTGGAAGGGGCCTACAAGGCCATCGAGTCCAGCCCCCTGCTCAATGCAGGAATCCAAGTCAGAGCATCCCTGACAGATGGCTGTCCAGCCTCGTCTTGATCACCTCCAGTCTGGGAGAGCCCACCACCTCCCTAGGTAATTGGTTCCATTGTCGTATTGCTCTAACAGTCAGGAAGTTTTTCCTGACGCTCAGCCGGAATCCGGCTTCCCGTAACTTGAGCCCATGATTCTGTGTCCTGCATTCTGGGATGATCGAGAAGAGATGCTGGCCTTCCTCTCTGTGACAACCTTTCAAGCACTTGAAGAGCGCTATCATATCTCCCTTCAGTCTTCTCTTCTCAAGGCTAAACATGCCCAGTTCTTTCAGTCTCTCTTCACAGGGCTTTGTTTCCAGTCCCCTGATCATCTTTGTTGCCCTCTTTTTATCCCACTAAAAACTGGTCCTTTTGATTCCAGATCCTTTCAGGGATTTAGACTGGCCGTGTATACAGGCATCTCTCATAGAGCTTCCCTCCACTCTATACCTTTTCATGGCTGCACAGAAAAATCAGGACAGAAGGCTGATCATTGGTTCCTATAACATGATAGATGGCTCCGCCCGCCCTCCACTCCTCTACAGCAGGAGGGAAGTCGGAACTCGGAAGCCCTTCTAGTGACCAGGATAGTGGGCTTTGGGAACTGCCCCCCTCCTTCCTCCAACTTTGTGGCGAGGGAGAGAAAGTCTTCTCGGGGGCTTACCCTGAAGTTGCTGGCGCTGCTAGTCCTTCTCTGCTAAATATGTCAGTATGTTATGGAATTAAATGCAGTACATTGCTTGCACTACTGAGTTGGAAGGGTATACCGATTTCCGGGTTCCCAACTATAGAAGTAAGAAATCCACAAACAGACTTGTATACAGTCTGTGCACCAAGCCATCCCTAGCACCCTCCCACCCCCGGTGACCACTTCACAGGGGCAAGCTTCTTCATTAGACCTGACTTGATTCCCCACCCCCCACTGTTGTTGCTCTCCCCCCTTATTTTGCCTTCCCAACGACCCTGTAAGGTGAGCTAGGAGAAGAGATAAAGGCTGGCTTTCTCCCCCAACCCTGGTGCTGTTGTTGCTCTTCCTCCTTATTCTTCCTTCCCAACAACCCTGCAAGGTGGGCTAGAAGATGAGATAGTGCCTGGCTTTCCTAACCATCAAGGCTTTCTCCTGTGTGGCTGAGAAGGGAGACTCCCCCATCCACCCTGGGAGGAAAAAAGCCCATCAAACTGGTGAGCAAAGGGGAGAAAAAGCAGTCAGTGAAGTCAATGGGAGGGGGAAGTTCCAAGTAAATGCACTGAAGGGGATGGGAGACCTCAGACTGCTACTTTAAGTAGACTTACAACGCACCCCTATGCATGCCTACTCAGAAGCAAGCCACACAGATTTCAATGGCACTTACTCCCAGGAAAGGAAAGCCTTACAGCCAATGAGTTTACTCAGAAGTAAGCATTGCTGTGTTCAGGGGGATCTCGGAGAAGCATTTGGGATGGTTAACCACTTTACAGTTCAAGTGCAGGTAGTGGAATGGGAAAGAGGCAGAAACGGTCACTGGAAGCATGGTCAGTGACCTGCCCCACCCTCCCACCAATTTGTTGTCATGGCATTGTTATTCAACACCACCCAGCAACACCCCCTAGCACATGCACACGCAAAGCGGGACAAAGCGCTAAAGGAGAAATACACAGGGGGAAATGGCGATTTCAGTCGCAAGCACAGAAATTGCTGGGTTTTTTTCCTATTCTCAGATAACACGGGAAGAGGGAGGGGACATTGTGAGATAGCAGCAGGAGAGCAGCAGTGTCATTTAAAGCTCCTGCAAAAACCAGTGATTAAAGGAGAATGATTGTGCTAAAAAATCAGTGGCGTAACCCTTGGGTTTTAGACACCATTCCCAAATGGCCAAATAAAATAGCATTGCCTGTCCAAATGGCCACTGGGGTGCATTGAGTTGGGGTGAGGATCCTGTACTCCAAGCTGCAAAGCATTGAATAAAAGAGGTTTTAAAAATCCACTAGGCTTGTGCAAGACTCTTGCATGAGCCTCAGCAGACCTTTGGCTCCTGGCCATATGCTTATTCGCTCTTTTTCTTCCTTTCACCTAAAAATATATTGAAGGTGTGCCACAAGTTGAGCATGAGTGAATTATATTCTCAACAAAAAGCCAAGCTCCCCTAGGAAGAGAATGCTCATAAACTGATTGGTAACCCTAAAGTAGTCTACTCTTAGCTGAGATTCCATGCATCATTTTCTGTACTGCAAAGGTTGCTCCTTTTGTTAATGCTGCTGTTGTTTCTAGTGGTTTCACTTCATAAACTCAGGGTGATTAGACACTGAGTGTGCTGTAGTTCCTTATTTAACTTCACATACTGATTCTCTGTCAGTTAACTTGAGAGATTGCTTTGTTTGCAGATTGCAGGTTTTTGGCACTAGGGTGTTGGAAGGAGGGACGGAACCCTTTTAGAACTAAATAGATGAAAACAGAACATTTGATCCATATGTGAGGGGTAGGCAACCTTTTTGGGCCATGGGCACAGTTGGCAATTTGAGAAACTGACCCAGGCAGCACCACAAAATGACTGCCATGGGAGACGTGGCAAAGGACCAGTAACCTGCTCAAAAGAATACAAGGCAGAGGTCTTGAGCCCCAATACACGAAACAACTCCTTTGAACTCATAGTTTTCAGCACCAACAGAAACTATTTCACAGCAATCCCAGCTGCTGGTAAGAAAACGTGTTAATTTAACCAAAAAAGTTGCAAGCGGTAGGGCACCTTGATGGGCACTAAGAGAGGTCTCTAGGAGCACATTGGTGCCCATGGGTACCATGTTGCCTACCCCTGCCATATGCATTCTGAACTACTGTAAAAGAAACCTGCTGAGAAAGTTTAAGATGGTAGCTGGCTGCATACAGAACTGGAATCACAGCATTATAGCCCATCGCTACATTTATTAACAAGCAAAATGCCCAATCATGGTTGGGTGGAGGGTCCTCCCCTCATCGATGACCTAGAACTCCTCATCCAAACATCCCTATTATTCACTTCCATGGTCAGCTGCCCCCCCCCCCATTTTCCTAAGATTTGAAGAGGAGAGAGAACAGAGGTGGTTGTTTGAAGCACTTCTAAATGTGTGGTAAGAAAAATAATGGAATTTTCATGCCAGCCTTTTTTTGCCCACAGTTTTGATGGGTTGTTTGTTTGTTTTATGTTCTTATAGCCTGAACACACAAATGTTTGTTTCTGGTATATTCCACCAAGTCTTAGAGGGATGCCGGACTCTGAAGAAAGAAGAGAAAAACTACATAGGGTAATTTGCTTTATTTATTTAAAATATTTATAAGCAGGTTTTCAGGCCAAGCCCTCCCAAGGCAGCATACAATAGAAATGAGATAATACAGTAAAACCATATAATTAATAAAATTGATTGCATTCTGGAGCATAGAAAACAAATAAAAGTCAACAAGGAGATCATTAAAAGGCCTGGAAAAACAAAGAAGTCTTTAAGACTAAAGACAGACTCCTCAAGGATAGATGCCCAACGGAGATGCCCAACTGTAAAAGTCTTTACAACTCTGAAACAAGGGGGCCAAATGAAGTCCTAAGGGCCATGAGTTCCAAAGAACTGGGTGTAGCCACCAATATGGCAGCCTTGACCTTAGTACCTGCCAACCTAGTTGTTGATACAGACCTGCCAGATAGTAGGGCCTCTAAGGTCACTTTTAAGGCCCAAGTAGGCTCATAAGGTTGTAGGTGACCTTACCTGGTCCTGAACTATTAAGGTTAAAAACAGCACTTTGAACTGAGCTCAGAAGTGAACAGGTAACCAGTATAGCTGATGCAAAATGTTGCAACTGGGACCAGCAACAAAATGTTTCAGTGTGAAATGCTCCTCCACTCCTCCACTCCCTCTGCCTGGTTTTCCATCCCTCTCCCTAGCAGTCAGTCAGCCTTCTGTGCTCAGGACTGTTTTGGGGTTCTCCCTTTAGTGTTCCCCCCATAAAGAGTGTTTGTATTTATCTAAACCTCAGGGTTCCCCTAAGCCTTTTAATTTTTGTGAACCGCCCAGAGAGCTTCGGCTATTGGGCGGTATAGAAATGAAATGAAATGAATAAATAAATAAATAAATAAATAAATAAATCCTCCCTTTTGTGCATGGATGGTGGTGTTTTGGCCATAGAAGGATAGGCTTTCAGGGAATGAGTTTATTAATGGTATATATAATATGCTCAGCCTGCCTCGTTTGAAGACAAAACTGTCCTCAAAGGGAGCCCCACATGCAGAGCATGGCAGTAGTCTACTGTGGAGGTCACCAGTGCATGTATAACTGTAGCATGAAACTTACCTTATATTCTGAATAAGGAACTACTTGACCATTTCTGAAACAATTGGTCCAATAACTTATTATGGCATTTCTAAGCATGTGCATAGAAATACCATTATATGGTGGTCATTTGAGTTCTGATCTGGGTCCATTCTGTTTTATGGCCTGTTATAAATGTTAGTACTTGTTTTGCTTGCTTGGGTTTGTAGCACACCACAAGTCATCGCTCCAGTTCTGCAATACTTTAAAATATGTGTGAAAGGTCTCCCTGCCCCCAAACAGCTAACTATTTAGCCACATAACATTATTACAAGGGATAGGTGTCTGAGAAAATAAGGGCACAATCCTATGCATGTCTAGACATAAAAAGTCCTACAACTCTCTGGCATTCGCCAGCCTGTACGGCTGGCTGGGGAATGCTGAGAATTGTAGGACTTTTTTCCTATCTAAACATGCATAGCATTGCACCCTAAGCCTTTTTAAAAGTCAGATTTGGAATTATTCCATTTACCTACATCAACAGTTACCTTAAATCTATTCTGGATTAGCTGATTTATGGATGAGACTACTTAGCTCGGCTTGCGACTATACTTCTATAGACAAGGCCCGCAGCAGATTCTGTCAAGACTGTTAAAGGGCAGCAAATTGTCAATTATTTTGATTATGGGTATACTTTTACCACCATGAAATGTACTATTTGGATTTTCTGCCTCAGACACAACAATGTCTAAGGCCGCCCCTCTTCATCATGTTATATATTCAATCATTCTAATTCATGCTGATTTCTGCCAGGCAGAAAACAGTGTGGTCATAGCTGTCTGCCAAATAGCAAACATTTAAAGACATGGGCAATAATAATCAATGGGTTTATAGAAATTGTAGGACTGGCCTGTTGTTGCTATTGTTTTTAGTGATCCGCTAGCAAGTACTGGATGCATTTGCCAGTCTAGGCAGTGTATGATTTCCTGTTTGCTCTTTCTATGCTTTCCGTGCCTCAAATCCTGCTGTTTCACTAGCACAGTTAGAAATTAGGGCAAGTAGTGGCTACTCAGTGAGAAAAAGGTTTCTGAACATCTTCTTTGTTTGATCAAAAAGGTGGCACCCAAGATCAAGGCCCTGATGATGGAATCAGGTACCACAATGGTTGGATATCAGCCTCAGGGAGATAAAGTCAACTTCTTCCGAATGGTTGTTTCTAATCCCGCAGCTACCAAGTCTGACATTGACTTCCTCATTGAAGAAATAGAAAGACTGGGGCAGGATCTGTAATACGTTTGAATGACCTGTTTTCTTCTCTAAAGCACTATTTTCCAGTACTGGCTTTTTTTTTAAACCAGTTCTGTAGAACACATTTTAAGGTAATTCCTTTCTAAATGTTTGATTCTTCTGAGATACTCTCTTTAAAAACCATGACAAAACACCCCCCCCTGCAGATTACTGGAACATATATGTGTATTAGTAGGTTATTTTAACGAAGGGGAAAATATATTATCTTGAAATGTATTGTTGACCCTATTTAAGCCTGGTAATTCTAGTCAGCAAAAAGCTAATTATATTAAGATAGCCAATAAATAACTCTGCACAATAAATATGTACAGTGTGTGTATATATATAATATATATAAAATATAAATATATATATATTATATAAATAAAATGGTACTATACTTAAGAGTAATTCACAGTATGTTTTCCAGTGCAGAGATATTCTCAATCAAGGACTGCTCTTGTACAGCCCCATTCACATCAGCAGGGCTTGGCCAAAGCATTGCTTAGTTGATTATACATCAACACTCCCATTCTAGGCACATTACTTGGGAGTTTGTCCCACTGCTTTCAACAGAGCGTACTTCCAGGTAATGCTGGGTGCAATCCACCTTCCTTTGCTCAGTGGAATTGCAATGGGCATGCCCAAGCCAAAAGTAAGCATGTTAAGCCCCACTGAAATCAATGGAACATAAGAGCACTTAGCCTTGGCTGGATTGTGCCCAGCATGACTTGGCTGTGTCCATATTTAGGATTGGGGTACCAATCCTCAATATGGTGTAAGGAAGCTAATGTTTCCATTAAAAAAGCAAATCATGTGATAATCAGGCTGACATGATACCCCAAGGGAGATTGGGTAAAGAACATTTTTAAAGTTATAGAATCTTAGGAACTAAGGACAATGTTTAACCTTATTTAAACGTTATTGTTGGTGCTTCTCTGATGTACAAACAATAAGGAAACAAATCCTACAGAGAACCACCTAGTTGTTGTATGTATGTCCCCTTTAGTTGTCATATCAGGGGGATAGTAGTAGCTGAGTTGTGGTACTAGATTATATTATCGTTGTATTTTTTAGAATTTGATTTGTGTAGATTGTGTACATTACTGTTAAATGGGGGGGGGGGAGAATTAAATGTATTAATTTTCCAGCAAGATGACTGTTCAGTTCTAGGTATATGAACTGTTTGCTTCTTTATATGCAAAGATTTACCATGCTAAAGAGTTGTCTTGTATTTTCTTCCATTTGCAATGTATCCTATTTATATAATTATCAAAGTCCTAAATAATGTTTATTGGTATTTTAGTGTATTTGTGAGCCAAAGAAAAGATTAAAAATTAGTTGACACATTTATATAATAGTGCCCTTAAAACAATAACTTAACAGATAATTTTACTGTCCATAAGGAATCCTTACATTATATATAGATTTTAGCCCAAGGAAATACTTTCATTTTAATAGAAATGTCACCTTTACTAATTGTACTGTAGTCTGGCTGTACATTCAGTGTTCTGGATGCTTTTTTAGTGAATGGATGCTTAAACGAGGCCCCTGCAGTCTCATGGTAATTCAGGGCCAAATTCTGCAATTAGTTTAGATAAATTCTGAGGCAAGATATCCAAAGGCCATTAATGGTTCTGTGAAAGTGCTATCAGGTCTTATGAATGTCTGTCACAAGGGCAAACTCCCTGTCATTTGGAGTTTACAAGAGAGGAGAAGAAAAAACTCACCACAGAATGTTTTGAGGACAGCTTCCTGGCCACAATAATTTTGCTTTGTGTAATTATCAGATTCAGCTCAGATTTTATTAGCTAAGCACTCGGTATTACAAATCCTTGGCTAGTCACGCTACTAGAAGCCAAGCCGAGTCACAGGACTGTTGACAGAATTACTTGGGTCAAGCAATATCTGCTGTCTTAAAGCCTTCCGAAATATGCTGTTGTGGCTGTTAGTTGCAATTAATGCTTTATTTTTTCAAATGCACAATAAACTTTAAAGACCACAGCCCTGTGCGAAGTTACTCACAACAGGTCCTGTTGAAATGCATGGAATGTATGTAAATCAAAAGGAATTGTGCAGAGGTAACTTCCTGCAGGATTTATGAAAACAATGAGATTTTAAGAAAACAATGTTTTGTTAGAAAACATGAGCAATATTTTGATGAACGTTTGTTAGGATTTGTGTAGCTTTTATCATTTTTTGTTCCAGGAATTTTCCAAGTGTGGAATGAGTATCATTGAAAAGTCCACATTATTTTAGAGAATCTCGGATATGGTTGCCATCCTTGCTATCCGTTTTACGGTCCCTCATATCCTTGGCTCTCTCTTCTGTATTCAAGCCATCAGCACTTCTGGATTGTGATGTGTCTAGACTGTCTTAAATGTGTTAAATGTCCATATGGTATTTTGATATCATATGGATGGAACAATTGAAGAGCTGTTCAGAAGAGTCTTCTTGCATTCTAACTGCAACATACATGAGCGCTACGACTCTGGATTAGATATCTATGTTATCTAACCCAGAGTCATAGTGCCCATAAAAGCACTTTGCAGTCCAACTCCCACGCTCTACTATTTCTTGCTTCAGAACAATTCTTCCGTTTTATGTAACTCATACGCGGGATAGCAGTTAGCTAGGTCACACCTTTAGTTACAATCTACCGTAGTTCTGGGGATGTTCAGACATTTTACTTGCCTACCGATACCTTGATCTTTAGCTGTGAGAGAGCCAAGTGCAAGCCCAGAGTGTTAATAACCCCTGGTGTTGGTATTGCTTGCTTTATTTGACACTTGGGATTTGGGGCACAACAAGCCTTGACGGCACCAGGGCTGAATCCTGCCACTGATACCAACAGCAATAGCATCAGTGCTGGCTTCTTCTTAAATCTATTGAAATAGAGGAGAATCTCGCCTTAATGTTTAATTTTTCCAAGCTTCCAGAGAAGCACTGGCATGCCAGTCAATGGACTGGTAAATACTGCCAGTTGACCAGTCTTTTGATCTCCTATTATTTGACCACTGACAAATATTCGAAAATGCCATGGTACAGATGTCAGCATACCTTTTAATCTCATTATGGAGTCACATTTTAGCAAGGACAGTAATGACGCTTGCTTGCTCCCTAACCCTGAAACTGTCAAGGACAAACCTACCTGCATAGCAAAGCTGCTCCCACTGGCTACATGCTATAACTGCAGGAATCTCAAAACAGGAACAGGAGCAGTCATCAGCGGCCGAGGCCAGTCCCTGGCGGGAAGAGCATTAGCTTAAGACCAAGGAGACCGAGATAAAAAAAAACTTCACTCAGCTATGATGCTCACTGGGTGATGTTGGGCCCATCACATACTCTCAGCCTAACCTACCTCACAGGGTTGTTGTGAGGCAAAACCGGAGGAGGGGACTATGTATGCTACACTGAGACTGAGCTCCTTGGGGAAAGGGTGAAATAAAAATGTAATAAATCAAATAAATACATTTTTAAAAGTTAATGTCTTTGTTGTTTCATGATTAACAGCTACCTAATCTTGTTTGGGGGTTTTAAAAATTAGCATAAGCTTCAACCCTGCTTCCTATTATCTTCTTTATTGCTCCTATAACATTGATGCTTTGACAATAATAATTACTGTCAAATAATTTGACAATAATAATTATTTGACAATATTTGACTGGTCAGTTGACCAGAAGTTGCTTTGAGCAGTCAAGTGCCTAACCTTAATCAAAGGTTCACAGTGCAATTTTTCATATTTTTAGGTCTGTGTGACTTACTCCACAGGAATCACTAGAGAGGATTGCTGTAAGTGGTTTTCTTATTATGGAAAAAATATATCAAGTAAACTCTTACCCCCACATACACACACAGTAAACTATAGCTTTCCTTAGGCTCCACCTCTCATTTTTCAACTTAGAATTTACATTGGCATCCATAGGCAATGCAGGATTGCCTAAAGTTGCATCAGCAGCACAAGTGATGATGCGTGCCACTGGTGCTATCCCCAGTGTCCTGCTTAGGCTGGGTCAGACTCAGCATTAAAGCCATTGAGGGGTAAATCCAATGGCAAGTCAATAAACAGGGAAAAAGTCAAGCACAGAGATATCAGTCCAGCAAGAAAGCAGTTCAAGGCAGGAGGAGTCAGTAAACAGACAATGGGCCTACATCAGTGGGCTTCCCCGGTTGTAGCAGTGAGCAACTGCAACTCACCATTTAAAATTTCCCACAGTGCCCCAAAGTAGTGTCACTCCAGAACATTTTGGGAAATGAAAATGACGCCCCCACTGGCTGCCTGGTGTGGTGCCAGGCCTGTGGAGAGTTTCCTTGTCAGTGCTGGATGTTTCTGGAGGTATTTATTTCCCTGTAGACAATCTTCCCATGATCTGGAGGGTCCATGTGGCAAGCTGTGCTAGATGTTACTGGGAGGTGAAGCGAGTCACCATGCAGAAAGGGCTTGTTCTAGTCTTGTCCATAATCGGTGGGCCAGCACAGCATATCTGAATACTGACACTTTGCCATGAAAATAGAGCTGTAGTTCTGCAATGCAAAATCAACAGCCGGTTGTTGCAAAGCTCCTTTTGCACTTCCTTAGCTTAAGATTTCTGACCACTCTTCTCCCTTACTCAAGGAGATTCAGTAAAGGTGCTCTTTGAGTCTGTAATGAACTCTTCTTGCTTTTGGCTGTCACCCTAAAATACTATGGCTTCCAAGCTACTGAGCTTTTCTACATGAGGCTATTAATCGGCTGTTAATCCACTGTATCTACTTTTGGTTTCATCGTAGAACTGAGATCCAAGCTCTACTCAAAGATCATTTCCTTTCTTGCTTTCTGCTACATAATCTCTAGATGGCACTGTTGGTGTAGCAGAATAGGGCAATTACACAAGTGGAAACAATGGTTTTTTTTCACTTTCATTAAATAATACCGCATTTCCCATGCTCTAAAAAAAATAGCTGAAATTGCTGGTTAGACACAGAACCGAAACTAGAGGGTTATGACATCATCTAAAGAACTAATAAACAACGATGAGTAGGGGATGACGAGTGCACAACAAATGCCTCATGTGGAAAAGCCCATTCTCAGAACATTCAGATTCTCATCATCCCCACCTACTGATTACATTTTTACTCCTACGGTCACTTCCAACTGAAGATCTCAAAATGTTTTACTGAATGTGTTCAACAGGTAAGAGTTACTATTTCTTGGCTTACATTAATACAATTCACATCCAAGGAAGAGTGAGGTGGCTGCCTCAGGCAGCAGATGCTAGTAGGTCAGGGGTGGTGGCAAGGTGTTGGAGAAATTTGCTATGTGTGCCACATGGTTTGCCCTGTGCCCCCTAAGCTAGCCTGCTGCCCTCAGGTGCAGTGGAGGATGCTAGCTGGTCACCAGTGCTGAAGTAATATTCAACTGCCAGGCTGGCCAGCTTCTATACGTAGAATAATGAGTAGAATAATAATCTTGTCTTTTGCCTCAGGCAATAAAATGTCTTCAGCTGGCCCTGGTGTTTAGTGACATCTTTCTATATTCTCTCTAAGTTCTTGCCTACTAGGTAAGAAATATACTTTTATTATGTGGTAACTGACATCACCAATTAATTTCTGGGGCTTCTTTTGAAACTATTAAGAGTTTGCTTGGAGTATTAATTAACTAGCTGTATCTATCCTTTATCCCTATCCCGATTTATATATTTCTGATTTTTAATGTGTTAATAAATTTCTAGACCACCTTTAGGTCCTGAAAAGGACCCCCACACACACCATAGTGGTTTATAATCCCCTGAAAACCAATAAAATCACTAAAAACAAGTTTAAAATTTTAACACAATTAGAGGCAGAGATTTAAAAACTCAAAGAGGGCAAAGAAATTAAAAACTTCAGTATCATAATTAAAAAACATAGAAGGCCAGACAGAAAAAAAAAGTTTTTACTGCCTATCTAAAAACCATCAAAGATAGGACCAGCTGAATGTCTTTGGGGAGCAAATTCCATAACCAGGGTACAACCACAGAAAAGACCCTGTCTTCTTGTATTTCCATCAATGGAGCCACTTTTGGTGGCTGGAAAGCAGGGCCTCAAAAGATGAATTTAACCTATAGACAGGTTCATATGGGAGGAAGCACTGTTTCAGATATCCTGTCCCCAAGCTGGTTAGGCCTTGATTCAGAAAGTTGTATTTAGGGAGCCAAAGAGGGGTCATCTCTGTTTCCCCTTCCAGTAACTCATCTTCAACTGAATTGTATCCTACCACAGCTTCCCACGTGAAAAACGTCATAGAGCTTTCTTCTCCTTAACCCATATCAAATACTTTGTGGAGAATAAAATAGTGTGGTGATTTTATAGAGAGCTGACTCATTTAGAAAATTACAATTCCAGGTGAGTGCCTCTGGTTTCAGAAGCTAACCGAGAGTCTTTTCATAAAGCTGTAGAGTACATGGTGGTGGCCACATGAAAAGCACTTAAAGTTTCGGTAAGGTGTCCCCCAGGCTGAGGTAAGCTGCTTGTCTGTCATCAAACGGGCAGGATTTCACTTTCATCATAATAGTTGGGAGGCACCATTTTCCGGATGCTTTCTAGCATGTGCTATGAGATATGTACAGATCACTGCAAGCTGAGAGTTACTACACAAAGGCTTTTTGTATGGCCCCCACATGTCAAGAAGGTTGTGTGAGGAGACCCAGTCCCAGAGTTGTCAGTCATTGCTAAACAAGCTGTTATATAAAGGAGATAGATGAATTTTTTTAAAAAAAATCAATGAAAAGAGATTATGCCAACTTGAATATTGTTGCTTCTGTACTTATTTGCTCTCATAGTAGTTTTAGAAAAGAACAAAACATTAGATCAATTTGCATTTCTGCACTGAGCCCCTCTTAAGGAAAATAAGCCTGAATTCCACCTTTAATGACAGAAAGCTAGAACCAGAGGCTTTAAAATAGCTCAGAATGATTAAAGTATTAGCCTTTCCATGGCACATGTTTTTTGAATGACAAATATGATGAGATATTAAAAGCAGAAATTTCTGTTTCATGACAAAATGAATTGTTGAAATTATAAAGATGATATGAAATGCAGTTTAATTTTTTCAATAAAAAATAATCTCCCAGATGGCTTTGTTTCCTGTCATTTTGATTTCTGTTCATTGCCTCCAGAATTTAAGATATCAATCTTACATCATATGCTTCACATGCTGAAACTGTAAGGCTGCAGTCCCAGGTTCAGTTATTTGTAAGTAAGCCCCATTTAAATTGGTTGGAGTTAGTGGAATCGGCTTTGGTCTGTCAGGGACACAGGAGGCAAGAAAAGCCAAGTGTAGCATACCTTGAAAATCTGCTTTTCACAGGTCACACAGCGCTTGAAAGCAACATACTTCCAGGTTGGGTGGGGGAAATGGAACTGAAAGTCATCAACCCAGAAGGTGCTGCTCAGCCAATAAGGGAGGCTTGTTTCTAGCCCCTGTCCAGGCTCCCCCTGGCTAGCACATTATTATCCCCAACAGCATCTGAAGGCTCCCCATGAGAGTACCCCACCAGCACAGTTTCGCCCCATTCCAGCCAACAGTTGGGGAGTTAGAGCTCCCACCCCCTTTCTTCTTTTCCATGGGGAAAATACTGGATCTTGCCACTTCATCCATTGACATTCTGCAGCCTGTGTTGCCCAGCCGTAAAACCCCAGTTGTATACTTCCAGGGAGTAAATACAGGGATCTAGCTGCTTCCCCTATTCTCAGTCTGCAGCCTCTGTTGCCTGCTTTTCCCCCACTGAGAAACTGTAGCTTCTTTTCCCCATTGAGAAAATCGGAGCTGTGCTGTTTCAAGTACTAGCTATTTCGCAAGAGGAGACAGCCAGAGGAACAGGAGCCTGGAGCCCCGGTATTTCGCTGTATCGATATGGCAATATAGTGAAAACTAAAGAATGCAAGAGAGGGAGGAGGCAGCAGGCAGAGGCAGAGGTAGCAGCAGTGCTTGCAGAAGGCGGCAGCTCCAGCCAGCCCTTTCCCTTTGTGCAGAGAAGCAGTGAAGTAACATAAGCATCAGAAAAGCAAAGTTACACAAGCATCAGAGAAGGCTGTCAAGGGAGACTGGCTGGGAAATGGAGGCTAGTTACTCCCACTGGCAAAAAGGTCAAAAGGTCACAGGTCAACTCCAGAGACCTCCTAACGGTCCTACTCCACAGCAAATCACCCATGAAGACAGGCCCCTGGTTTGCCCATAATGCTAACCCATGGGTTGTTGAATTCTGGGTTGCCATGTTGTATGAACCCAGCCATGTTAACAAACTATACAAACAACCCAGAAAGAGAACCCATGGTTTGTTGTTGGGTTGTGAACTCTGGATTGTTTAAACCATGGATTGTCATTATGTATGAACTGTGGGTTGTCACTGCGTGCGGGTTGTTCATGATTTGCTTCATGAAGCTACAGCAGGCAAGAGAGGTTAAAAAAAAACCCTCAGCCACTCTATATGCCAGTACTACAGTACCACAAAAATATTTGGGATACAGGGAAGGAGCAGGCAAAGGAGGAGGGAAACAACCCAGGGATTGAGAAAACAAACTACAGTTCAATCACCTGCCAGACAAACCGTGGTAAATGTTTTGTGCTAATCAGGTCATTTTCTCCCCTAAATTAGGCTGCTGAAATTAAGAAAGCTTGGGGTAACAAAGACTAAACTTTTGTGTGAAAGGACAGTGAGCTCAGTTCTGTTCTGGTACTGAAAATAAATTCCATGGCTTAGAATGTGCTCAGAGATACCCTGTTCTTTAATTCTAAGTGTATGTCTTTTGCATCGGGTTGGTGGATCTTGTGGTTCTAGTAGAAAATAAAAAACCAGACAGGTTTTAACAGTTCTTTCAGTAGCCTTGATTTTGTGCAGAGGCACTTTAGGAACTGACCTTCATCATAAGCTTAAGCACATACATTGGAAATAAATTCTGTTGATCTCAGTTACTTCCATGTAATGGAATGAGGATTTGGTGCAAATTTCTTCTCCAGATGCTGAGGTTTGAATGAATTGTTTTGTTTTTATTGTTGATGAATTTTGTATTTTATTTTAAATAAATTCTATAATGTTCGATGATTTTTACTGCATGAACTGCCTTGAGAGGACTGTTTAGCTCTGAAAGGTGTTATAATAAAATTAAATAACTTGAAAAACTAAAACATACATTTTAATACAAAATAAGATCAAAGGATTAACAGCCAAAAGAAGTGAAGGGTTTTTTTTAAAGAGTATGAAGATAATTACATGAGCAGAGCTTACATTTTAGAAGAATATAAAGTTGCAATCCTAATCACACATCATTAGAAATACAATGAGATGAAACTGGTAGGCTTTACTACCAAGAATAAAAAAAATACAATTCCCTAATAACTGGAACCACAATTCAGTTAAAATGAAGTATTTGCCAGTTGGATCCATGATTCTTAAGGGAGCAGCAGTCTCCAAAATACTTCTGTCTGGAATAACGTCCCCCATCATCTTCAAGAGAGTTGCTTCAAACAAATGGTTGGGAAGCGGCCACTTAGCATAGCAGAAAAACTAGGATTACAATCCTAATTTCTTTTAGGCTGCTTATTCAGAGTTTTATGGGGAGTCCAAATGATGTTGTCTTCCACTCATAAGTCTCTTGTGTTTTCCCACCACTTCTTCTGTCTTTTTCCTTACCAAAAAAAAAATCTGCTATGGAAGAAAGGATGGAATTGCTGCACAATGCCTTCTGATTGGTAGCACTAGGGCTCCTGTGTCTGGAAGCACCTTTATTATAAGTACTATTGATTATTCTTCCCAGGAAGCAAGTTCTATTGAAATCATAGGAACTTACTGCCAAATTAATGTGCTGAGGTGTAAATTGGTATTCTACTCTGGGTTGACCGTAGTGAATTGAATAAATGTCTAATAACCTATACATTTATAATGGTGTTACAGGATGAGAGCAGTCTGCATTTAGAAGTCTCAGCTTATTAGTGGTGACAAAGGAAACTGGAAAGAAGAAGAAGGTTTGTGTGTTTTCAACAAGAGAGGAGGATTTGCAGTATAAACAAAGAACAAGTGGAATGCTGAGATCCAGATGTTGAAGTGTTTAGAGCTTCACTGAAGCATGGCTCTGAGGAACCTGGTGTCCTTGACAAGGCAAAATAAAAAACTGGAGATGGGCAGAAGGGAAGAGGGGGTGTTATCAAGAGTCTGAGCCCAAATACAAAAAGTCTCAAATAACAAAGCAAACTAAATCTGGAAATGAAGATATACATTTATATAATTACAAAATTACAAAAACATAATTATGTGCAAAATATTTAGATTTGTTCAAAGTAATGAGTTGGATCCACAGGTTCCCTTACTCTGGTGGAAATAGCTTCTTCTGACAAAGGAAGGCTTCTTCCATAGGAGGAAGACTCCTTCCACCAGAGCAAGGAATCTTTTGGATCTAAGTCGACATGTTTAGGATCAGTCCACAAGGTAAGGAACCCCAGGAAACTTGAAAAAAGCATTAAGGAAAGTTTAGGAAAATGAAAGGGGGACATTACAGGGACATGCAAAAATGAAAGGGAATTACTAAGGATTTACAAGAAATAGCAAAATGGATTATCTGTGTCCACAGTATGTCATTTGATTTGACGCCCTAACTAGCTGGTCGAAACTTGAACTTGTCAAAGCTTTCTTGATTCTGAAGTATGCAGCCAGCATATACTGTCAGGGCCAGAAATATTGGAACAAGGATAACTGTTTTGGCAGTTGGCCTCTGTACACCACCACATTGAAGTTGAAAGGAAACACACCCAGATGGGAGCGAAGTCAGGACTTTCAGCTGTAATTCAAGGGGGTTGACAAAAGTGGGGCACTAATTCAGGAAGGACAGCCAGTGGCATACACACACACCCATCGTTGGTGGCTCATAAGTAATGGAACGAATGGCTGACAAGCAGCTGCATGGCCAGGTGTGGCCTGTTTCCTGGGTACCCATGACCAATCCAGCAGATAAAAGGCCTGGAGGTGGTTCTGAGTGTTACATTTGCATTTAGTAGCTGTTCACTGGAACTCCCAACATGAGGGCCAAAGAGGTGTCCATGTGAGTGAAGGAGACCATCATTAGGCTGAGGAAACAAAATAAACCCATCAGAGAGATAGCAAAAGCAGTGGGAGTGGCCAATACAACAGTTTGGAACATCCTGAAAAAGAAGGAATTAACTGGCAAGCTCAGCAACAGCAAAAGGCCTGGAAGACCACGGAAGACAACTGAAGTGGATGACCACAGAATTCTGCTCACGGTGAAGAGGAACCCTTTCACAACATCTAGCCAGGTCAAGAATGCTCTCGCAGAGGTAAGCATGTCATTGTCAACATCTACAGTCAAGAGACGGCTTTATGAATGTAAATACAGAGGCTTCACAACAAGGTGCAAACCACTGGTAACACTCAAGAACAGAAAGGCCAGATTAGCCTTTGCCTGCAAACACCTAAAAAAGCCTGCCCGGTTCTGGAATAAGATTCTTTGGACTGATGAAACCGAGATTAACTTGTACCAGAATGATGGGAAGAGAAAAGTATGGAGAAGGAAAGGAACAGCTCATGATCCAAAGCAGACCACATCATCTGTCAAATATGGTGGAGGCAGTGTTATAGCATGGACATGTATGGCTGCCAATGGAATGGGGTCACTGGTGTTTATTGATAACCTGACTGCTGATAAAAGCAGCAAGATGAATTCTGAAGTATATAGGGCTATACTTTCTGCTCAGATTCAGCCAAATGCTGCCAAACTGATAGGATGCCGCTTCATACTGCAGATGGATAATTACCCAAAACATACAGCAAAAGCTATCCAAGAGTTTCTGAAGGCAAAGAAGTGGGATGTTCTTGAATGGCCAAGTCAGTCACCTGATCTCAACCCCATAGAGCATGCTTTTCACTTACTGAAGACAACACTGAAGGCAGAAAAACCCACAAACAAGCAGCAGCTGAAGGCAGCTGTAGTAAAGGCCTGGCAAAGCATCTCAAGGGAGGAAACTCAGCATTTGGTCATGTCCATGGGTTCCAGACTTCAGGCAGTCATTGAAAGCAAAGGATTTTCATCCAGGTATTAAAGGCGATCCTTAAGTTTGAAATGATTTTGGTTTGTTCCATTACTTATGAGCCACCAATGATGGGTGTGTGTGTGTATGCCACTGGCTGTCCTTCCTGAATGGTTAGTGCCCCACTTTTGTCAACCCCCTTGAATTACAGCTGGAAGTCCTGACTTTGCTCCCATCTGGGTGTGTTTCCTTTCAACTTCAATGTGGTGGTGTACAGAGGCCAACTGCCAAAACAGTTATCCTTGTTCCAATATTTCTGGCCCTGACTGTATGAACTCTTGAGTGCCATTTAAGTAAAAACCTGCCAAGAGGAAAAGTAGAACTGGCAAATCCAGTGGTTGATCCCATGGCTCTTTCCATACTGTTGCCTATTATATAAAGTACTCCTGCAGCTTGATCCTATGGAGAATTAGGCATACATAAACCACTGAAAAATCAGTGACCTTGAGCACGCTTAACTTTGCATAGGATTACCACTCTGATCCTCAGCTGGCACTGTGTCAATATGAAGAATACACATCTCTAGTTCCCATCAAAAGAAGTTGGAAGGCATTTATTTATCTCTATTCCGAACCCATTTCTCAAGAGGAGTACACTAATCTGTTTGCTGGGTACATTGGTAGAAATATGGCAATAGGAAAAATGACAGATCCGTTTGACTAAACTGATCAGTGGTCATATATACTCATATTGGCTGCAGATATTTCCTACTATTTTTGCCTTGCTTGTGTTAAACCTCACTGTACCAGCCACTTCATGTGGTATAGTTGCTGGGATGGGAAGTCTTGGTTGAAATCTCTAAATGCAACATGTTAAGTTGCCTTCGGCAAGTCACTTTTCACTGAGCCTTAGCCCTACAAGCCTGCATTATGGAGATAATACTGGTGGCTGCCCCGCCATCTTTATAGGGCTGTTGTACAGACTATTTTGAGGCATTTTGAACACTTAAAAGAAGCTATATAATAATAATTATTATTATTACCCTTGCTGATGGCACATGTCCTTGACTATGTCATTTTCCCCCAAAGACAGGACCAGTACCATCATGAGATACGGAAACATTTTTATTAAATTTCACAACCTACACTTGAAATCTGTCCTCTTCTAACCTTGTTTTACAGCTCCTTCCAACAGGGAAAATATCTCAAGGCCCTTCAGCCATAGGTTTTGAACTTTTCACCTGTGCGGTGTAAATGTATTTCTCAGCTGTTGTCAGTGGACTTCAAGAGCTATACAACAGATTCTCCAAGGAAAACTCCAAAGAAGTGAGAAATCATTCCAGGACAGATGGTCACTTCTAACATGCCTGTCTCCTTAAGGCATGATCCAGTCACCCTTCCTGTCCTCCTGCGTTCAAATTCTAGGAGAACACATAAGGGGGCCAAAGAACCAGCAAGACCAAATCCTGTCTGGCTCCTCCTCTCTCATGGATGATGCACCTGCAGCTGTGTGCACCCAGCTGTCCTGTGATTTGGGCCCAATCTACATGGCCGATTTAGTGCAGAGCAACAGCAAATCAGGATTGTTTGCAACAGATGATGCTGTTGCCAATCCGCAGCAACCATGCGTTTAGGGAAAAAAGACGCTCTAAAAGGGCTTTCCAAAAATACACCTTTTTCAGCTTCCCTCTGGAAAAGGCATATTTTGGGAAAGCCCTTTTAGAGCATCTTTTTTCCCTAAACGCAGCTCCCATGCAGTTCCTCTACAGTGTGCCCCGTCCCTCCTGCATTAAATCCTGGGCGTGCCTATTTCTGTGACCTGGCAGTGAGCCAGTCAAGGGATGGGGCCACCTCCATTCCCCCCCCCCCGCATTCCCCCTTTTTAGCATTCGCAGTAGGGATGCTTTCCCCTTCACAATATCTAGCAAGTTTGCAGCCTGTATTTCCCATTCAGAAAATTGCAGTAGTGCTGTTTCAGGCATTCAGAATAGCACGGTAGCTGCTCCCGCCATTCACAGTCTGTAGCCTGTATTTCCCATTCAGAAAATTGCAGTAACGCTGTATCAAGCATTCACAATAACGCAGTAGCTGCTTCACCCGTTCAGATTATGTAGCTTGTTTTTCCCACTCACAACAGCACAGTATCTTTTACTCCTTTGCAATATGTCAATGGTGGATGAGAGGGGAAAGGTGTGGGGCAAACTACAGGGAAACCACAAACTTCAGCACTTCCAGTAAGCTTCCTTGAGCAGGGGAGGGTGGACAGGGTTAGGGAACAAGCGTCTCTCATTCACTGAGCAGCACCTATGGGGTTGATGATGTTCATTTCTACTCCTCTCACTCAACCCCGAAGTATGACGGTTCCAAGTGACCTGTGAAAGCAGGTTTTTAGGTTGTGCATACTCTGTTTTTCTTGCTTTGTGTGCCCCTGACGGACCAAAGGGATTCTATGAAAATCTGGATATAAGGAGAAAGTGCTTCTCATTCTGTTTGCATGTAGCTGGAGCCCAGAGCACTGCATACTCTCCAGTCCTTCCCACCAACTCCATCTCCCCATTGGCATCCATCCCATGGGACGAAGAGCAGGGCTGTGTTATATCCTCTGAGGATCCCACAGTCAACTGAATCAAGACCAAAATACTTAACTCTTTATTATGCCAGGTTCCCAGATTAGCTTTTTTCAAATGGAGTGAAGGAGAAGTTTTGATATTCCAGGTTACTATTACTGTGTATTAATATTAAATTTATTTATTTATTTTTTGCTTTATTGCCGAGAGCTTTGCTTTTGAGAAGGCTCCCCTTCATCCAAATGATTTCATAAATAGTTTCAGACTGCTTTAAGTCTTCAGCAAAATGCTTGCTCTTGGCTATTTGACCTGCATGATGTAAAACCATCATCCTGTGCTTTTTATGCTCCTGTCTTCTGGAGAAGCTGGATGCAGGCATGGTTCTGCAAGATCAGGCTGGCACTCACAAGCAGCCTTGCTGGGTTACAGTTGTCAGTTCATGTGACCGATCTCCATTACAAGATGACTCTGTGTTTGCTTCAGACATTTTCCTGGGGATTGCTCTCTTGTGATCCATCTGGGTGGGATTAGAACCAAAGCTCTTCACCAAATTACCCTCCTCTGAATACATCATCTGCAGTACGGGATGAATCAATGGGAAAGTAATTGTAGCAATTTTCCTTCTCTTAAAGTCTGATGGAACATTGTGACTGTAATGTCAATAATTGCCCTTAATGAAATATTATCAAGCTCCACTGCTCGTTGCAATGAAAAATTGGTTCCTGGGATAAGGACAAGACAGTCTCAGCATTAACAACTTAATAATCATGCTTAGCATTTATAGTTTTTGATCACTCAAAGCGCTTCACATACATTACCTTCTTATAATCTTTACAACAATCGGTTGCGACAGTGAAAAGATCTTTGCTGTGGTAGTGCCCCATTTATGGAATCTCTTCACCAGAAGGGTATTCCTGCCATCTTCTCTGTTCTGATTTAGGAACCAAGTTGTGACAATTTTGTTTTCATCTGCCCCAGCTTTTATTGAACAGTGATATTACTCTTTATAAATGGAGAAAAATTGTTTCAATTATTTTATTTGCTGTTGTCTGGTGTTTTATCGTTCTACTCCTATTTGCTCTTGGTGCTATTTGATTTCATATCATTTTTATTTCTGATGTTCACCTCAAGAACAAGGTACGAATCAGCAAAACTCAAGCTTGTCGAAGTTTTCCAAATTCCATCTTGAAGTTCATTCCATCTTGTGCCATGTCAGATTACGAGCTTTGTTTTTGATTTTTGCATGAAAATGTGTGCATAGTTTCATGCATATGTTTCCAAATGTATGCATCACTTGTGTGCATCTCTGAAATGTTCACATTCTTCTCCCATTAAGTAAAGCATGTTTGTGCGCATTTTTCAAAAGTACACATTGTTCACATACATGATTCAAATGTATGCATGCTGTCAAACGCATTTATTTATTTGGTGCATGAATCACATTACAACCTCAAAAACATATGGACTTTGACTGCAGATTGCATTCAGATTTGTGCTCACTCCAGAAAGTGCGAACTGGGTAAATCCTGATCAAAAATGAACTGAAACAAATTTATCAGACACCCCTATGTTCATCACAGCATTTTAGCCTTACAAAAACGTATAAGGCTGCAAAGGGACAGTATCAAGAAAACACAACTCTACCATCAGAATAAGTTCATGCAAATTGATACCGGATATATAAATGAGCATTTCATGGATGCATATGGGACCTGCACAGTAAAATGTTGCCACATATCCCCAGCACCTGAGAGGAGTTTTCATGTTCAGTTCTCATGGCTGTAAGGGCGAGTTTCAGGAAGGAGGGAGGGGAAAGGGACCCATTTTCATTTTCCCAATAAGCTGGCTTCTTGTTTCAAACAAACCAGAGTTAATATTAACCATAGTTTTCCAGTTCTGATCACAGAACAAGCATATTAAGCAAAACAAAACATAAACCAGAAGCATAATCTACCAAACATCTTTTTTTGGCTTCACTGGAAGAGGAAAGCAAAGTGCAAGAATTCAAGCTAAACTATGGTTTAGTGTGACATCTAAATGCAGCCAGTATTTTATTTACATATTAAATATATTTATATGCTGCCCTTTGCTTACACAAATAACAAAAGCAGTATCAAAGACAATAAAACCAGAAGATCAAAAAAAAAAGTGCAAGAGATTGATGAAACCTGCAGAATTGGAAAACCCAGTTAAAACCAGCTTCAAGGGGCATGCTGAAAGGACTGAGCAAACAAAATGACCTTCACTTGGTACTAAAAAAACAAACAAACCCCAAGGTGACCATCTCTGCGGAGGGTATTCCACATAAAGAGTGCCATAACTGAGAAAGCCCTCTCTCTGGGGGATTTAGAAGGGGGCCTCTGACAATAGTTGTCAAGTTTGGGCAGAGGAGATGTGAGAGGAGGTGGTACTATAGATACCTAGCTCCCAAGCCATTTGGGGCTTCAAAGGTAATCACCAGCACTTTGAATGGCACCCATGAATGGGCTGACCACCAGTGTTGATGTTCAAGCACTGGCATGATATGTTCCCTATGGCCGGTCCCTAACAGCTGTGTTTTGAACTGGCTGACATTTCTGAGAAGGCTTCAAAGGCAGCCTCAAACATAATGCATTGCAGTAGCTTATTATTTCAGAACAGGGAAGGATGACCCTTCCCAGATGATTAAAGGATCTGCTGTACCCTCTTAGTGAGTACTTTGCACTAGCCTGAAGGCAACATCCATGGCAGGCAGTTTCTCATTCCCACATAACCTATGAAAGGTGGCCTTGCTACAATTGGGTTGTTGTTGTTGTTCAGTCGTTCAGTCGTGTCCGACCCTTCGTGACCCCATGGACCACAGCACGCCAGGCCCTCCTGTCCTGCGCTCTCTCCCAGAGCGTGCTCAAGTTCATATTCATTGCATCCGTGATGCTATCTAGCCATCTCATCCTCTGCCGTCCCCTTCTCCTTTTGCCTTCAATCTCTCCCAGCATCAGGGTCTTTTCCAGGGAGTTTTCTCTTCGCATTAGGTGGCCAAAATATTGGAGCTTCAGCTTCAGTATCTGTCCTTCCAATGAGCACTCAGGGTTGATTTCCTTTAGGATGGACTGATTTGACCTCCTTGCAGTCCAGGGGACTCGTAAGAGTCTTCTCCAGCACCACAGTTCGAAAGCATCAATTCTTCGGCGCTCAGCCTTCCTTATAGTCCAGCTCTCACAGCCATACATTACTACTGGGAAAACCATAGCTTTGATTAGACGGACTTTTGTCGGCAAGGTGATGTCTCTGCTTCTTACTATGCTGTCTAGGTTGGCCATAGCTTTCCTCCCAAGGAGCAAGCGTCTTTTAATTTCATGGCTACAGTCACCGTCTGCGGTGATCTTGGAGCCCAAGAAAGTAAAATCTGTCACTGCTTCCATTTCTTCCCCTTCTATATGCCAGGAAGTGATGGGGCCAGATGCCATGATCTTCGTTTTTTTAATGTTGAGTTTCAAACCAGCTTTTGCACTCTCCTCTTTCACCCTCAACAAGAGGCTCTTGAGATCCTCTTCGCTTTCTGCCATTAGGGTGGTATCGTCTGCATATCGGAGGTTGTTGATAATTCTCCCAGCAATCTTAATTCCGACCTCTGATTCATCCAACCCGGCATTTCTCATGATGTACTCTGCATATAAGTTAAATAAGCAGGGTGACAATATGCAGCCTTGTCGTACTACAATTGGGTAGGTGGGTTTTAAGATCAGATGTGTTAGACATTGCAGTGAGGCGGGGGGGAGAGCACAGAGCTAAGAGGGGTGAGAAAATGTAGATGGGAAAATGGTGGGATTTTCCTGCAAGGAGAGGGGGTAGCCTTAAAGCAGAGATGGAGAACCATCGGCCAGCCATGCCTTTGGATGCTGTCTATAACCTCCCTTCCTTGGCCCCATCCCCCATGCAGCAATCAGGCTTAGAGCTTTTCCCCATGACATATTTATTGTACTCTCATGATTCTTCACTTGTGGTAATTTGCGGGTGCTTTAGATGAAGTGATCATTCTCCAGGGCCTCTCCTATGCTTTCCAAGCATTTGCGTGGGGTTTTTTTGATAGGGGAAAGTATGTTATTTTGGGGAATGGTGGAATGAAATGCTAGTGCAATTGCACAATTCCACTGTATGACAGTGCCACCTAGAGGTTATGTAGCGGAACATATAGAAAGGCAGAGAAGGAAAAAAAAACAGTTAAAAACATGTATAGAAGATCCAATCTTAATCCCAAAAAGAATCCAGAAGCAGAAGCCACGGTAAAGTGGCAGGTTAAAAGCCTCATCTAGAAAAGCCTTTAGAATAAAAGTGTTCATTGATGCTGATGGAAGCTTTTTTTCTAAGCCAAATTCCCAGGCAGTGGGTAGATCTGAGGGGAGGAGGGTTTAACTGCAGGGGGTTTCTCAAGCAGTGCAGTGTCCAGGACATCTGGTCTTAAAACAAACCTACCTAAATGTTTGTGGCTGTATCCAGTAGCAGCTATAACCTATTGTAGCAAGACTTGGTTGTAGACTACCCACCAGATCACCACCTCCCCCCATGGCAATTAGGACTAGACAAAAACCTTTGATTGTTGCCAGTGGGAAGAGTTTTTTTTCTAGGCCTAATTGCTGTGTGTAGGAGATTTGTGGGTGGGTGGGGGAAGCTGGAGAAAGAGAAAGGGAGGGGGAGAGAGAGAGAGAGAGAGAGAGAGAGGAGGTGGCAGAAAGAGACAAAACGGGGTGGCCCTGTCCACCACCAGCTCTGGCCCCATCCTCATTTGGTTTCAGCCAGACCACTGCCAACTTGAGCCCTGGTTACCCCCAGTACATGTCCCCTGAGAAATTACCCCCAAGGGAATGTTGATCTCTCAACATAAAAAAAGTTCCCCACTACCATTTTGAGGACTAGTTGAGGGGTTGCTCGTGCAGTAGCAACCCTATTCAGAGGGCTGTCCATGCACTGCCCTCCCATCACCACTCCTCCCTCCCCCTGCCTGTAACTTTACAAAGAAAAAAGCTATCTAAGCTGCCACTGGCTTCTCAGCAGCGGCCAGCTATGGCTGCTGTACTGCCGCTCCTGGTCCGGCGTGGCAACTTCATTTTTAAAACTGCACATGTGCGAACTCTTGCGCGTATGTGACCTCCCGCACATGTGCCAGCATGAGCAGAGTGTTCCAGAGCCTTCCCTCGAGCAGAAAGGGTATGAGTCGGCCTGGCACCCAGCGCCAGACAGTGCAACCACCCCTCATTAAGAGGGGAAATCAACTTTTTGAAGATGGGCTCAGCTCAGGCCTGAGCTAGCCAATCATGGAGGACCCCTTCTTTCCCAAGGAGGGGGTCATTCTGGGTGTGGCTGAGGCACCCAGCAGGCAGCGCACACACAGCAACTTTTTTTAGCTTTGCTCACTCCATTTGCCAGCTGTCTCACATTGGATAATTTGCTGAACCAAGCCAGCCTATCGGAGGCAGAGCAGCTGGCGCATGCTGGACGTCGGAGCAGTAGCTCCAGCTCCAGCCATGTGTTTTTGTTTCTTAATGGCATCAAGAAACCAACATAATACCAGTATGTTGTTGTTTAATCTTTGACGGTGTGTGTGCTTTGGGTTTCTGTGTATGTGTGTATGTTCTGGGGTTCATGTGTGTGCGTGCGCGCTCTGGAGTTTGTGTGAGTGTATGCTCTGGGATTTCTGTGTATGTATCCTCTGGGGTTTGTGTGTGTGTATGCTTGGGGGCAGTGCCTGTGTGTGTGCATCTCTGTGTGTAATGGGGGTGTCTCTGTTTTGCAATGGGTTCCTGCTGGCTTCCCAAGGAATATCATCATCATTATCACCACCACCACCACATGCAAAGGGGTGCCTATACTTTCTCCTGAGCAATCCAGTCCTTACTTCTTATGATATATTTTTTGTGAACTGAACAGAGAACTGTGGCTATTGGGCAGTATAGAAATTAAATAAATAAATCTGGAATTTTGTACTGTGCTGCTTTTGAGTAGGCCTGCTCTGGTGGATGCTTTGCAATGGATATACAAAGGATTTTTTGGATGCTTTCAGAACTTGTTCCTGTGTTCTAAAGGCTGTTTTTCTGTGTGGCTCTGAGAATATCACATCTTATTTTTAATTATTATCATTGTTACTATGGCTTTGTGGATTCTCCCCTTCCACCTATTATCTTAAGATCACTTGATTTTCTGTGGAATGGGAATTGTTGCTGGAGCAGGAAAATGTGGGTCCAAAGCAGTACTCTTATGTGGTTATGTGATCCCGTTCCCCCCCTCCTTTGCATGTTTTGTGCTTCAGTTTTCTCTTTCTGTGGTATGGGTTGCTGACTGTTGGGATTCAAAGACCTGCTCCATGTCCACTGACCCCCTTGGCTCCACCTCTGGTGACTTGCCGTCTGCCCCACCAGTCAGACTAGCCATTAGACTCCACTGGTCAGGGACTGAACCTGGAACTTATTGCATGCAACAAATGTGCTCTATCACTGAGCTACAGACCCACAACAGTCAATCCATTCTTTGGGGATTTGTATAAATGGATCTGTGAAAATAAAATGAGGCAAATTCCAAACAGCCTAAGAGTTTTATGCTGTGTTCATTCACTAACAACAAACCAAACATGGGATTGTGACTGGACGGTGGTCCAAGGGTGTGGGCAATTAACTGTTGCTACTGACTAGCAAATATATACATTATAAAATGTAATTCAAGGTGGATTATTTGAGTTTAATTGGGGAGAGAGTTAACCACTTTATAAGCTGGTTCTGTCTTTGTTCCTAAATTGCATTTTGTGGATAAGCCTTGCGTTTCTATAGCTATTTGAAGGGGTGGGGGTGGGAGAAAAAAACTAATCTTCAGAACATGAAAAAGACTGTTTTAGCAGCTTCCAGCAGAGGCCATATTCTGCCTTAGTGATATGACAAAGATCAGTGAAATGCCAAATGTTCTGTTTTTAGTATAGAACAAATAGCCACCCTTGTTGGGCAAGATAAAGGAGCCCTTCCTCGTGAGGTCTGAAGGGAAAGAAGTTATATCAGCCTCCAAGACAGAAGTGAATTAATCACTGAAGACTTCACAGGACCAAAATATCAGACAGAAAGAAAGTTAAGGGCTGTTATTTGTTTGTTCCCTCAAGAATGAAGGGTGGGTGAGAAAAACACTTCAAAAACACACAATAGAGAAACCTTTCAGGGTCCATGTCACAGATAAAAATAACCCTCAAAACAGAACACAGGCTGAAAAGTCTTCCAAGAGGCCAAATAAAATTGCTTTCTGTGAGTGACAAAATCTGCCATTGGGCACATATAGCTGGGGTTACTTTCAGTGTTTAGTTTAAAAGTGTTCAGGAGATTGAAGAGTAGGGCTTTGTATGCAGAGCTTACAGAAAGAGTGAATCAGTGACTGTGGTATCAAGCAAGCTTTTGTCCAACTTATTTTATATGGTATCCATGAAAAGGATTCTTAGGTGCACAAAGCACCTTCATCACCTGATGCACCATGCATTCTTTGGGACAGAGATAGCCATGCCACAGTTGTTAGCCATGCTCTAAGAATCACGCTAATGAGTGAAAGTTATTTGTCTGGTTTGACTTTTAAAGGATTGTTCACATTGTCCTAGATTCACTAGATGACCTGTGGGGAAATAACTGACACACACTTTTACACAGCTGTTGTCTTTGCTGAAGGTACGTACACCAGCTTTACAGTGGTGTCTTCTGCAGCAAAGGTAAGTCTACACCAGGGATGGGGAGAAGGTAGATCTCTAGATGCTTTGGACTCCAACTCCCAGAAGCCCCTACCAGCATAGCCAATGGTCGGGAATGCTGGGAACTGAAGTGTAAAATATCTGGAAATCTACCTTCTGCCCACTCGATACGTGAGATGGGCAGATGTGCATCCTCAAACATCTCTATGCATGCCTCAGGGAATCACAGTTCCCAGGCATGTTTACTGCTGCTAGATGTGTTATGGGATTGTGCAGCCCTTAACTTAGGTGCCCAACGGCGTCTGTGGCACAAAGCACCTTCATCACCTGATGCACCATGCATTCTTTGGGACAGAGATAGCCATGCCACAGTTGTCCATGTCATGTTAACACCCAGATTTGATTGCTGTGATATGTTATATGTACAGCTTGTCTTTGAAACTACTTGGAAATTTCAATTGCAGCAAAATACAGCAGGTAGAATTTTGATAGGAATTTTCTATATATTTCACTGGTGTTAAAACGTCTCTACTGGCTTCCTGCCAGTTTCTGGGTACAAATCAAAGTACTGACCATTATTAAAGGGACTTCCTGTTCCCATATGAAGCTGCATAAGCAGGTAATTAAGATCTTCTTTAGATGCAATCAGGATTAGGGCCTCCTCTGTGCTGGCACCAGGGTTGTGAAATAGCCTCCCTAGAGAAATTTGCCTGACACCTTCTTGTTTTAGTTTTGGGTGCTAGGTTAAAATTATTTGATTTGCCTAAGCCAGCCTTTCCCAACCTGGTGCCCTCCAGATGTATTGGACTATAACTCCCATAATCCCCAGCCAGGCTCTAAGCTCTTCATGGACAGTTTTTGTGGAGGTTATACTACTTTGCCACTTTATGGTTTAATATTTTTATTGTGTTTCTGCCAGTTTGTAATATGTTTTATGAGCTGCTCCCACCTAACTATGTCAGAGGGAAAGGGCAGACAGCTGGGACTAACTGTTCTTTTTGGTTCCTCCTCTCCCAAACTGGTTCCATCAGCAGCCATTTCCATATGGCTGCCTCTGAGGACAGGACAGAAAGCAAAGTTCACTCTAGGGGGCCAGCTGGGGCAAAACTGCTGTTTTGCCTCCTCCGCTCCCAGAACAGTCTCCTTAGTAGCCATTCCTGCTGATGGAATGTATGTTACAATTACATAACTTTAAGAATTGGTACCTGAGTTTGTTTGCTTTCGCCTTCCCTCCCCCTTCCATTTCCCTCTTGTTTTGTGTCTATTAGATTGGTATGCCTGCTGGCGGGGACTATCTTATTTTTTAAATCTCTGTAGAGCACTTAGAAAATGTTAGATGCTTTATAAATTAATAATTATAATAAAAGGTGGGACAGAAATAATGTGTGTGAATACGCATCTCTGTCATTCACAATTAACTTGTTCGCTGTGGGAAACACCAAATATGACTATTGCACAAAATATGTGCCCACTGAGTTTCAACTCAGAGTAATACTGGGAGGTTTTATGAATTAATAAATGCAAACTCTTGTTACCTCTGGTTTGTTCTCAGATGTGGTCAGATGCTGAGGGTTAATTTGAATTTAAAGACTGAAACTGTCCTTGTCATGTTTAGTATTTGTATCCTGTTCCCAACCCCCAAACTGGGGATAGAATGTTCCAGGAACCTTTTGCTCTAAAAGTTACTGCATTAGAAACTTTGGATCCGTAGCTCACAGCTGGGATTTCCCTTATGGGTTATCTCAACACAAAACACAACGAAATGGCATTGAACAACATGGATGAAAAGGGCTTAATTCAACAGCCATTATAAGACAAACATGCCCCACCTGCTGTTTTTCCCCTGTCTTAATACAGTGTAGGCCAGCTGCCAGCCCCAGCTGACTAATTGTCGGTATTTTAACCCCAGTTCTAATTCCTCAAAATAATATGTACTTTTCCCAACTGTAGAATTGCTTCCACAATTAATCCTGGCAGTGTTTCCGGCAGGACCTCTCTTTTCAGCCCCTAGTTAATTTATACAGAAAAGACTATTCAGGCACATTCATTATAAAAGCAACGTATCCATGCTCAGTAATATCATCTGCTTTATGCATTATGTCATGTATGAACTAAAAACCAAAGAAATCTTACATTTAAAAAAACCTGTTTAACGAACACTTAGCTAGTCAACCTTTACGCTTACTGCCTTAACATAGTGCCTGTTCTTTCCTCTCATCTTTTAGCTTTTTTTAAAAAGTGCTATGATTCTGAAACCACTAACAAGCAGCAGGTCCATTGGTCAACAAAACTACTAGCAAGCAACTCCTTTCAGAACTCCAAAGTTGAGAAGTCCCTTTTCATTTATCTTCAATGTGAAACTAAGAAGAAATTAGTCGGGTTGGCTACCACGAATCCAGTCCTATCCACTCCAATATTCTGTCCTGAAGCAGGATTCTCTATAGGAAATGCCTCCAAAATTATTATCCAAATAGAACAAAACATTCAAGATGCAGGAATAAGCTGAGATACATCACAGCAAGACCAAGGAATACAGGAAGTTCCAGATAATTTAAGCAGCAACAATGGTGTCATAAACTGTAGGACTAGTAGTAATTACTAATTAAATGGTGGGCAAATGGCCCCTTGCCTCAAGTAGGAATTGACTGTATAATTAATTGTATGCTTTCTCAGATAGGGTTTGGGGAGAAAACACTCAACCGTTTGCTGAGTTTTCTCCTGGCCTGTAATGGGTGCTGCATCTGCGCTAATGATGCTGCACACATGTGCTTTATTGTATCACACCCTGGGAATTGTAGTTCCCAAAACAAGTCATGGTGGACAGCTGCCTGGAAATTCAGCACAGACCACCACCACCACCAAAACAAACACTTCAGGGAACAAGGAAGGGCTTTAAAATCTGGATCCACATAACGTGTTTGCAGGAAATAATTGAGAGATTTGACTCAGCTAAAGAAGATATTTGTCAGGCACAAGGCTGGTTGGTCAGCAGTTGTCTGGTTATGTAGTTCGTAACAACCAGTGAGAGTTTCAGAAAAGGCACTGCCTTGTTATGATGAAAGATGGTCTATAAATTATTTTAATAAAATAAATAAAAATAGGGGATTCACATCAAAACACATCTGTCCTTGCACTGCAAAGCAAGTGGCATTGCAATTCACAGTTTCACAGGAGTGAGAGTTTCAGGAAGAGTTAGGGATTAAACATGGAAGAATTTTTGCACATGCACCTTCAAAGCAACTGAAATTGGGTGCCTGGTCTGCTGAAGACTGATGGTTCATGTGCAGAACCTTATTTTATATTTGGAGCCAGAGAAGAACTTTGGGGGGGAATGCCACTTGATTCATAATGCAGCCAAATATTAGGAGCGGGATAGATTCATATTAGCACCATGTAAATACGAACTTTGACCACACTACTAGCAGGAACTTAAAACACAAGGATGTAGTATACCAGGCACATGACCAAAGAAGATAACATGACAAGATTACAGAGAATGACAATGAAGAAGAATAAAATTATAAACTACCACTTAGGAGTTTTCCCTTGTGTGTGCTGTTACAGAGACACAGCAAGTTTAACTCAGAGTTACAGGACTACTGACAGATTCAGCTGTAGGGGATGCTTTCACATGTATCAGGAGAAAGGGTGGGAAGGATGCAGCAAAGGATTATTGTTCCTCCAGTATTTACATTGCACTTTAGAGCATTCAGAGCCCTTCACAGGCATTAGCTTGGTAATCTTTACAACAACCCTGTAAGATAGGCCAGTATTATTATCCCATACTACAGATGGGTGGCTGGAGCTGAGATTTGCTTGTGGTCATGACTGTGGAAAGATTTGAACCCAGGCCTTTCTTGCTCACTGCACTCACTCTCAGCCACTACTGTAGCTTTAGAAAAATTACAGTATTAAAATAAGCAGATTGATTTTAAAAGGTACAAAGAGGAAATGAATCAGCACAACCACGCAGGAATTACTCAAAAGCAGGGGTGAGAAAGCTCAGAAAAAGGCCTTTCCCAACACACATGGCTCCACACTGCCACCATGTGGTCATTCATCTATAGGCCAGTCATGCTGAACTCCGGAGGAAAAAGTGGGGAAGCTGTTTTGAGAAGGCCCAGGTGCCAGACAGAGGCTGCAGGCCCACTAGGTCATTCCTTGGTCAACATGCTGGCTAGAAAATACTAGAAGTTGTAGGCCTTTTTCTGTCTAAACATGCATAGGATTGTGCCCTATCTGCTCAAAGTGTTCTTGGCATTTTCCAAAAGAAACAAACACAACACTGACCGGGAATGTGATTTGAGGCAAAATGTCTGGTCTTCTTTATGGTTGGGTTTGACTTCCACCTGGAACCTTCAAGGCTATTCACCAGGCAGGCTTCTCCTGAAGTGTTCAGTTTAGTCCAGCAGCCGCTCAGTCTTCAGACTACTGCCACCAGCTGACAGTCAGGCTGCAGCTCTTTCCTCTGAAGGCTGCTCCAGGAGTCTTCCTCTCCTCACTTGCAGACCTTCTTTCGATTCCATCTCACATGCTGTCAGCTTGGCCTCCCAGTCTTGTAGCTGCTCTTCTTCCTGGGTGATGTCTTTTTCAGGCTCCCCAGCCTCTCACGAAGACACCTTGTGATGACTCTTCCTCAGGACAACTTTCCTGACAGAATCCTCCTGACAGATTCCCCCCAGATGCCTCTCCACAGATATCCATCACTTCACTTCTGTGTAGACGTAGGACCAATGGGCATCCTTAGAATGTCCAGTTATTCTGCAATCGGATACTAACAATTTTGATCCTACCTTCCCATATATAAGGAGAGAAACCTGGCTTCATTTTCACCTCTTAGTGGTAGCAGTAACTGCCAATCTACAATGTAACTTCCCTCAGGCACAAGCCTGAAGTAAAATGCATACTTTTATAAAAACTGTTAGCCCATTCAGACCCTCAGTTATTGAAACAATAGCTAAACTTCTACTTCAGTTTTACCTCATTTTCTTCACAAAGTCACATTAAGTTTTATGGAGGTTTACTCCCAGGTAAGTGGGTATAAGTTTGCAGTGGAGGGAGCAATCCTATCTGGGCTGATGGTTGCCTCCAAGCCTGGGGGTGACTGCCTATCCAGTGCAGGGCGGGAGGAGTGGTGAGGAATGGATCTCCTCCTCGCTCCCCCTGCCCGGCAGCTAGACAGCCGATTTCGGCTGTCTAGCCATGGGGCCTCAGAGAGCAGAAAGCAGCAGCCAAGTGACATGTAGGATGTGTTGTACCAGCATTTCCAACTTCCCCGCCCAAGAACACCCCCAGGAACACCCTGTTTTTGCTGCTCCATGCTCCTCTTCCGAGCGCAGAGCACGGGGCCATTCCACATTGCCTACGAGGTGGCACGGGACAGGTGGTTCCCTGAGTCAGTTTCTCAGGGAACCGACCTATCCTATGGCTGTCTAGCCGTTGACAAGCGGCCATAGGATTGTGCCCTAAATGACACCATTCTGAGATTCATCTGCCAGTTCCTCAAAATTGTTCATTCAAATCCCAGAGTCAACTGAGCAATTACCCTCCAGCATGCGGGCTTCTGGGGTTCCTTTGAAATTTCCACCTATCAGTATCTCTAAAGCTTGAGATCTCTTGAACAAATCAACAGGTGCCAGCCCTGATTCTCAAGGTCGGTGTGTCAGGAGATGTGACAGCTCTAAAGAGAAGGCACCAAGGTAAGCTAAATATTAAAGGCAACTCTTCCTACCCTGTTCAAAGAGCTGTGCTTATTTCATTTCATTTATTGTATTTCTATACCGCCCCATAGCTGAAGCTCTCTGAGCAGTTCACAGCTTTTTAAAATCAAATTTGAACAGAGGAGAATCTGCTTGCTTGACAAAGCTGTGTGTTTCCATCTAACTTCTCATGGCATCTGCTTCCTTTGTTTTTTTTTTCAGAGTTGTCTAGCAGCTAATGACCATCGAAATAAAAATATTTCCTCCTCAATTTAATTAACTCCCAGACCGACAGACCATAGTGCTCTGTCTCGGGTTGCCTAATTTCAAGGGCTTATTTGGTATTAGACTCCCTAAGGATTGGCTTCTTCCCAAAGTGATTCACAGCTACTTCCAACCAAGTTTAAAACATAATTGGAGAAACAGCGCAAAGCTTTCAATATTGCAAGCAATGACAGACTTATAATCAAGCCATCAAAACTTGCAATATTCATATTCTTTCTGTTTACAACATGTCTGTTTTATACTGGATGGGGAAAACCAGGCCAAGTGTCAGTATTTTCTACAGCACTACCCTTTCCTATGGAAGTGCCATATTTCCATTCTGCTAGTCAGCCATAAAACAATACTAGGATCTGTCATAAAACTACGATCAGGAAAGATGTTCCCCCCATTGGTCAGCTACAACTTCAAGGGAATCCTAAGTATTATGGAGCTGCCTTGCTCCATGCTTGTTAAAACATGCACACACCAGCATACATAACATGTATGTACAAGATGATATAATAAGATTAAACCAATAGGGGGTCACAAAAAGAAGACAAATTTCTAATCCTTTTAACATACATTTAATACATACTTTTCTAGGGGTCATGGGAATACTATTTTTGTCATATTCCAATAGGTACTGAACAAGGGCTGGAGGTGACTGGGATACATCTAACAGCAGGTATCCAATTTCTAAGTAATAAGGATGGGTCAGGCAAGCCATGACCTAAGCCAGTTCCCAATACAACAAAAGCCCTGCTTTGGCGTTATGCCTGATCAGGGTGCTGCAAGACATGTAAGGGGCATTGGGCCACACAAACCAATTTCCCCATCTCTGCCACCAATGTCCTTGACCTTCCCAGGTTAAGAAGGAAGGTTTGAAGGGGTTTTCCTCAAGCAAAGAGGAGTAGAAGCCCTCTTCAGACCTTTCTGCTCAACACAGATGGCATGTGCTGGGAAGCTGCGGGGAAGGGTAACAGCATATGTCTCTGCATGTGTTGCAGTACTCTGTTCAGGCATTATGCTAATGGCCATATATCCATATGAGCCTATAAAGCTGCCTTATACTAAGTTAGACCATGGATCTATCGAACATTGTGACCTGCCCAGAGAGTTTCAGCTATTTGGTCGTATAGAAATGTAATAAATAAATAGCCCAGGAATGTCTACCCTGACTGGCAACAGCATTCCAAGGTGTCAGGCAGAGGCCTTGCACAACCTTTCTGGGACTCAACTGACCACTTAAACAGTGCAGCTGCAACTGTCAGTCCACCTAGAATTTAAAAGGACATGGCTCTGGCCTAGAGCCTGGCATTCTTGTGTTACTTGTGGACTCCAGCTGCAGCCTCTGGCTAAGTTTGCACCACATAATGGTAAACCAGGGGTGAGCGATGCGTGGCCCCTGGGCTGCATGTGGACCCAGCTCCCCTCTGTTGTTCCCTGCTGCAGCAGTGGCAATTAAAAAACAAAAAAACACTGTTTTGACACCAAAATTACCACTATGGAGGCTTCCTAAGGACAGCCTCCGTAGCTGTTTGCAGGAAACAGCGGGGGGGGGGGGGTTGCCTCTGCCACGCCACCAAATATCGTCAGTATGGCAGCAATGCTGTGGCCCTCATGGGGGGTGTCTGGATGTGGAAAATGGGTCCCTGGATTGCCCGAAGTCAGCCACTCCTGCACTAAACCATAGTTGGGCTCGTGCCCTCCCCTCTGCTGTGGCTGCAAGGAGGAAATGGGAAGCATTTGGTTACATTTTAAGCTAACCACAATTTGTCATTATGTCTGATCCTAGAAAAACTGTGGTTAGTGTTATCTGTGGTTAACTATGGTTTATTAAAACAAGCTAATTTCAAATTGTGATTAACGATCCTGGCTTGTTTCAACAAACCGTGAATGAGCAGGCTTTTTTTCTTCTTCCTCTGGGAGCTCTGACAGAGTGCTCTTTAGCAGCAAGGAACTGAGGTTGCCTGGAGCAGAATTCTGCTTGCCTACCTCCACAGAAGTCTGCTCTGCATCAGTTTCACTACTCAGGGCACCTGGTTTATAGGAAATGACAATTTTCTGAAAAGGGGAGCATATATAGTCAACGACTTCCAAATGGCCCATCCTGCCCAATGTGGTGGTGCCTCACCTTGCTTCATGAAAAGGCTGCTTCCGGCACTTTCATGAGATGTGATGTCTCTTGTTGTTTATCCCCACTAGGCATCATCTGTTTTTCACTTGCTGGTGCATTGTGAGGACATCATATTTACAAGAACCAAACCTCAATTTCTTTGCCCACTCCCACTCAGGAAGCCCACCTCTTTCACCTCAGTACAGCATCTGTTGCATTGCTTTATTGCAGTGCGTGCCGCCTTTCAAATATCTAGGCAATGGAAGTAAACCTCTCAAAGTGTCATGCATATATCTACCTCATCCTTTAGCTCGGGGGGGGGTGCCTTCCCATGGTGGGAGGGGCCAAAGGCCAAATGGGATGGGCCAAAGGCAAGGGGGCGGGGCAAAAATACCAACATATTTTAATGCAAAGCTCTTGCTGCTAGCAACTAAATCTTAGGAGAGGCATTTCAACCTCTTAGAATGGGGAAACCGTGGCCCATAGGCCTGAGGTTCTGCATCCCTGCTTTAAGAACACAAGAGGAGCCCTGCTGGATCAGACCAAGGGCCCATCTAGTCCAGCATTCTGTTCACACATTGGCCAACCAGCTGCCCGTGGGAAACCCACAAGCAGGACATGAGCGCAACAGCACCCTCCCGCCTTTGTTCCCCAGCATGTGGTGTGCACAGGCATACTGCCTCTGATAATGGAGGTAGGAAACAGCCATCAGGACTAGTAGCCATTGATAGCCTTCTCCTCCATGAATTTGTCCATTTAGATAGCATTATATTGTAATAACTTACCAAAGTGTTTAATCCAGAGTTTTAAATGCAGAGTTGATAAAATATGCTATATATTTGTTCCTAAATCCCTGGATTGCCCAAAGCCAGTGACTCCTGCGCTAAACCATAGTTAGGACCTGCAACAAAATGTTGCAGTGTAGCCTCACCTTCTAGCAGGACTGCTTCTGTTCAAGGTTCTTGCCAGCCAGACCTGCCCTCTTCCAGGATGCTACAATTCAGGGGTGGGCAACATGTGGCCCTCCAGATGTTGTTGGACTACAACTCCCCTCACCATTGGCTATCATAGCTAGGGCTGATGGGCATTTCAGTCCAACAACATCTGAAGGGCTACATGTTGCGCCCCTCCACCCATCCCTGCTGTAAGGAGCTCCAGCAAGGCATTTTGCTTCCCAACTCATTTCTTCTTTTTCAGCATTCCATGGCTACTGAGCATACTCAGCCCCACTTGGCTGGAGGGGTGCCTCCATGGGCTGTTGTTTTTAAAGGGGGGGTGTACATCTACAACCTTAGGGCTTCCCCTGAGGATGCTGATACCTCCCTCTTGTTTCTCAGTGGCCGTGTTTTGACTCCGTTTCTATCAGCAATCACCACCTGAGTTTATTGTTAGAGGGACTTATATGCTGTAGAAAATGTCTGGCTCTGAAATGCCCATTTGCATGAATACACCCTTCCGTAATAAATCATCATTTTATGGCTGTCTTCATTCCTGGATTCTTTGGGTCAAATGGATCATTTTGCAGACAATACTTCAGGAGATCCCTCCCTTTTGGTTACACATGATTTGTTTTCTGCTTCCATCTTTATTCCTGTTTGCACTGCACTAATAATTCACAAAGTATTAAGTACTGGAGTCTGCTTTTCTTCACTGGTTGCATTTATCACCCCTTTGAAAACCAAGTTAGGCTGCAATATTATGTGCACTTTCTTGAGATTCAGACCCATACAACTAATGAGATTTATGTCTGAATAAATGTGTATAGGATTATGCTGTTAACCAACAGTTATAATATTTTCAGCAACCTTTTTCAACAAAATCTGGGGCTAGATTTTTAGCATGCAAGAATTGTTCAGTCACTGTTATTCAAGAAGGCTGCTCTACCATCTGTCTTGTTTAGTGGATCGTATATGATTTCCAAACTAATAACTCTTTATTTGCACATAGGTATGCTTTCTACTTCATTACTTTATTAACATTTTTAAAGGGCATGATTTATTTGTGAAATTCTTCTTCTCAGATGATGATTTGATATTATTCCAGTAAATGCACCTGCCCATTCACAACCAATTACAAGCAATTAAGGTTGTACGTTTCGACCAAAAACTACCGCTTGTTAACTTTAATTAGTTTAAAAACGCAGCTGCTTGAATACATACAAAAATGACCAACTAGGGTCCATATTTGTTAACTCCTTCTTTTAAAAATGATCTTTGGAGACAGGACAGTATTTGCTGATCATCTCCCTATTTTTTCATATTGTCTCTAGGGTTTTCCTCCCTGCTCCCCACCCTGCCAAAGATTCTTTTCCCTTTCCCTCATTAAGCAGTATTCAGATTTTTATCTTTACAACCTTCATTCAGATTTTGAAGTAACTGTAAATAAAGGACTCTGAAGACTCAATTTAATGCCAGAATAGAATCATAGAATCATAGTAGAGTTGGAAGGGGCCTGCAAGACCATCGAGTCCAGCCCACTGCTCAATGCAATACATAGGGGATACCAGACTCGGAAAACAAAATATTTCATTTTTAACTAGAAAAATAACCAGATGAAATTAGCAAATCAGTTGTTTTCACCAGGTGTAAAGACGAGAAACAATTTGTATATCTCATATAATACGTATGCAACCTGATCCAGCTAGGGCATATGCAGACAGAAGCAAGTACAGGGGAACAGGGAGGGTGATTCCTTCTCCCTTGCTCCTCCCTGAAAAGAATGGTCAATGCTATTGTCAGTGATTGCTGTGTGCAGTCCTAATTGCTGCATATACACACTATTTGGATCAAGACTGTTGTGTTTTCCAAGCTTGACTTCAGCCAAATACAAAATAGGGAAGGAGAAATTCACAGTAGGAAATTCCCCCTTTACTGTTTCCCAAATTCAGGCTGGGCCTTGAATTATCTAAATATGTATTAAATACTAAATACGTGAGGGAATAATATTAAAGGCAAAACTGAAGTACTTTGGCCACATAATGAGAAGACAGGACACCCTGCAGAAGATGCTGATGCTGGGGAAAGCGGAAGGCAAAAGGAAGAGGGGCCGACCAAGGGCAAGGTGGATGGATGATATTCTGGAGGTGACGGACTCGATCTTGGGGGAGCTGGGGGTGGTGATGGCCAACAGGAAGCTCTGGCGTGGGCTGGTCCATGAAGCCCCGAAGAGTCGGAAGCGACTGACCGAATAAACAACTAAATATGTATTTAATATGTATTAAAATACTGAGATTGCATGAGCACATACAGCATGACTGAAATGGCTGAAACTCACTTTGTGATGGGCTATACAGGCAAATGTGGTATTCCCCACCACCACCACACAAGGCTCCGTTGTGTGCTTTCTACTAGGTCTTCACCCAGCAGTGGCATCTATACCTTTAAATGTTCCGAATGCTGGAGACTAGGAGTCAATCTACACAAACAATTTAGTGTGGAGGGAGAGCAGTTTGAGGTTCTTTGCAACAAATGATGTCGCCAATCCGCAGCCAACCAGCAGCTTCCTTCTTGAAAAGCTGTATTTTCGGAAAGTCCTTGTACTCTGTTGTTTTTCTTAAATGCTGCTTTGGAGCAGTTCCACCGCTGTGTGCTCCATCCCCCCCACATTAAGTCCTGGGCGTACCTCTGTGATGTGGCTGTGACCTGCCAGTGACATGTACAAGGGTGGGGCTGCTCCCCCCCACCATTCCCTCTTTTTCCCCATTTGCAGGAGGGCTGCTTTCACATAAGTAGCCTCCTTTTCCCATTCATAATATCAGTAGCCCTGTTTCATTCACAGTAGGGGAGTAGCCAGTTTATTTACAGTGCTCAATAAAGAATACACAGAGCCGAAGGAGAAAGGGCAGCCAGCCACTATTTCGCAGTGGCAATACACCTGCGACTTCGCAGTCACACTATACACCTACGACTGAGGAATACACAGACAGGAAGGAGAAAGGGAGGCCAGTACAGCTAGAGAGCATGGACAGGGTTGGGAAGAAGCCTCCCCAATCATGGAATCACGCTGTCGACCGTCCAAAGTAATGCAGCAGTTTGCTTTTTCCATCCACAGATAGCAGCCACTGATTCATTCATGTCTCCCTTTTAGAATAGTCCTGTGTGTGTGATTTTCCTGTGTGTTTGGGGGGGGGGGGGGGAGGCGGCTTAGCTCAGGTCTGGGAAGCAGAGGTGGCGGCGGCGGCAGCCACTGCTGCCAACTCCAGAGTGCTGGCAGAGGGAGGCAATTCCAGCCCTTTCCCTCCATGCAGGACAGAGGCGCCTCCTGTCTGTCCGGCCATCAGTCTGTCCCAAGGATTCAATATTGCTGGTCCACAGTGGGTGGATATGAGGGGGAGAGATGTAGGGTAAACTATCCAACATTACTCATCTCGTCCATTAAACTTCCCCGAGCAGTGGGGCATGGAGGAAGCCTCTCTCATTGGCTGAGCAGTGTCTGTGGGGTTGATGACATTCACTTCTAGTAGCGGGGCTCTGCCCACTCAACTGCAAAGCAAGGAGGACTGAAGTGCAGTTTGACTTCTGAAAAGCAGTTGTGCGTGTTACTCCATATTTTTTGCTTCATGTGCTCCTGATGGACCAAAGCCGATTTCATGAAAGCCTGCATTAAATATGAAAGTGCTTCACATTCGTTGCCATGTAGATCCAGCCTAGGAATCTTAAAGGGTCTCGTTTTCCCACGTGATCCTGCCCACCTATTTAAGTGATTAGGAGAGGCCCTGCTCCATATTGCACCATCAGGTGACAGCTTTGTGGGAGAGGATGAACTCCGCTTTGGTGCCCAGGCTACAGATCTCCCTGAGATCTAGCTGATCCCTTCTCTGAGATGCCAAGTAAAGTCCTTTTTGTTCTGGCATGCCTCTGGGACAACCAGCTCATGAGATTCAGGACAGACAAAAGGACGGACTTCTTCACACAGCATATAGCTTAACTATCAAATTTGCTACCACGAGATGTAGTGATGGCTAAGTGGGATGGCTTTAAAAAGGGAATAGACAAATTCATGGAGGATAAGGCTATCAACGGCTACTATTCCTGATGGCTCTATACTACCTCCATTACCAGAGGCAGTGTGCCTGTGCTGGGGAACACGAGCGGGAGGAGGCTACTGAACTCACGTCCCACTTGTGGGTTTCCCACAGGCAGCCTGCTGGCCACTGTGTGAACAGAATGCTGGACTAGATAGATTGTTGGTCTGATTGGTCCAGCAGGGTTCATCTTATGTTCTTAGGTTCTTTTAAAAATTCCTCTAGCTTTTTCATAAATCTGTTTTTATCTGTCTCAGTTTATTTTATATATATGGAGGGGTGGGTTTTAACTATTTTTATATTATTTTGTCAGTGCAATGAACATAGGCTAAGCATAGCCTGAAAAAGTTAAAGACAACAGTCCAACACAACCAATTCAGTTGTGATGCAGAGTACAGAATTGCAAAACTTTCACGCTGAAATTATTTTTTCTTGGTAGGTCAGCAACGTCATATAAGGATCTAGAAGGGTTGGATATGGGATGTATGATCAACATACCACAAAAATGAAAAATACATGGTTTTTAAACTGGGTTGTTAACCATCTTGGGCATCCCTATTGACAGGATGGATAGGAGGGATATAAATATTTTGAACAAGCAAATAAGAGTCTTCCTCACTTGCCTATCGCAAGTGACCGTCCATAAAATGTGTTACACTTTTAAGGCCTTTTTTAAACTGTTCTCTCCGCATCTGTCCCACTGTGCCCCATTTTAACCAATATTAAGCCCCTCCTTTTTCATATTATTGCCCAGCCCCACCCAATGCATGACAGACTTCATGGATGGTCCTCCCAAGTCTATCCTCAATGTCTTCTCCAATTCCCATTCTGTATATCCATGAGATCACACTACCATTACAAGATTAGGACTAACGCTGTTATGGGAGAAGTGACTCCCCTTACCCTGCAACCATAATTGCCGGTACATGCTCTAAGTAAGCCTTCTGATGCTCTCTAGATGTGTTGGATCACAAGCATGCTGTCTGGAGATTATGGGAGTTGCAGTCCAACACATCTGGAGGACACCAGGTTGGGGAAGGCTGCTCTGAGTGTAGCCTCCTTTGAAGCAAGATGAATATCTAATTACACACACTCTACCTACATGGAAATGGAATGAGAAGTGCTTTCTGGTTATATCTGGAGTTTCATGAAATTGCTTTGGTCCGTCAGGGGCACACGAAGCAAGAAAAGTGGAGTATACACTTGAAACCACCATACTTCAGGGCTGGGTGGGTGGAGTGGAACTGAACATCATCAACCCCATAAGTGTTGCTCAGCAAATGAGAAAGGCTTGTTCCCTCCCCCTGTCCACGCTCCCCTGCTCAGGGAGGATCATTGGAAGTGCTGATTTAAGTCCCTGTAGTTTACCCCACCCCCTTCATGGATCACTGCCTTGTTGTGGTGAAGAGGCTTGCGTAACTTAGTGAAGCCATAAGCTATGCTGTGCAGGGCCACCCAAGATGGACAGGTCATGGTGGAGAGTTCTGACAAAATGTGGTCCACTGGAGAAGGAAATGGCAACCCACTCCAGTATTCTTGCCGAGAAAACCCCATGGAACGTATCACAAGGCTAAAAGATATGGCGCTGGAAGATGAGCCCCTCAGGTCGGAAGGTGTCCACTATACTACTGGGGAAGAGCAGAGGGAATTTCCAAGTAGCGCCAGAAAGAGTGAAGCGGCTGGGCCAAAGCTGAAAAGACACTCAGCTGTGGATGCGTCTGGTGATGAAAAGAAAGTCCGATGCTGTAAAGAACAATACTGTTTAGGAACCTGGAATGTAAGATCAATGAATCAAGGTAAGCTGGAGGTGGTCAAACATGAGATGGCAAGATTGAACATCGACATCTTGGGAATCAGTGAACTAAAATGGACAAGCATGGGTGAATTTAATTCAGGTGACCATCATATCTACTATTGTGGGCAAGAATCCCTTAGAAGAAATGGAGTAGCACTCATAGTCAACAAAAGGGTGGGAAAAGCAGTCCTGGGGTACAATCTCAAAAATGATAGAATGATCTCAGTACGAATCCAAGGCAAACCATTCAACATCACACTAATTCAAGTCTATGCCCCAACCACTGAGGCCGAAGAAGCTGAGGTTGATCGGTTCTATGAAGACCTACAACACCTTCTAGAACTAACACCAAAAAAAGATGTCCTCTTCATCATAGGGCATTGGAATGCTAAAGTAGGGAGTCAAGAAATAAGCGGGATAACAGGCAAGCATGGCCTTGGTGTACAAAATGAAGCAGGACAAAGGCTAATAGAGTTTTGCCAAGAGAACACGCTGATCATAGCAAACACTCTTTTCCAACAGCACAAGAGGCGACTCTACACATGGACATCACCAGCTGGTCAACATCGAGATCAGACTGATTATGTACTTTACGGCCAAAGATGGAGAAGCTCTATACAGTCAGTAAAAACAAGACCTGGAGCTGACTGTGGCTCACATCATGAGCTTCTTGTTGCAAAATTTCGGCTTAAATTGAAGAACGTAGGGAAAACCACTAAACCATTCAGGTATGACCTCAATCATATCCCTTATGAATATACAGTGGAGGTGAGGAATAGATTTCAGGGATTAGACCTGATAGACAGAGTGCCTGAGGAACTATGGACGGAGGTGCGTAACATTGTTCAGGAGGCAGCAACTCAATCCATCCCAAGGAAAAAGAAATGCAAGAAAGCCAAGTGGCTGTCTGATGAGGCTTTACAAGTAGCTGAGGAAAGAATGGAAGTGAAAAGGAAGGGAGAAAGGGGAAGATATACCCAACTGAATGCAGATTTCCAGAGAATAGCAAGGAGAGACAAGAAGGCCTTCTTAAATTAACAATGCAAAGAAATTGAGGAAAACAACAGAATGGGAAAGACTAGAGATCTCTTCAAGAAAATCGGAGATCTCAAGGGAACGTTTTGTGCAAAGATGGGCATGATAAAGAACAAAGAAGGCAGGGACCTAACAGAAGCAGATGAAATTAAGATGAGGTGGAAAGAATACACAGAAGAACTATACAGGAAAGATCTTAATATCCCTGATTTCCCGATTCCAGGTACTTGCGGATGAGACTGGAGGACAACCTGCAGAGGAAGAATCACAGGGGAACCTACATGAGAGTGAGCAAGAGGCTGAAGGTCAGTCAGACAAAGGCAATGAAACCCAGGCCTACAACAAGAAGAAGGGAAGAGTGGTAGTAGTGGGAGACACCTTGCAGCGTGGGATTGAGACCGAAGTATGTTGCGAAGACCCGTGGTCTTGCCAGGTATGTTGTCTCCCGGGAGGACAGATTAGAGACGTGACTGAAAGGTTGCCTGCACTCATAAAGCCCACTGACAGGTATCCCTTTCTTCTCATCCATGTGGGAACAAATGATACCGCCAAGCAATGCTACGAAGAAATCACATCAGACTTTGAAGCTTTGGGAAGGAAACTCAAGAACTTTGGGGCCCAGATAGTTTTCTCATCCATCCTTCCAGTAGTTAGAAGAGGGATAGAAAGGGAACAAAAAATACTCTGGGTGAACGACTGGCTACAAAGGTGGTGCCGACGAGAGAGATTTGGATTCTGGGACCACGGGCTATACTTCCTGGAAGATGGGCTGTTGGCTAGGGATGGGTTGCACCTCACAAAGGATGGGAAGAATGTGTTTGGCCACAGCATGAAGAACTTCATCAGCAGGGCTTTAAACTGAATCCTACGGGGAAGGGAGATGTAATGTTGGGGGTAACAATGGACGTAGGCGCATGCACTGCAAAGGAGAGAACAGCTCTGATAGTGCCCAATAATAGTATTCAGACACATGTAGGAAGAAAGCCAGACTATGAAGCACATGGTCTTCGATGTCTATATACTAATGCCCAGAGTATGGGAAACAAACAGAACGAACTTGAACTCTTAATACAGGAGGGAAATTATGACTTGATAGGTATAACTGAGACTTGGTGGGATGACTCTCATGACTGGAATACAGCAATTGAAGGATATAACTTGTTCAAAAAGAACAGGAGGAACAGAAAGGGAGGTGGGGTTCCACTGTATGTGAAAAATACATATCTCTGCACAGAAATACAGGAGGATGAGCTTGGTAGCCCCATCGAGAGCATCTGGATCAAAATAAATGGAGCAAAGAATAAAAGGAACCTGGTGGTCGGAGTCTACTACCGGCCACCCAATCAAGGAGAAGACGAGGATGAAACTTTTGAAAAGCAAATAGCCCATGTTTTAAGGAAGCATGATATAGCAGTAATGGGCAACTTCAATTTCCCCGATATTTGTTGGGAGACAGATTCTGCAAAACATGGCCCCTCCAGGAAATTCCTGACTTGTGTGGCGGATAACTTCCTCCTACAGAAAGTAGAGGAAGGAACTAGAGGATCGGCTATCCTTGACTTGATCCTAACCAACAGAGATGACTTTGTGGATAAAGTAGCAGTTACAGGAACTCTGGGGGAAAGCAACCATGTTGCACTTGAGTTCTTGGTTCTAAGGGAAGCAAAAGCCGAGTGTAGTCAAATGTGTACCCTGGATTTTAGGAAAGCTGATTTTAATAAACCCAGAACAATGATCAGTAAGGTCCCATGGCAAGTGACGCTAACGAGAAAAGGAGTCCAAGATGGGTGGGAGCTTTTAAAAAAGGAAATTCTCAAGGCACATTTACAAACAATTCCAACAAGAAGAAAAGGTGGAAGACAACAGAAGCCCATGTGGCTTCACAAAAAGCTTAGGGATGACCTGAAAACAAAAAAGGACACATATAGGAAGTGGAAAGAAGGCTAAGCAACAAAGGAAGAGTACAGGCAGGTAGCACAGAATTGCAGGGATGGTGTCAGGAAGGCTAAAGGTGAGAACGAGCTAAGGTTAGTGAGGGATGCTAAAAACAACAAAAAGGCTTTCTTCAGCCACGTGCATAGTAAAAGGCAGAGGAAAGAAATGGTTGTTCAGCTATTAAATAAGGATGGCAAAACGATAACAGATGACAAAGAAAAGGCAGAGGAGCTCAATTCCTACTTTGGCTCAGTCTTCTCCCAAAAGAGGATCTATGACCCCCCTGGCAAAGGCGAAGTACAGGCTGAAGGGGCAGGATTGCAGCTTGAGATCGATAGGCATATGGTCAAGGGACACCTAATTACTTTGAATTAGTTCAAATCTCCAGGGCCAGATGAACTGCATCCTAGAGTAACAAAGGAACTGGCAGAAGAACTCTCAGAACCGCTGTCTATTCTCTTTGAGAAATCATAGAGGACGGGGGAAGTGCCAGATGACTGGAGGAGGGCTAATGTTGTCCCTATCTTCAAAAAGGGTAAAAAGGAGGAACCTGGGAACTACAGACCAGTCAGTCTGACATCAATCCCTGGGAAAATTCTGGAGCAGATGATAAAACAATCCTTCTGGAAGCACCTTGAAAACAATGCAGTGATTACTCGAAGCCAACATGGATTTGTCAAAAACAAGTCCTGCCAGATAAATCTCATCTCATTTTTTGATCAAGTAACCTCCCTTGTGGACTGTGGGAATGCTGTAGACATCATATACCTCGACTTAAGCAAAGCTTTCGACAAAGTGCCCCATGATATCCTGATGAGCAAACTAGCTCAAAGTGGGCTAGATGAAACAACGATCCGGTGGATCCACAGTTGGATACAGAATCGGACTCAAAGAGTGCTTATCAATGGGACCTTCTCCAACTGGGGAGAGGTAACAAGTGGGGTACCGCAGGGCTGTCCTGGGCCCAGTGCTCTTCAACATTTGTATTAATGACTTGGAGGAGGAGGTGCTGGGAATGCTGATCAAATTTGCAGATGACACAAAATTGGGTGGGGCAGCTAATACTTTGGAAGACAGAAACAAAATTCAAAGTGATCTGGATAGACTGAAGAGCTGGGCAGAAAACAACAGAATTACATTTAATAGGGATAAATGCCAAGTTCTGCACCTAGGAAAAAGAAACCAAATGCACAGTTACAAGATGGGGGATACGTGGCTCAACAACACTACAAGCGAGAAGGATCTTGGAATTGTTGTCGATCACAAGCTGAATATGAGCCAACAATGTGATGTGGCTGCCAAAAAGGCCAATGCTATTTTGGGCTGCATTAATAGAAGCATAGCTTCCAAATCCCGGGAAGTACTAGTTCCCCTCTACTCAACACTGGTTAGGCCTCATCTGGAGTACTGTGTCCAGTTGTAGGCACAACACTTTAAGAAGGATGCAGACAAAGTGGAGAGGGTTCAGAGGAGGGCAACAAAGATGATCAGGGGACTGGAAACAAAGCCCTATGAAGAGAGACTGAAAGACCTGGGCATGTTGAGCCTTGAGAAGAGAAGACTGAGGGGAGATATGATAGCACTCTTCAAGTACTTGAAAGGTTGTCACAGAGAAGAAGGCCAGGATCTCTTCTTGATCATCCCAGAGTGCAGGACACGGAATAATGGGCTCATGTTACAGGAAGCCAGATTCCAGCTGAACATCAGGAAAAACTTCCTGACGGTTAGAGCAATACGACAATGGAACCAATGACCTAGGGAGGTGGTGGGCTCTCCCACACTGGGGGAGTTCAAGACAAGGCTGGACAGCCATCAGTCAGGGATGCTGTGACTTAGATTCCTACATTGAGCAGGGGGTTGGGCTCGATGGCCTTGTAGGCCCCTTCCAACCCTACTATTCTATGATTCTATGATAGCCATGATAGTGCGGTCACTGAACTTGAGCCGGACATCCTAGAGAGTGAAGTCAAGTGGGCCTTAGGAAGCATTAGTAACAACAAAGCTAGCGGAGATGACAGTATTCCAGCTGAGCTATTTAAGATCCTAAAAGATGATGCTGTTAAAGTGCTGCACTCAATATGCCAACAAATTTGGAACACTCAACAATGGCCACAAGACTGGAAAAGGTTAGTTTACATTCCAATTCCAAAGAAGGGCAATGCCTAAGAGTGCTCAAACTACCGTACAATTGCGCTCATTTCACATGCCAGCAAGGTTATGCTCAAAATCCTGCAAGCTAGGCTTCAGCAGCATGTGAACCGAGAACTACCGGAAGTACAAGCTGGGTTTCGAAGAGGCAGAGGAACTAGAGATCAAATCGCCAACATTCGCTGGATCATGGAGAAAGCAAGAGAATTCCAGAAATATTTCTGCTTCATTGACTACGCTAAAGCCTTTGATTGAGTGGATCACAACAAACTGTGGCAAATTCTTAAAGAGATGGGAGTACCAGACCACCTTACCTGTCTCCTGAGAAACCTGTACGAGGGTCAAGAAGCAACAGTAAGAACCGGACATGGAACAACCGATTGGTTCAAAATTGGGAAAGGAGTATGACAAGGTTGCATATTGTCGCCCTGCTTAATTAATTTATATGTAGAGTACATCATGAGAAACGCCGGGTTGGATGAATCACAGGTCGGAATTAAGATTGCCGGGAGAATTATCAACAACCTCAGATACGCAGACGATACCACCCTAATGGCAGAAAGCGAAGAGGATCTCAAGAGCCTCTTGTTGAGGGTGAAAGAGGAGAGTGCAAAAGCTGGTTTGAAACTCAATATTAAAAAAACTTAAATCATGGCATCTGGCCCCATCACTTCCTGGCATATAGAAGGGGAAGAAATGGAAGCAGTGACAGATTTTACTTTCTTGGGCTCCAAGATCACCGCAGATGGTGACTGTAGCCATGAAATTAAAAGACGCTTGCTCCTTGGGAGGAAAGCTATGGCAAACCTAGACAGCGCAGTAAGAAGCAGAGATATCACCTTGCCGACAAAAGTCCGCATAATCAAAGCTATGGTTTTCCCAGTAGCAACGTATGGCTGCGAGAGCTGGACTATAAGGAAGGCTGAGCGCCGAAGAATCGATGCTTTCGAACTGTGGTGCTGGAGAAGACTCTTACGAGTCCCCTGGACTGCAAGGAGGTCAGATCAGTCAATCCTAAAGGAAATCAACCCTGACTGCTCATTGGAAGGACAGATACTGAAGCTGAAGCTCAAATATTTTGGCCACCTTATGCGAAGAGAAAACTCTCTGGAAAAGACCCTGATGCTGGGAAAGACTGAAGGCAAAAGGAGAAGGGGACAGCAGAGGATGAGATGGCTAGATAGCATCACCAATGCAATGAATATGAACTTGAGCACACTCTGGGAGAGAGCGCAGGACAGGAAGGCCTGGCGTGCTATGGTCCATGGGGTCACGAAGAGTCGGACACGACTGAACAACAAGTTTACCCCACACCTCTCCCCTCTCATCTACCATTGGGATACTGTGAAAGATTAAAAGATACTGCCCTACTGTGAATGGGATAAGCAGGCTACATAATCTGAATGGGTGAAACAGCTACTGCAGTATTGTGAATGCTTGAAACAGCACTACTCCACTATTCTGAATGGGAAATACAGGCTACATAGTGTGAATGGGGAAACAGCACTACTGTGATATAGTGAACAGATGAAACAGCGCGAAGTAGTGCTAAGTGCAAAAGAAAGCCTGTGTCCAAAAGTGCCCTACTGCAAATGGGGAAAAAGAGGGAATGGTGGGGAGGAAAGGGGCAGCCTCAGCACTTGACCACGTCACTGCCAGGTCACAGAGGCATGCCCAGGATTTAATGCAGGAGGGACAGGGTACACTGTAGGGGAACCATGCAGGAGCCGTGCTTAAGGAAAAAAAGACACACTAAAAGGACTTTCCGAAAATGCACCTTTTCCATAGGGAAGCTGCGGAGTTGCTGCGGATTGGCAACAGCGTCATCTGTCACTAGCAACCCTGATGCGCTCTCGCACCATACTAAATTGGCCATGTAGATTGGGCCACAGTCTGCTGAGAGACAGTAATGAAACAGAATGAAACACGTCATCCGCAGTTACCAGTACCTGATTTGGAACAGAAAGCAATATACCAAAGAAGCCTAGGCAGGTAAACTCCCCCGCCCCCCACCCCAGGCTACATTTAACCATGTTTAGGAACAGCCCTTAAAAATGTTTTGTCAAGTTTCAGTCCAAAGCAAAGCTTGTAATATACAATGCCTTGATGAAATATGGCTTTAGAAATAATGAGATGTACAACAGGCTTAGGTGAGGATTTAATACACCTTCAGGGAAATACATCAGCAGTAATTATGTCTGACCCATAGTAAATTTTGGTGTGTGGGTAGGCAAAGATACCTACCATTAATAAAATGTTTATCAGCTCCACAGTCATTTGACTGTGTGTAATCTGGAGGGCAAATGGCATTGTCACTTGCATGTACTGTCAGGTCTAAAACACATTCAAGTGTTTTATTTATGGCATCTTGACTGGGGCTTTCTCTCACTAGGCAGTTTGGATTTGCTACTGGCAAAAGCTGAAGCAATATAATTCCACCCTTGTTAATTTAATTTTAAAAAGGAAAGTCTTGAAAATGTGTTCTCTCAAATGAAGGCAGCATTGCCCCAGGGGAATTCTTGCTGACTATAGCTGGTGGCTGGCTTAGGAACGAAATGGAAAAATGCATCGTTCCAGAAATGTGCTACCACTGCCTATGTTTTAAGTTATTTAAGGACTTTCATAAGAACCAGGCTCAAAGGACTGATCCCTAAGGTCTTAGAAGCAGAACAAAGATACAAATGGTATTCACTTGCAAATGCTGGCACCTGCATCCCCCCATATGAGAGCAGTGCGTCCTCTAGCCACATGCAAAGTGTTCTGTGGCCTTTTCCGATCTCAGTCTGTGTGTGCGTCCAGACAGACAACTGTCAGTGCTACCAATCCAAAAACACTGTGCAGCTGTTTTGTCTTTCCTTCCTTAACAGATTTTTTTGTGGAAAGAAAAAAGATGGAAGCAGTAGTGGGAAAATATGGGAGGGTTACAAGTAGAGATGTGAAGGCCCAGAAAAAAAATGGAAAAATTTGGGGAAACATTTTCGCCGTTTTTTTCCGAGGACTGTTTTTGTTTTTTTCTGAAAAATTGGAAAAATTGAACAGCTTTGGCTTATGAAATATTTTCTTTTAGAATTTAAGACAAAGTATTTATGTACTGTTACCCAGCCTTTACTCCCCCACAAAATTATTTCTAAAACTATGTTATATATACTATGTGTATAACTATGTTATACACTTTTAGACAAAGACTAAAGATGTAAAATGTCTGGAAATAGTGATGCCATGGGGGAAAATATTTTTTAATCCTCTGTGAGATTCCTAGCATAGTTCTTTCATTCTTTATTAAAATTATTGATCTAAAGTATATTTTTACTGATAGACATTTATGCTCAGTTTCCCAACATGTGAGTAGGTCACCATTGCACTTTCTTGACAGTAAATGTGCTTTCTTGACAGTAAATGTGCATTCTTGACAGCTTGGGTTTTGTTCTATAGAGTCCTATGTTTCAGATGCTATAGCAGTCACTTAATGTAGCTCTAATTTATTCAGACAATAATTACAAATTTACTGAGTTTACTTTTAAAAGTTTTAAAATATAATAATTGTATGAACAACCTAAGTCATACATAAAATAATTTAAGGGCGCAACCCTACGGCTGCTACAAAGTGTCTAGACGGTCATGGCATGAACCGAGCTCAGAGCCAGGGCTCTGAGCTCAGTTCCCAGAAACCTCACTCCATGCCCCCTTGCCTGCCTCCCCGCAGACAGCGCAGTTCATCCCTGGCTCTGCGCTCGCAAGAGCAGCACAGAGCAGGCAAAAAGGGAGCTTTCCTAGGGGCAGGGAGACCGCAGAAGTGTCTTTATGATACATCCTATGCACTGTCGAGCCTCTACTTCCCCGCCCCCCATGCTCCAATGTGCCCCAGCTAGACAACCAAAATCAGCTGTCTAGCCACAAATGCAGAGCTCCACCCACCCTGCATTGGATAGTTGGCTGCCTCCGAGTTTGGAGGCAGTCAACTATCCCCACAGGATTGTGCCCTTGAGGCCATGGGGAAATATTTTTCCCCCATGGCCTCAAAATTTCTGGAAATTTTCATCTCTAGTTACAAGTGAAAAATGATGATGTCTGGACACCCTGACTGTAAAATTTTGTGAATTAGGCAGGGAGATTACACAATAAAAGTCCCATCTAGAAGAACCCTGTGACAGTTTGAAGAGAGGATTTCCTTTGGAAATTCTCCTTTGAACTGTCATTCTTGATTTGTGTCATCCAACCAATTCTAGTTTTTAAAAAATGTTTGTTTGAGCTATACTTAACACTCATAAGCGTGAAAAGATTCATAGCATCCAATCTGTGTAATTCCAATGTTTTGATTTAATAAAATACGTTTTCTCTCTTTCACTTATATTATTTTATATTATTTTATGCCACTTTTTTTCGATTTGCAATTTTAACTTGGGGGGTAGTTATTTTATAGCACAGTCCTATCCATGTCTACTCAGAAGTAAGTCTCATTGAGTTAAATGGGGCATACATCCAGGTAAGTGGATTTAGGATTGCAGTCTTACTGTGTTCTTAATATTTTTTGTAAGCCACACTGATAATGGATTTGAAGTACAGGGTACACATCTTAATAATAAATGAACAAATAATTTTCACAAACACTTCAATTTTTACAAGGAGCCCTCTAGAGTCTAGACATGATATATTGACTCACCAGAAATAAAAACAGAGGTTTCAATCAGCGGTTGTTCTGTATGGGAACCGCATACATTAATTTTACTCCACGTATTTTATAAAAACAGGTAACACCAACACATATGCTCACCAATAGTGAGCATATGCATTTTTATTCCCATCTCAGTTCCAGAAACTTAGGATGCTTCCATGTAGTCCTTATACAACTGAGTATAACAAATCCTTTACTAGAGCAATAGCCATAATGTCTCCCTCTAAACAGTGCGAAGTCAGTAAATGAGCAACTCTCCCTTCCCCTACAAACCGGTTTATTTTTATATTTCTTAGCCGTTCTTCAGCCAAGGGTCTCAGAGCAGATTACATGAATGAAACCATATAGCACAATAAATCACAAGCACGAAAATCTAATGAGACACACAGCAAATAAAATTCCTGCATAAAACAAACGAACAACACACTCCTCTGTATGTCTATTCAGAAGTCCCACTGAACTCAATAGGTAAGTGACTTATTCCCAGATAAGTGGGTATAGCAGGGCTGGGAAACCTGCGGCCCTGAGAGACAGCAGGTGTGCCCTCCCCCCCAACCCCCCTCCTGTGCTGCTGCCACCATCACACAGGGTGTGTGAGGAAAGCCATCCCTATACAGCCTGTTCCAAGCTGAATTGGAAGTTGGGCAACTGTTCGGCAGGCTCTCTTGAGCCCGGAGCTTCAGGGGAACAAGGTCCGCCAGGATTGCTCTCCTCGTGCCCGCTTCGCAGCAGAACCAAGAGTGCTGAGAAAGAGGATATGCAGAGAGTCACTCCTGCATGCCTTCTTACCTACCAGGGTTGCCAGAAGGGCAGCAAGGTTAAAGCCTCTCTCCTCACAGTGAATATTAGCAGGATTGCGGAGATGATGGGGAAGCTTTATCATTGTTGGTATAGGGGTGAGGTTAAAGCTTCCATTGGGCCCATCAATCAAATTCATGGAGGATAAGGCTATCAATGGCTACTAGTCCTGATGGCTATATGCTACCTCCAGTATCAGACACAGTATGCCTATGTACACCAATTACTGGAGAACATGAGCAGGAGGGTGCTGCTGCACTCATGTTCTCACAAGCAGCTGGTTGGCCACTGTGTGAACAATGTTAGACTGGATGGACCCTTGGTTTGATCCAGCAGGGGTCTTATGTTCTTATGATCCCCACACCAGCGATCATTAGCGATCTAATGGCCATTACCCCCAGCGATCATCCATATTGGACCCATAGCAGGGGGTTGGAGGGTTAAAGCCCCGCCTCACTAGTGTCCTGATCCAGATCAGGCCCCTGCACCTACTCTAGAGTAAAAATGAAAAAGCACTTTAATATCTATTTTGGTTCTTACTTACAAGTGATGTACTTACACTGTGATCCTGTAATACTTACCTGAGAGTAAGCCTGATTGAACTCAATGGGACTTACTTTTATGTATTTATTTAAAATATTCCCTGGCCACCTTTGAAGGCTTCTGCCCCTCCCAAGGCAGTGTACAACAATAACACTTGCATAATAAAAACTGATGTGGCAATAACCGATGGGGTAATATAAACAATAAAAACAGCAACAGCAGCAAACATTCTAAAAAGCAACAAACACCAGCAGAAAAACAAAAACCTACAACAGACGTGTGCAGCTACAACCCAGTCCAATAAAACAGAATTAGGGGAAGATCAGAGTAAAGTGGTAGATTTTCAGGGCCTTCTTAAAAGCCTGCGATGATGGGGCCTGATGGACCCCCAATGGCAACTTAATCCAGAGGTGTGAGGCCACTGCAGAAAAGGCCCTCTTTCGTGTAGCTGCCCACCTAACTGCCCTCACAGGTGAGCAAATTAGAAGGGCCTACTTCTGACCAGGCATGGCTAGGATTGTACTGTTAGGGTTGGAACACTGGCTCGGCAACCTCTTTCCGATAGATAAGATTAAGGGCCTTTCCCAACCTGGTGCCCTCCAGATGTTTTGGACTACAACTCCCAGCATTTCTGACCATTGGCCACGCTAGCTGGGGCTGATGGAAGGCAGAGATAGACAATATGTTCTTCTCAGTTTGGCTTGGGCTGTTTTACCGTTTCTATTGTATTGCTTTCTGAATAATGAAGATTTTGCTCAGACCTTTTTCTTTTCTTTTTTTTTAAAGGACACACTTCTGTGCTGCGGAAGGAGTAATTACGGTAGTCGTCGCTCCCCAGCCATTACGATAGAACCTCCCTTCCCGAGGCGAACGGCCCGTTCCCCTCTTGCACCGCCAGGTAGCAGCACCCTGCTCCACAGGCGGAGCCGTGCGGCGCGACTCTTTCGCCCTCAGTCCCACGCGGGCCGCCGTAGAAGCCCCCACAGCGCTTTGCTCTGTGCGTGTGTGCGCGCGCGCACGGACGCGCGCGCTTTGTATTTTTTTTTTTAAAACTGATTCTCCTTCCGCTTCATTCAACCGTCCCACAAGCCAGTGCGCTCGAGGCTCTTCCTTCCTCTCTCCCGGCTTGCGCGCACGCTTCGCCTGCTAGCGTGGCCGTGGCCCAGCAGGTGGCGCTAGTGGGCGAGTTGCCAGCCGCGGAGGCCCTTCTGTTGTTTCCCAGCTTCCGGCGCACCGGGCGCCGGACCCGACGGAGTGCCACGTCCTTCGTGTGGCGGCGGTGAGGAGAGGAGGAGGAGGAGGGCGGGGTGCGCGCGCGCGCGAGAAGCCGCCGCCGCCGCCGCCGCCGCCGCCGCCGCCGCCTCAGTCTCCGCTGGGCCTGAGCCATGGGCTCGTCGCAGAGCGTGGAGATCCCCGGCGGGGGCACCGAGGGCTACCACGTCCTGCGAGTAAGAGGCCGAGTCGGAGCCGGGGTGTGCGTGGGAATGAGTGCATGTGGGCGGCGAGGGGAAGGCATGCGCGGCGGTGCGCTCCTTGCGGGAGAGCGGACGCTGCTGGGGTTTGGGCCTGGCTGGTCTGCGGGGAGGAGCGGGCGGGCGCGCGGGCGGGTCCGCCGGATCGCCTTCTCGTGCCCTAGCGAGGGTAAACCGGGGTGCCCGCCCGCCTTCCGGCCTTCTTGCCCGCTCCCAAGAACACGGCGGGAGGAGCGTTTTGCTGCTCTTTAGCGCTGCCGGAGCAATGGGGGTGGAAAGGGACGGACGGGTCCTTTGCGGCGTGCCAGTTGAAGAGGGCGCCGTAGTGTGCAGTTCGTGCTGACCTTCCAGGCGCTTGGGGCTGGGGAGAGGAGCGCGGGGGGCTCTCTCCTGTCAGCCTCGCTCAGTCCGCCCTGTCTGTGGGGCAGAGGTAACTTAAGCAGTGCGCAGCCTGCTGCTATCCCTGTTCACTCAGGAGTAAATCCTGCCAAGTTCGGTGAGCGCTCCTTGCTAAATATTCTTTGGATTTGGGGGCGAGGGGAGGGGATGTGTGGCGTTTCTTTTTCAGTGCCTATCAATACAATTGTCTATATCGAGTTCTTTTTTTGTTAGACCCTTTGGCAGCTTGCCTAGTCCAAAACGAGACGCCCTTGGTACCATTGCGTCGGCCTGGCCATGGTCCTTGTTCTGAGTGTACTGCTTTGTGTTAGGTGGGCAGCCCCACGGCAGATCTATTCATGTTTCGCACTCAGGTTTCCACCACAGCACGGATAAGCAATGTGGTGCCTGTAGACACCCGTGTCCCCTTTGACACCTTGTTTGGCTCCTGCTGATGTGTCCTACCCCTCCCACTTCTTAATTTTAATTAATGCGTTTTTTACTGGCTGCTGGGATTGCCATGAAATAGCTTTCTGTTGGTGCTAAAAACTGAAAACTGTGAGTTCAAAGGAATTGTTTAGTGTTGGGGGGGGGCTCAGGCCCCACCTCTGCCTTGTACTCAGTCTTTTGGGCAGGTTACTTGCCCTTTGCCATGCTTTCCATGGCAGCGATTTTGCAGTGGTGCCTGGGACAGTTTCTCTGGTTGCCAAATGTGCTCATGGCCCCAGAAGGTTGTCTACCCGTGCACCACACTGTAAGGTGCCCATTAGTGAAATGCAAAATGGTCAAAAGAGATGATGTCTGAAGTGTAAGCCATAGATATGCACCTTGATCTGAGTTTGCATGGAAAAAAACTATGGTAGGCTTTCCCAACCTGGTGCCCTCCAGATGTGTTGGACTGCAACTCCCATCATTCTTAGCCAGGATAGCCCATGCTGGCTGGGAATGATGGGAGTTGCAGTCCAACACATCTGGAGGGCACCAGGTTGGGAAAGGCTGATACATGACCTTGTTGCTTCTGCAGCATCCAGTACAGTGTACCTTCCTTGTGTTAAACCATTTTACATAACATCTAAAGGTGAGCTATCATAGTAAACCAATAAGAGCATCCTATAGTAGTGTAAAGTAAGGAATACTGCCACTTAATATTTGTCGTATTATTGAAGAGTCCATCTACATTTTTAGAAAAGTCCACAGTGGAGAATCTGTAGGTTCCTAACGTCATTGTTCCTGACACTTGAAATTTCAATTAACTTGGATATGATTGCCAAAGTTTAACTACTTTTTGGACTTCATTTTGTTCCCAATATAAAAGCTTGTTCTGTATCAACAATGACATCGTAAAAAACAAATGTATTGTCTAGTTGAGTCATCCGTAGTTTTCAGCGCACGTTGTTCATTGACAAAGTAGGAAATAGTGCTTGCTTTCAACTCTTGTGTCAAAACTTACACTTTAGTGAAGTGTGTTTATAGATCCCATTTTTCAGATTTTGATCTTGGGATTATTCTTTACTTGATGGAAATTATTCCTGTGTCAGTGTGACTAGTTGGAAGAGAGATCAGAATCTTCTGTAACTTGCTATTTTAAGGACTTACGGGCATGAAATATAAAATACAACGTTCAAGCCCTAATAAATACCAGGTAAACTAATTACACTGTCAGCTACACCAAGTTCAGTTAAGTACAAAGTCATTGCCTCAGAGAAAGTTACTTGGTGTCAGCTTCTACTGTATGAACAAAGTTATATAGCAACTTTGTGTAGTGCATACATAGTATTTTACCCTTTGTGCTCCAGAGCTTACTCAGACACAGCCATAAGCCCAAGGGCAGCTTCATCTAGTAGTATCCTTAGTTTCATAAAAGAAATGTGATGAAAAGCTGGAACAATTTAAAAGGAATGTCTCAGTACTATAGGAAGAATATTACTTCAGTCAGTTTATATTTCAACTGCTTTCTGAAGAAAACCAAGACAGGTAACAATATAAAATCCAAGAATAAATATCAAAAAGTAAGCAAAAGAAAATTGAAAGTGGTATCAATAAAGAAATGTACCACATGTATATTCTTAATATATTATATATTATTATAAGGGAGGGAATAGAGTAAACTTTCAACGGGGTCAGGTGTGTGCTTCACTTTTCCTGTTTTGCTTAGTTTTTTGAGAATTTAAGCACCTCAAAGTCTGTAATTTGTCAAAAGAAACTGTGGCTCAGCATTGAGTCAGAGTTTTGAAAGCAGCTTCTTAATTACAGCGGTGATTTCCTGAATGTATTTGAGAGGGGTCAGGGTTTTTTTCTCCAGATGTATTTCTGTCAGAATTGTATATTACTGAACACAGAGTGACTGAAATAGTTTGCCAAGTGTTTTATAGAAGAGTAATACCTAAGAGACTGTAGTGAAAACCTTCATCCCTATCGATGCCCAAGTATGTTTGTTAGCTGGTGACCGGGTTCGCATGAACCCATAGGCTATTTTAGGGTTGCTGGGATGGTTAACAAACCACCCATAACTCACCTTTGCACGACATGACACAAATTGCGGCCGCCCCCACCCCCACCCCAGCCATGGGCTTGCATATGCAAAATGATGTCCAGCGCATGTCACAGAGCCCCACACATGAATTAACCCATGGTGGCTTATTGTGATGTGAGAACAGGTGCAATGTGATATAGTGGGTGGGAAACCCTAGGATCATATACTTGTTTAATAATAAAGCTCCAAAGCCAAGCCTCTTAAGTTACTACCTAACCCATATTGCAATCTAAAGTGAGAGAAGGGTCTCTTATAACTTGCCCTGTGCCCTTGAGATAGCAAGAAGTAGTCTAAATGTGATGTTCAAACCTTGTTTATAACTCTGTGTTGAACTTCATACTTTATAATGCATAATTGAGGAATGTTATTAACAGTGTTTATAGTACTTGTGGTCACCTGATGTAACATTTATATCCATAAGAAAATTACATCTTGTTCAAGTTGTCCTTAGTCACTTTCTCTGCTGTTAAACAGGAAAGCTTTTGGCAGTTCATTTCTTCTTTAATTCGGACACCAAAGCTAAATGCGCTTTATTGCAAGATTTTGCAGGAGCAAGGTTTTTTTTATCCCTGCTTATTGTATTTGTACAGATACTGTACCCCAGTGTGCAGATGTATGTGTTTAAATGTGGACAGCAAGTTACAAGTTGATGCCGTGCCTGACCTTTTTGCTCTTGATTGTCAGCATCTTTCAGAATAAGATGCTGGATGTTCTCCAAGCTGTTGTTGTCCCACTCTTGCTCAAGAAGTCTTGATGTGAATTCCTTAGACAGCTACCACCTTGTTCTTTCAGGGGGGTGGGGAGGACACAACATTTGAACATATATTGGAACTTGTCCCATACCCAACCAACGTTGGGCTTCCAACAGTCAGCTTAATTTGTCTTACCTGGTGCTGAGATTTTTCGTAGTCAATGGGTTTTGGCTAGAAATTCACAGTGACTGAACAGACCTTTCCTGGGTTTCACTGACTGAAATGTTGACAACCCCATAGAACCTGGAAGGGCCTTGTTTGCACGTGCTTAATTGGTGGCTCATACTTGACAGTCAGATACCAAAAGGTAGTGAAAGGTGGTTTCTTCTAATTACTATAGGACTTTGCTGTTCAGCATTCATTGTTTGATGTTTGTCAGGTTGCTGAGTGAGATCGTTGGTTAATATGAATTGTGAATGCCATCAATTCACTCTACCTTTCCTTCTCAACTTAACTTGGTCCAGTGGCTTCAGCTTTTGCACTGGAACTCTTAAGGATAAAGTATCAAGCTGCTACTATGAATTGGCAGGTTGGAGTTAGATTATAGAATAGTAGGGTTGGAAGGGGCCTATAAGGTCATCGAGGCCGACCCTCTGCTCAGTGCAGGAATCCAGGCCAAAGCATCCCTGACAGATGGCTGTCCAGCCTCATCTTGAATGCCTCCAGTGTGGGAGACCCCACTACCTCCCTAGATAATTGGTTCCATTGTCATATTGCAGTCAATATACAATATACAGTCAGGAAGGTTTCCTTGATGTTCAGCCAGAACCTGGCTTCCTGTAAGTTGAGCCCGTTAGTCTGTGTCCTGCACACTGGGATGATCGAGAAGAGATCCTGGCTTTCCTCTCTGTGACAACCTTTCAAGTACTTGAAGAGTTCAGCAGTTCCTAATGCATTAATATGTTCAATACGCACAGCTTGGTTAACCCACTTGGGAGCACATTCCATCCATGTTATCATATGTGTACCAGCTTCCTTTGGCTTTTGAGCAAGTTGCTGATTTTCTCCTTTACACCCATAGATTACTTAGGACATACATATCTTAGAATTTTTCCTGGAGCCTGAAATTGAACATTGCAAGATGTTTTTATTAGGGAAGGTAAAGATAAGCGGGAGAGAAGAACCATGTTGACCTCAGTGGGGACTGATCTAGAGTAGGTAGTTGCAGAATATGTAGCTGTATGACTTTATTTGGCATTTAACTTGTGAATGTATTATCTTATACAATATTGAATTATATGCGTTTCTGTACTCTGCAAATGGAATTGTGAAGCAATCTGAGGGCATCATAAGAATTTTACCTTATATTATATTAGTTTAAAATTAATGTGTGCATGAAGTATTGATCGTGCCACATTACTTACAGTAGGAAAAATACATTGGCCTCAAATTATTTGCGTGTTAAATCATTTTCTTCATACTGCGGAGTTTTAGAGATAAGTACATCAAGTTAAGAGTTTTTTTTAATTTATTTTTCTTATCACCTGTTCAGTTACAGCTAGTCTAGAATGAATGGTTATATAATAACCTAAAACAATTGACTATCTGTACTTGGAGAAGGGAAATCACTGCTCAGTATAGGTGATTTATTTTCTTGTAACCATTGGATCAATTCACTTACAAAGCTCTTTCCCCTGAAAAATAGGTTGTGTCTGAAGGAGTTCAATGGAAACCTATAGTGTTTAATATATTTTTAAAATATTGTACAGAAGCTCAATCAATTTTAATAGAGCTAACTGAAGAATTGCCTTTAATGCAGATAGTATGCTGAAACATTTTATTGCATTAGGTCTCTACTGAACTGCAAAAACTATTTCAGCATTTTGCAGCTGATAAACTTGTCGCCACTTTTGCAAACTTCCCTGCAAAAGTCCTTTTACATTTTGCTGTTTCAAGGCGGTGTGCAGTAGTAACTCCAGCTACTTGAATTAAACCCCATTTTTTCACATTCTAGGTGTTTGCCGTTAGCTATTTAAAGCTCTAACCCTGCAATATTGAAATTAGTCTGTCTTTTAAGAAAATGCCATTAGGACAGACTTGTAAATAAGTCCAAGTGAGTTACTAAACTGCTTGTCCATATATTTGTGTTAGTCATTAGTGACTGCAGGAGCTGACTTTCGTGAAACTTCCCTAACTAGTCACTGGTCAGCAGTTCTTATTCATCATAGGTAACCAGGCAAGCAGCAATTTGCAAGCCTGTTCTTAAGATTAAGATTTATGTCAGTGTTACGGCAGCCATATAAAATACTTTAGAACCTTCTGACCAATCACATCTAGAATAGCTATGGACATGATGTGTGTGTGTGTGTGTGTGTGTGTGTGTACTTAGTTTTCAAAATGTACCACTACTTTAGTTACGGATATTGATCTGGTTCAAATGTAACCATGTTGGTCTAACAAAGCATAGTTTATCGGACAAAGAACAAAAATGTCCATGTGCTTCTTTAAAAAGAGAGCTTTAAATAACTCCTTTTATGGGGTTTCTTAAAAGACAATTTCTTGTTGCATCTGAGCTCCATCAGTCTACAATCCTAGTTTATAAGCCATGCTCAAACCACACTAAATTGCACTTTCCCAGTTTAGGAATTACAGGAAACATTGGCTTAAGAAACAGCCGAACTCTTGCATTAAGGTGCACCTTGGTTTGTAAGAACCATACCATCATTTCCTCTAACAGTGAACTTGGTTGAGTGCTTATCATTATCAGTTTGGAAACCAGATGAGTTCACCCAAGAACAAGGTAATGGTTTCTCCTTGGTTGGGGGTGGGACTTTTTGAGTTTGTAAACTGAAAATAATTTTAAAAGCCCCCAAATGGCCTGACAAGTACCTGTGAATTTTCAAGATGTGTGTAATTTGGGAGATGAGAGAAAACTGGAGGTGGAGAGGGGAAGATGGAATTAACCTGTTCAACACCTTATCAGTTTATAGTAACCTGGTTCACATGATCATTTTCTGCCACCGTGATTTGCAGCATTGTTCCATAATTTTTCAAGAGGAAGGAAAGGAAAAAGAACACATTTTTCCTTTACCACTCTCCAAACACCCCCTTCCTCTTCAATATAGCAAAACGTGCTATATAGAATAGCAGGGGGAGAAAGGTGTCCCTTTTCCCCTCCCTTCCTCCTGAAACTCCCTTGTCTTTCCAAGAGGCCTATGCAATACTACAAGGTTCCTATTCAAGGATGGCTGGAGCCTTGAACAGGAACATTCCCTTTTATTTATTAAAAGGTTTTTTTTATCCTGCCTTTCCAAGTAAATGTCTATGGCTCCTAATATCAGTAAGGGACTGAATCATCTCATTGCAGGTACACTTAAACTTTGAAAAATTAGCTGTATGGTAAAGATCCTAGGGGTTATATATGCTATTGCAAGTCCTTGACCTACAAAATTGTACATTTCTGAGGTTTGTTTGTATGCTACAGCACAAGGAGGGAGTAATCTACTTGGTAATTTATGTATTAAGGGTTTAAATGTGATTGCAGGGCATGTAACTAGGCTAAAGATGCCTGCTACATATACACTTGAACCTGGCATGCTCTCCTGACCATCAGCTGAACAGAATTTGCTGTTTTTAGGAGTAACAGTTTCCTGAGACGCACGCAAGTGAGGGATTCCTTTTCTAATAACCAGGATGACTATAGTGCAGATTTAGGGGGCGAGTGATGTTGTATTTTTAAAAAGAGAGATAATCATTAAAAAAATGTAGGATTTTGTGTGTGTTTAAGTTCCTGGCCCTTATGGCTGTGGTGGTAGGCTTGAAGATATGTCTGGGGAAATTTCAGAAGTCAGAGGAGACTGTACAGAATTTCTAGTGGCTGGGGCTTCAGTGCCCCATGTAGCTCTTTAGTTCTCCTTAAGACTAGCTAAAACAGAATAAATTATGCATTGAGGAAATACAGGTCACAGAATTCAGTTTTTCTCGGTTCAGAATTTGGGTGTTTCTGTGACAATACAAGGTGTATTGTTTAGTCACAGATGGCTTGCTTAAGCTGTCTCCTCCAATCAACATGCTTTTTTTAAAAAAAGTGCAGAAAATGCTGTCTCCAGATACTCAGCAGAAATAGGTGTCTGTGTAATATAAAGATGCAGTGCCTGAAATATAAGTGAAGGCTATTGTGAGCAAGCACCTGTCGCTTTGGCAAGGCGTTCACTGTGAATTGACGTCTGCACAATGGCTTAAATGCAGCTGTGCACAGGCAAGAGCTACTGCTCTTCTGGTGTTCCTAGGTAAAAGTGTGTATGAATCAACTGCTTTACACTGCACAATAAATATCAGGAGTGGAACTGAGCTGAGGAGGGGTGTATTTTGTGAACAATTTCCCCTCAGAAATATTTTGGGAAGATTCTTTCACAAGGGGATGGCACTGCAGAGAGAAGTTACACCCTCAACATGCATTCAGGAGCCCCTTGCCCCATTCCGCATGCCTGGCATTCAGGTCGCACTATTGTGAATCTCTTTGCATCTCTAATTGGCTTCAGATTCAGCCCCATTTTTAATCAGAAAAGCCCTTTTTCCTATGGTACTCCTTCCTAGTAACAGTGATGTTATAATGCAGGCAGTCAAATTTGACTGTATGACAACTTCAGTTAAGCTAGTTCTGAGTGAGGGCAACTTAAGGTTTTGTTCATTGTTCAGTGAACATTCAGGCGACATAGGGCTCGGCCCTAATTAAGTTCAGTATTTTGCCAACCTGTTCGTAGGCTTGTCTCTTGAACTGCTACTGCTTCAGTAAAGTATAATGCTACAAAATCTATTTTGACTAGCACAAGTGAGCTTTGTCCTGTCACTCCTCCATTAGCTAGAAGCCAGCAGCAGAAATTATTTAGGCCCATCTTCACTCTTAATTATCCTACTTCCTGGTCCCTGTAACCCCCCTCAGATCACCGCTAGTTCCTATGCTGTTAACAGCTATTTATTCCGGATAAACTTGTTCTCTTTATTTCTCTCTTAAAACTTGAGATTCTGTGGACTGAAATGGTTTCCACAATTTGTGGAGTGGCTGTGGACATACAGAATGCCAGCACCATGGGTTCTCTTCATGGGTTAACACAGCTGGGTTCAGACAACACAATAACCCACATTTCAACAACAACCCATGGTTCAGTGACAACCCACACTCAACTGATACTCAAACCTTGAGTGTGGGTTATCATGTTGTCTGAACCCAGTCAATGATTTGGTTCACACATAATGCTAACCCATGGTTTATTTAACCCATGGGTTGTTATGATGTGCAAACTCAGCTGCACTAACAAACCATGGGTCGTTAACCCAGAAACAACCTTATAGTGCTGCAAAGGCATTTAGGATAGAAGGAGGGGATTGGCGAAGGAGGACTCGGGGATTGAGTAAACAACCACAGTTTGTTTGATCATCTGCCAGGCAAACCCTTGGCAGAGCAAGAAACCATGAGTTCAAGAAACCATGGGTTAGCATTATGTGCGAACAGGTCAGTGAGAATTGGATTTCAAACACCACAGTCCATAAACTGCTATCTCCAGCATGGTTGATTGGATTTACTGAGGTTAGCCTGAAGCCAGTGGCTTGAGAATAGGGATCTACAAATTTTGGTAGGACTTGGTAGCCAACCATTGTTTTCTAGGATCCAACAAAGGTTAGATTTCTTGCTTCCTCCTGCTTTGAAGCAAGGTATGTCCCTTTTTTACTGCCTGCCTGTGAAGATTGTTTTAAAAGGGAAGAGCAAGAGGCACCTATATTTGTAGCATGCTTTCTTTCCTCCTGCATAACCCCCAGCACAAGATCCAACCTGCTGCCATTTTGAAATGACATTCCTGGGTATCCATTGGCTCTTTAAAAGTTTATTTTGCCTGTGCTATACTGGTGGTTTTGACTGCATTTATGGACCCATGTGTGGGAATTTCAGACTAAGCATCACTTTTTTGCTGTTGTCTATCAAGTCCATTGTATCGTCTCCCTGATTTTTCATGCTATGTTTGTTTTTGTAGGTGCAGGAAAATTCACCAGGACATAGAGCTGGATTAGAGCCATTCTTTGATTTTATTGTTTCTATTAACAGTTCAAGACTGGTAAGTTAATTCTTGGAAGATTTTGTGGGTGATAGGCTTTTGAAATGGGTATCTGAAAACCAAAATTCAAATCTCTTAACTTTACAGCCATACGGTTACTAATATATTTTTAAACTAGAATTCTATAATGATGTCATGCTGGATTTAGACCTGCCAGGGATGCTCATTTCACAATTAAAAACAGGTCATGAGCTGCCTAAAAGTATTTTGGGGGAGGTGCAAATTACATTAGCTGTTTTAATCTCTCTGTGGCTATTTTGAGTGGCAAAGGAAAAGTGTCACTCCAGGCATAGATTCTGCAGACATGAGATTTCTGCTGGTGGATCATTGCAGAGACAAGGAATGATTGGTCTCTGTGTTCAGCTGTGTTCCTGCCCTAGCACCTATCACAGGATTATGTTAGGCCAAAGTGGAGAGGGATGATTACAAGACAGTGGTCTGTCTGGATTTTTCAATGCCTTCTGGAGAGAGAGGTGCAGTACAGAAGTAGCCCAAGTTCATTTCCTCTGTATCTGTGAAAGATGCATGAAGAAGGAGGGAAGTTGAGATGAAGGATATTGGGCATAGTTGGCAAGGAAGAAATCTATGTTAGCAGAACAAGTATGAATGGCAGTCAACTGGAATATTATTTGCAATGTCACCTAGGATGCCATCCTTCTTTCAGGAATGTAAAATCAAGAGTGCCTTGGGTGGTATCAGACGTTCAAGTGGGTCTCTTTACCCTGTAAATATATGATATTCCATCATCTTTAATGCAGAACATAAACCATACCTATACACTAATAGCCACCTTCAAAACTGAAAAAATGGGCTGGATCCAGACCAAGTTGCCCTTGGTTCCCATTGAAATCAGTGGGACTATTGAAATCAGTGGGACTTAAGTTCAACTAAGTCTAAATCCAGTCTAATATTTTTGAAGTCTTAAGTTCAACTTTTGTGGTATTTTATCTTGGGTCAAGTTCAGAACATGAACTTGAAAGCTGGAATTTAAAAATATTAAGGAGACAGCCGTTTGTAAAGAGGCCTCTTAATTAAAAGTATTGATTTTTTTTAAAAAGTGGGAGATTAATACTTCGAACATTCTAATCTTTTACACTGGGAACCTGGATAAGACTATATGACATACTCCTGGTTCCAGATTCCATCTAGCATGCAAAAATAGCCTGGCATCTCAGTTCTGACTATTTATGCTGCCATATTTCCTGAGGTACTACAGTGTGTTCCAGTTGCATAACATAACATCATGTTTGATAAAATTGTGTTAGCATCTTACTTGGCACACTGCTTTAATAAGGAGGGATTCTTATACTGGAATAGTTAGTCTTGACTCTAGTTGTGTGAAAAAAATCCAGTTCAGATTTCATCTCTCATTTGTCTATAAATGGCTTTGAAATGTGTATAAGCTGCTGCAGTGGTGAACATAAGTGCAAATGAACTCTGAAAACAATACCTCTGTACTTTTACTAGAATAAAGACAATGACACGCTCAAGGACCTGTTGAAAACAAACGTGGAAAAGCCTGTCAAGATGCTGGTTTATAGCAGCAAAACCCTGGAGCTCCGAGAGACATCAGTAACTCCCAGCAACATGTGGGGTGGGCAGGGCCTGCTGGGAGTGAGCATTCGTTTTTGCAGTTTTGATGGGGCCAATGAGAATGTCTGGCATGTGCTGGTAAGTGGAAACATCCAAAGGTTTTTCTTTGTGGAGAAAATTATTTGCTACAGATATGGGTGTGTAGCTCCTTCTGTCTTAATTGGGATGATTTACACACACTTTTAATTGTGAGCAGGGCTGTGATTAAAGCGATCCAGTGGGGGCATATTTTGCACAAGCCCTAAATCAGGGTTGGTTTTGACAGGGTTTCAGTCCAAAGACCATATTGCCATGCAGGAAATGTCCCAGGGGCCACATGGCAACAGTGGGCACAGCCACAGCCCAAAGTGGGTTTGGCCACCTCATTCTCACACACAATTCACACTAACACACTCACACACACACCATCCATGCCATGTATTCTCTCTCTCTCTCGCACGCACGCACGCACACCCTTCCCACCCCAGTTGATCCATGCAGATCAGCTGAGGAGGACATTCTCAGCACTGCGCAGGAAAAAGATCATTTCTCTGATCAGCTATAGATCAGAGATGAGAGGGCTGAGCCTGGGGAAGAATCTGGCAGGCCGAAGTTTCCCCCTGCCTACCCTAAATGAAGTTGGAGTTTCATGCAGCTTTCATCTGTGTTAGTGGTTGATATTGGAATAATTCTCTCTGAATCATGCTCATTTCCTTTATCCCACTTTTGCTCATTGAGTGAAATTCTGAGCCAGTAAAACCAATAGGATTTTTATCATTCCACTTCAGTGCATGTCCATATCCAGCAAACACTGTCCGTTCTGAAGTGAGGTTTCCATATGCAGTCCTAGTGGGTAAAAGCTTCTGTTCAGGAGCTAGAGATAGCACTCAGCAAACACAGGATTGCATTAAACAGAATCTAATATTGCCCTATATGTGACCCCCCCCCCCCCGCAGCAGCGATTGCACACTGTGTCTGTGTACACACACAGCTTTCAGTTGTTTCTCTGTATTGAGGACAACTTTTTATACGTCGCATATTTCCTTTGCTAAGAAAACCTTTAGAAAGCACATTGAGTTAGGTTGGCTAACTGGGTGAGAAATGGGGACTGATCTGTGTCTGAGGCAGTTCTAGAATGTTTAATAAAATATTTTAGAAAACAGTAATTTCAGCACAAAATAGCTTAATACAGAGGTTGATTTTGTTGCACAAAGGGGCATTATTAACTTATGAGCCAGGGGTTGCCCAGGGAGTTACGATGGAAACATGGCTGGGGAAAGGGAGTGGAGGACCACAAAGCCATGTGATAGCTTTAGGGTATGGGCTTATTTAAACAAAAAGTAAGTGCTGTCTTTAATTTTTCTGACTTAGTTAAAACTGTCACTATTTCTCAATTTTATGTCTTGAAACTAGGAAGTTGAACCAAATTCTCCTGCTGCACTTGCAGGTCTTAGACCTCATAGTGACTACATAATTGGCGCAGATACTGTCATGAATGAGGTAAATGCTTATTTCATTTATTACAGAACCAGGACTGGGGCCATGCTAACCCTAAGCCATGTTACTCAGGATGGTTTCAGAACTGCTTTGTGGCAGGCATCGTAGAGCTTTGTTTTTGAGTAGATATACATAACTTGAATTTAAAATTTGCTATTCAGTGTAATTGGATAGTGCTAACGTAAACTACTAAGAAGGTTCATTTTGTGACTTCTTAACATTCCAAGTCTTTATTTTTGTATTTAGACTGAAATAAAATGAGCTAACCTCTGCTGCAATAACTGGTTCAGTTCTAAACTTCAGAAAACAAAATATCACTTCCTGTCTTAGAAGGGCTGTAGTAAATCTGGGTTACTGAGATGCCAGCTTATGTATAATACAAGTCAATTGAAAATATCCTTTTTTCCTTCTGTCTGAGGATTTATTCTCCCTTATCGAAACGCATGAAAGCAAACCATTAAAACTTTACGTATACAACACAGACACTGATAATTGTCGGGAAGTGGTTATTACCCCAAACTCTGCATGGGGTGGAGAAGGAAGGTAAGGTAACTTTTTCTTCAACTATAATATTAGTTGGGCCATGCCACTAGGCAGTATTTCTGGATTGGTCCCACACACAGCTAGACTTGTACTGAAGGACTGGTCTGGTACAGTGACTGAGGGGATGAGCACTGTTGCATGGCCATCCCCCCCTCCCCTCGCCACCTGGAGCTGGCAGAGCATTGAGGATCCCAACATCTTTTATGCAGCTGTCCATGCAGATAAGGTCTACACCCACCAGGGCTGGGGAAAACAGAAGAAGTTTATGAATCTGCTTTATATTGAAACAGCTCATATCCTCCAGGTTTTCTTCCTGGATTCATTTGTGGAAATATAAGAGGAGAGGGTATCTTCTCCGCTTTGTTCTCATTTATTAAACACAACTCATTCTTCAAGGTCATTGAAGATATATAATCATTGGTTTTTCAGCATGTTGAGCTAACAATTTCCATGTAGACTTAAGTTCGGTTTTTAAAATTATTATTATTATTATTATTATTAATATTGGCTACTGGGAATGAACTGCAGACCTGTTTCTTTGATATAAGATCGATGATATGATATTGAAATGTAAGGTTGTTTATTAAACTGTGAGATTGTTAAGGTTATAGATATAGTTTTTAAAACAGAATGGCATCGGAGGCCGGCGGGTATTGGAGTTTAAACTTAATTCTTTAAAGGGGAGGGGGAGGGAGGGGGAAATAATCTTCTTTTCTTTTTCTTTACTTCCTTTCCTCCTCTATTTTCCTTTTTTTTTTTTCCTTTTCTTTTTGTTATTGTGGTGTCCTCATCGGAATATTGTATTGCTGGGAAATTGTAGTATTGATCAGGTTGTTGGTATTTTGGGTATTGTTTATTTCATTTATAAAGATAAAATAAATAAAAATATATTTAAAAAAATAACCATTCATACTGTGACATCAGATTTCCCTGCAATATATATCTTAATACCAGTCTCCATGTATCTTGTAAGTTATAATGTGCTACCCTCCCTTTTATACAAGCCTTATAATGTAGAAAAATGCCATGCATCATGAGGACTAGAGTTATGAATCTTGCTCCCATTTTTTTCATGTTTGGCTTTAAAAGGGATTGTATAAAGCCAAATATGAAAATGGGAGCAAGATTTATAATTCTGTGTCCTCCATGGTGCCTGGACGTTTTTATAACAGTAAACAGTAATTGTATTACAGTATTGTATAACAGTAATTGACATAACCTAGTCATAGAGTATGCAGCTTCAAGCCCTGGGATACCTGAAGAACTGCCGCCTTCCACCGTAACCTGCCCATGTATGAAGAGCTGTGTCAGAAGCCTTTCTACAGATTCCCCTGCCATATGAGATTAGGCAACGGGGGACTGGGAATAGGGTGCCTTAACTATGTGATGCTGTTCCCCAGGGCTTTTTACCTGGTACCGAGCTTGATAAGTTGACTTCAGCTGCTATATTTTTTATAATGTTCTAAGTTGTCTTCTCTCTTGCTTTGTCAGGTTTTTTTAGTTGCTGTATTGTCTTGTTTTAATGCTTTTGTAAGCTCCTGTGGAAGCTTAGGTGCAAAACTGAGGCTTTTAAAATTAAATAGTGGTGTCCAAGTGGCATGTACATGCTGTATACAAGCGGCATAAGTGAAGTAAAAGTACTGATGGTTGAATCCTGAGAATGCAGCATAATAGACTTCTGAAAAGGTGACCCTTTGGCAAAGGACCTACGATAAATTGTTTGTTTGGGGGGGGTAGTCTAATTTCTTTTATATTTATATTTTAAAAGCCTAGGTTGTGGCATTGGATATGGATACCTTCATCGAATACCTACACGCCCTTTTGAAGAGGGAAAGAAAATTTCTCTTCCAGGACAGTTGTCTAATACACCTGTTAGTCCACTCAAAGATGGCTTTACAGAAGTAAGTTGTAATGCAGGGGCGGGGGGCAGCACTTATACCCTGTTCCTAACCACTTGTGTCAGAGCATCCCTGCAACAGCTGCATAATATACTGACAAAGGGGTGGGAGATGGTAGATCAGGATCTACTAGTAGATTTGTTATGTCTTCTCAGCTACCAGAGCAGTCAAAGAAACTTGAAACAATTCAGGACTCAATCACTGCCCTTCAGGGGGCTGTGGATTTAATTAATATCTCTTTTCAAAAGATGGAATCGAAGGTTAATGCTCTCGAAGATCAGGGTACTGCTCATGAAACTGCCATGGAAGCTTCTCATAATACTTTGCTTGAATTTCTCAACTGGAGGCCTTCACACGTAGAGCGAATCTACGTATCCTTGGTATTAAAGACGTGGCTACTGATATAGGTTAGGCTGAATTTATAGATAAACTTTTGCATGAGCTATTTGCTTTACCATCTGATTTTTTACTTGATATTGAACACGCATATCATGTTCCTGGTTCAATACGTGACACTAAAGGGACTTTTGGGACCGTTATGGTTCAATTTTCACGAGTATCTACAAAAAATTATGCATCTGGCAAGAGAACAAGGTGAGCTTCGGTGGGGACCAGCAAATGACAAGATTATGCTCTTTCCTGATTATACTAAAGAAATTGCTGACAGAAGAAGGCAGTTCACCAAGGCAAGAAGTCTTGCAAAGCAAATTAACCTGCAATATCATATTAAATATCCGACTACATTTTGCATTCTTTTTGAAGGCCAGATGAAAAGGTTTTTGGATCCTGATGCTGCAGAATCATTTTTAATTGGTATTAAAATTAAAACAAGGGAACCAACTCTCTCAGCCTCCGGAGTTGGAATTTAGCCATCTTTACTGTTCTTTTGAAGTGCTGTTTGGGCTATAGCTGATAAGAGTTGGTAATAGTTATAAACTCTTGTCAGTTATTTGTTATAGTTTGTCATCTAGGCAGTATGCCAGAGTAAATGTTTGCATATTTCTGTTTTCTTTCTCCTTTTTTAATGTTATATTGTAATAAAATGCCTGTTTGTGTATGTGTGTGTACACATATAAATATATTTTTAGATATGATATTACTTAAAATATACAAATGATTTGCTTTTGTTTTTTTATTTTTATCTTTTTCTTAAACTTTTTAAAAGTATTCTTATTAATATCATTGTGGGATTATTACTATTTCTTGTCGGCTAAACCTTTAATGTTTATTAATACGCGTTAACTGAATGGTAATATATGGCCAATGGAAATGGATTGTTTGCTCCCATTCCTTTGCTATAAGACTGAGGTTATGATACTGAAAGATAAGGTTCAAGGTTCACCGTTTGTGGTGTAGCAGATTGAAGATTTAATAATACTTGCAATGTTTGGAAGAGTGCTGTATAGGTATAATCTGCAGTTAGATTTATATTTGGATATTTGGTTTGTTCTTAATGAAGTTTAATAAGAACTCCTTTTTTCCCTCTCTTTTGCTATCCTCCCTTTTTTTTCTCCTCAGAGTACTCTAATGTTATAAACTGAAGATTCTGATTATGTTGTTGGCATTGTTTATTTCATTTATAAAAATAAAAATAGATTCCCCCCAAAAAAGGATCTACTTAGTAGATCTCTGGATGATTTGCAGTATATCAGCAAGGATTTCTGACTCCCAATTGTTTAACAAGAGCAACAACAAAATGACACCACACACACACGCGCGCGCGCACACACACAAATAAATTATACTGCTTAATTGAAGGAAGCTTGGGGTAAGCAGGAATAGATTTAATTGTGGAAGGATTGTGAGCTCAGCCTGGTCCTCAGAAGATGCTCAGAGGCGCCATGTTCTTTAAGTCTAAGTATGTATTGTCAGATCTTGGATTCTCTAGTAAAACACAAAGTAGGTCCTGCAAGCCTGAAGTCTGCCCTGAGCCCTCCCCTGCACTGCCAAAATTGCATGTCCCTTTCTAACTATTTATTTGATGTTGCTGTCTTAGGGATGGATCATCACAGAGAGCTTTATTCTGTTTGTTTCACTGTCACAAATTCCATGGAAGCAGCAGTTCTTCAATAAACTATTGTTTTTTATCAGGTTCAGCTGTCTTCAGTTAATCCCCCACCTTCATTACCACCTGGGACTGCAGGAACTGAGCAGAGCCTGGCTGGGCTTTCCATCAGCTCAACGCCTGCTGTCACTAACGTGCTCAATACAGGTTTGCCTTCTTATGTAGTCACATAGCAAATGAAGATGTGTCTAATTCTAGTTCCTCTGTTTTCTAAATATAATTAGATCAGTGGGCAAAAGACAGGGCCTCGTTAACTTTTGTGCTACCACACTATCAAGCGGGGCATTATTGGAGGCAAGGATGTATGAGGTTCTCTTCAGTCCACTTCTCATAGAATGGCCCTGTTCTGAACAGTGGTTGGGATCCTTGCTTCCAAGAGTGGAGTTCCACTTCCCCCATCTCTCTTCCTGCTACAACCTCCTTGAACCACTATTAATCAGGTCCTGAGATATGGAAGACCTACTGAAACAGCATGGGATGTGACGTAGGGAGTTGCAGTAGGAAAGAGGAATGGGCTAAAATCAAGGACTCCCCCTTGCATGAGCACAAGTCTTTCCAGTTGTGCAGGGCACCTTTGGATCCAAGCCAAAAAGAGGTAAAGAATACTGCTTGCTGCAAAAACACTTAGCAGTGTTGTGGCATAGGTATGAGTAGTTGGATGTGTGTTTTGGATATGTTTGGTCTCAAAGAGACCAAATGACCTGGGTCAAATCAACTGGTTTCTTGAGTCCCTAAAAACCAAGGCCTAAAAAGAACGCAGGGTTTCTTACGTTTTTCTTATCCTAAGGGCACAGTATGATTCACAATATATTCTTACAAGTGGGAGCTGCAACAAGACGTTGCAGTGCAAAGTGCTTACAGTCAGTCACCTGTGCTCTCCTCTAGAGTACTCCATTCCCTCTTACTACCTGTTTTTTCTTCGTGCCCCTGCCCCAGACACACGTGCACGCACACAAACACACTGTTCAGTCAGAATTCCATGGCTTTTAAGCACCCTCAGTCTGCATTTGGCTGTTCTTTGGGGTTCCTCTATAGGGTTTTCCCTAAAGCTTTTTTGTACTTCTGCAAACCTCTGGATTCCCCCAAGCTTGCTGATACCTCCCTCTTGTGCCTGGATGGTGCTGTTTTGGTTACACAAGGATTGGTATTCATCTCTGAACTTCAGAAATAACCTCATTTTATCCTCACAGTAATCCTGTGAAGTATGCTATTGTGACTACCCAGGGCTGCCCCAGTGGTCTTCATGGAACTGTGATTATTTTTAATTAATGTTGATATAATGTTGATGGCAATAGTATAAAAGTACTGGGTGGATTCAGATAAAGAGCTAGCTGAATCATGAGGTCCCTTCTAGCCACACAAATGCAATAATGTGTGTGCATGCGTGCTGTGCTGTGCTGTATGCACACACGCACATGGGGAGCATGTATATATTCACAATAGGTGCTTTGCAGATGTTTTTGTGGCTGAAAACTTGAAAACGTGTACGGCCCCTTCTCTTTGCAGGTTCTGTGCCAGCTAATATTCAGGCTTTACATATTCTTTCCCTAGAATAAAATGTTGAGATGAGAAATACTTCTGCCTTCAGACCCTGGAGAACTGCTGCCAGTCAGTGTAGATAATATTGGGCTATATGGACACATAGTTTTGTCTCTTATGTTCAAAATGTCATGTAAAATTAAAGTGGTATTCTTTTCCATTAGGTGTTCCCACAGTACCATTATTGCCTTCCCAAGCAAGTCAGGCTCTTCCTCCTGTTAACCCAGCAGCTACATCACCAGGTAGGTGGTAACAACATGAATGAAAAACCTTAAATGTGCCACAGCCAAAATCACAAAAGGGATATTTTTCAAGGGGAGGCAGAGTATGAAACTTCTTTCATTGATTAGGGTACTAATACCCCAAAATTGAGCGTGGGTATCATGCAGTTGCTAATTTTGTCAGTGCTCCAATTGTGTGGCAGATACAAGGGGCTACTATTCAGATTATATCTTCTATAATATATTTTTAACTGTAGTGCTTCTGTGAAGGTCTGAGATCTACAGAGGCAAAATGAAAAAGGTCCGGTTTAGAGGCCTGGAGTTTTCTGTTGGGAGGGGGTAACCGTGAGAGGGGTCATTTCATTTCTCCAGAGTAGTGTCAGTTTCATTTCTCCACTGAAGTTTCATTTCTTCAGGGTTGAGGCAGTACTTTCAGTTTTGCTGGGAGGAAGGTATATAAAGAGAGGGAGCCAGTAAGGGAGAGAGAGACCAGGCTGCAGCCAGAGCAAGAGCAAGTCAGGAAGAGCAGAGCCTGAAGGGAGAGTAGAGTCTGAAGAGTGAGCAAAACAAGCAGCCTAAAGGAACTTGCATTTTGCAACTTTTATTTTCAGACCTTTTGTATCACTCCGCTGTATTGCGTAAATACCCTTTGTTGAGATTTGTTTGCTTAAACCTACTAGTAAACTGTTGGGGTTAAACCCTGTGTCTAGAGTGTCAGTCACCCCATGTCTACAGCCCAAACCCCTCGTTGCTGAGAAGGGGATGTTTAAAAGAAGGAAGGTAGGACTCTTGAAGCAGCAAGAGATCCTTGAGGGGTTGCTCAGGGGGTCCAGGTCATAAGTGGAACCTTGACAGCATCTTCACATACTTAAGCTGGAGATAAACGTACTCTCATTAGTGTTGGTGATGCAGATGATGTGAGTTCCCTTAAGCACAGGCCCATCAATTTAATGTTGGCACCCTCCGACTGATCAGTGAAAGCTTCAGTTGCTCTATGATTTAAGCCAATTAAAAGTTGCAGTCCTCATGGGGATCTAATATAAAGTAAGGCTTGTAGGAATACTTCTAATCTTATTTTATCTTGCTTCTCAACTAAAGTTTCAGTAATACAAACATGTATTTAAAAACTGAATTCATAAAAGATAAAATCCAGTTAAAACTCACTCAAAAAGAAAGCAACATAAAGTTGTAGACACCCCCCCCAAAGAAAACAGCAATCAAGACAGAATATATTTAAATAGTATATAAGCATAAAACAACATTGACAGGCAATGCAAAACAGGCAAAAGCCTTTCTTAAGAGGAAGGTTTAATTAGTTTTTAATGCAGCTGCTTCCATGTAGGATATGCTGCTATTAAATTGTTTTACTGCTGAGGCTCGGAAATGGGTCTGTATTGGTTTATATTTTAATGTATTTTGTACTTTATGTTTATTAAAACTTTAAAATTCAAAAATGTTACATTACATTGTATTTTGTTACTCTGATGTTAGCTGTCTTCGGTGGACATGGGCTACAGAGGCAGCTTATAAGTATTCTAAATATAAGAGCTTCCTAGTTGACTGGCATGAATTAACTGCAAGTGGCCAAGCAACAGTAAGAACCCGACATGGAACAACCGAGTGGTTCAAAATTGGGAGAGGAGTACCACAAGGCTGCATATTGTCACCCTGCTTATTTAACTTATATGCAGAGTACATCATGAGAAATGCCGGGTTGGATGAATCACAGGTCGGAATTAAGATTGCTGGGAGAATTATCAACAACCTCCGATATGCAGACAATACCACCCTAATGGCAGAAAACGAAGAGGATCTCAAGAGCCTCTTGTTGAGGGTGAAAGAGGAGAGTGCAAAAGCTGGTTTGAAACTCAACATTAAAAAAACTCAGATCATGGCATCTGGCCCCATCACTTCCTGGCATATAGAAGGGGAAGAAATGGAAGCAGTGACAGATTTTACTTTCTTGGGCTCCAAGATCACCACAGACGGTGACTGTAGCCATGAAATTAAAAGATGCTTGCTCCTTGGGAGGAAAGCTATGGCAAACCTAGACAGCATAGTAAGAAGCAGAGACATCACCTTGCTGACAAAGGTCCGTATAATCAAAGCTATGGTTTTCCCAGTAGTAATGTATGGCTGTGAGAGCTGGGCTATAAGGAAGGCTGAGCGCCGAAGAATCGATGCTTTCGAACTGTGGTGCTGGAGAAGACTGTTACTAGTCCCCTGGACTGCAAGGAGGCCAAATCAGTCCATCCTAAAGGAAATCAACCCTGAGTGCTCATTGGAAGGACAGATACTGAAGCTGAAGCTCCAATATTTTGGCCACCTAATGCGAAGAGAAAACTCTCTGGAAAAGACCCTGATGCTGGGAAAGATTGAAGGCAAAAGGAGAAGGGGACGGCAGAGGATGAGATGGCGAGATAGCATCACTGGTGCAATGAATACGAACTTGAGCACACTCCGCGAGAGAGCGCAGGACAGGAAGGCCTGGCGTGCTATGGTCCATGGGGTCACGAAGAGTCGGACACGACTGAACGACTGAACAACAACGGCCAAGCATGTGGCTTGTATACCTACATGGAGCAGTTGTATTTTGATAAATGGCCTGGGGTCTATCCAAAGCACAGTCATACTTGAAGTGATATTTGCTACGTTTACTGTTATGCTGCACAATGTGCGGGACACACAGTGGATTGGGACTACTTGTGAGACTCTTGGGTGTCAAATGCTTAGATCACAGTGGCTTCTGTTGAAGATGCTATATTGAATACATGCTATAATGCAGCCAGTAGGGAGAGAAGAAGAATATTATTGTAGCAAGTTGTATTACGAGTGGCAGGATTTTCCAGTTCACAGAGAAAACTTTCGAAGGCCCTTTCTCCTTCCACTGCTCAATACCACTGTGACCAGAGTGCATATAATTTTCTGGAAGCCACAGAGGAAACTGGTTCTCTGACATCACAGTTAAACAGTATGTCATTCACAAAGACTTAGCTAGCAAAAAAAATACTCCCAGTCGATAGTTGTTCCCCTTGTAGACAGACTGTTCCTGACAAATACTATGAGGGCCCTTAATCCAGAGATAGACATTTGCTGTTTCTGTGTGTCTGCAGCACTATGTAATCATTGGATGGTTGACACTGTCAGCTCTTAACAGCACTGCTCATCTGTTCAGGAAAGACATGGAGCGCTCTGTCCAGCCCCTCCCACAAATACATGTCCCTTGAAGAGATTGGCATTGTCAAGCTAAGACTTTTCACCCTCTGATGGTTCCTGATCCAGCAGCAAATACATGTACTAAAGATGCTTCTTTGGGCACATTGGGATTGTTGGATGAGAGCACGGGTTCCATATCAAGTTTGAGGTTCTTTACTTTTCTGCTTTTGGTCTGGTTTGTTGAGCTTTTCAAACTTTAATATCCATGCTGTCTTTGGTTTTTAATTTCTAATCCCCACCCCACAAAATACCTTTTTTTTTAGGACTGATGCCTTTACCTGCTGGACTTCCCAATCTGGGTAATATCCCAAACCTGAATTTACCTGCCCCACACTTAATTCCTGGTCCTGGAGTCACAGACATTGGACATCCTGGTATGTTTCTGCAGATTTCTAGTGTGGCTTCCAATCTCGTACAATCCACTGCTATACATGGATTTTATGTAATCTCTACACAATCTGAAAAGTACAGTGAGTAAGGTATTTTCAGTTGCTTGCTCACAGTCTTATGGACTTTGTGTCATGACACAATATGAAATATGTCCTCAGCTCTATATGTGTGCTGTAGTTCTGCAGGAGACATGAAAAGCAGGAAGCAGCATTGGGCACAGAACTCAGCTTCCTGAGAATTTCAGCTTTCATTTTTAAAATGGAGCAAGTTTCTAGTGGTTATGTTTGAAAATGTGCAGACACTGGGTTGGTGTCCACTGGGTTGGATCCATTGTATTCCTTCCATGAATGAAAGGGCTCTTTCTGTTCATAGAAGGGACTGAGATCCTTGGAGGCTCCCACTAAAGGAAGAGAGAGAGAGCTAATTTTTGCTGATTCCTCCTTTCCCCTGAAGTCCCTAACAGCTTTTCCCACCCTGTTCCAGAAGGTTCCCCAGCTTTTCATGGGGCACAGGGAGCTTCAGGGGGAAGGAGGAATTGGAGAAACTCACTTCTCCTTGTCTTCTTCCAGAGAAAGCATCATATGAGCAGAATTCCACTGATTGGAACTCTGGATCCAAACCAACGCCTGCTGAAATCTCAGAGCCAGAAGAGTGACTAAACAAAAGTTTCAGTAGTTGTATGCAGAAGTTTGGTGCACTCTGTAATGCTTTGTGCTCCCTGTGACAACCAACCCCAGAATAAATAATGTAAAATGGTTTTAAAAATGTCATTGAATGTGTGTGTGTTTTAGTGCTGGGTACTCATGGCCCTGAATATAGCAATACCCTGAAAAGTTGTCTTAGGAGCAAGGCAAGCTAGAACAACAAAATGCATGCAACCCTCATATGTTCATAATTCTTAATGTAAATCACCAGACCAGGCTTTAGGCTCTAGAAAAGAAAAGAACTATGATTTACTCTGTGCAAGGAGGGCGTAATTCTGTAACTTTGTATTTACTGTATTTTAATGTATTGTTTTATTGCTTTAATCAATTTTAATTGTGTTTGTAAGCCACCTTGAGTGTCATTCTTTGGTAGAAAGGCAGGGTACAAATCAAATAAATATAATCTAAATCAAGAATACTGTCAGGATGTAAGTATATGGCAAAAAGTGAAACTAGATTTATGACACTGAATAAACAGCTAATGTTACATATTTGGTGAGCGTATTTGAGAAAGAATAGAAAGTAATGTTAAGTAGAATATAACTCCTGTTGACATATCAGAATTGGTGGTAGCCGGCAGGGATAGAAAAGAACCAGGGCGTAGAAAATCCATTAAATTAGACTAGGTGGTGACTCTTCCTCCTGTGAACATACCAATTCAGCTGGTGTTACTAAATGCAAATAGAGTAAGATCCATGAGCTCTGCATTATGTTGTGGCAGCAATATGAATCATGTTTGCTTTCTAATCATTCCTTTGAACCCTTCTGGAGAAGATACTGGGTGAGATCCAGTGCGCTGTGGACAAAGAACAATAAAAGCACTTGCACTTTCCTACCGATGTTTGCTAGTGCTTGCTCATTCGCTGGTTGCATGAGGGTTTTTTTTATGAGTTTTTTGCATGAGTTGCAAAATGCAGTGTGATTACTTTTTATTTAAGCAATGTCTTCTGCATATGGTTGAGGAATTCTGATAGGTAGTGTCTGCACAGGGGAAATGGCTGCTCCATATGCAAAAGCCAGTGTCTCTATGTGGAACTGACTCTGGTTTTGACTGCAATCTTCGTAGCCCTTGGGAATGACACTGGTTGGTAAGAGATGTGGCCATCTCTATATAGCATGGCTGATACCCAGCTTAATATAGTGGCTCGGACGCTGTGAACCCGAAAGACCCTAGTTCAGATTTCATATTAATAGCCTTAAGTTTGACCTCCTGCGCCATCCCATCTGCGGTGTGTGGGATGATACTGGCTTATCTTACAGCACTGTTGTAAGGGTTACTGATACGGGGGCAGTGCTGTGAACACCACAGTGTGCAACATACAGGCAAAGTATTATTTAGAATACTTCAGCCCTATAGGCTAAGAAAGAATACATCTGCACATACAGGAATTTACTGTAAATGTGATGTGTGTCCGTTTTGTCTCCTGATGTCCTTAGGTTTGCCACCACTTCTTCCCTTGCCTCCAATAAATCTCTCTGGAATCACACCTCTGTCACCAGAATTCCTTGCACGGTTTCCACTGGTTACTGAGGGGTCCACTCTGCCTACAGATCTGCTTGCCTCTGCTCCTCAGGCAGGCAGCATACCTGCTAATCCTGGCACTACTGTGAGCGTGGAACAAACCTCTGCATTCATCCTGGATGCTGCTGTTCCTCCTTCCATTACTGCTGCGGCGACTCCTCCCAGTGCTCCTGCCGCCAAGGCATCTGCGCCTGAAGACAGGGGAGATGGATCAGCCACGTTCAATGAGAAGCCAGCTTCCTTGGTCACAGATATAGCTGCTTCTGAATCATCATAACTTCAGCTGATTGGTTGGCTCGGGCGTGGTGTATTTATTCAGCTATGGATAATATTAAAAAATGCAAACTACCATTAATGTCATGCTAGTTTGTATTTTGCTGTTAGGATTCCTGTAAATATACTGAGGGTGACTGAAGGGTCTTGGATTTTTACAACAGGCTCAGTGCAGAGCGGGGTAAGGGGGAGGAAGTGCTTATGTTTAAAACAAAAGGAAGAAAGAAAATACCAGGGTAGAATCTGCCAAAATGGGAGGTATTTTTTTAAAACTAATCTTACTTCCGTAGGCTTCCTTGCTTACTTTTTCCCTCATGTTTTGCTTCTGTTAGAAATGAAGAAGCAGCTCATGCTTGTGGCATTTGGAACCCATCTTTCTTGTACTTTGCAAGAATTAGAATCTTGGTGATACGTTGTGAGGGGGGTAAAAGTGTTTACTTTTGTCCAAGTTGTACATTTTAGCACTATAAAGACCTTCAAACTAAAGCTGTTTTATTAAAAAAAAAAATCAGAGTGCGACTTGTCAATTCAGCATCATTTTAAAATCTGCCTGTGTGCAGATATTTCTGTTGTGCTTTTGCCTGCCCTTACCTGAATTTAACCACTGCTACTTTGCTTTATAAGCCTGCTGTTGAAAAGCATTTTGAAGAAATCAAAAGGAAACAAACCTGTTGACATTGACATAGTTCAAAGGCAGAAGGGTGAAACTTTTGACTTTTTTGTAAAATGAGTTGTATGAGAGAGAGCTTACATATGGCAATAAATTGAGAATTTTATCTTGTGACAAATTAGCACTTTATTACATTAGGACATAGGAAATTGTACAAATGTAATGAACGTCATTTGGCGGGTGAGGACTCTTCACTGTAGTAAGGTCTTACTGGATCCTAGGGCATACAAGATGGAGCATGCCTTCTGTTAAAAGCTTGATGGGCGATTGAACCAGTGGATCAAAAACTGTGGCCAAGCTTAATAGCCAACCATTATTTGCCAGCAGCCAGCTGCAAAGTCCAGTCCTACCACAATGTAGGAAGGAAGGAAGCTTAGGGTTGCAGCGGTAAACTGACGGTTAGGCAATAAATATTACTGCTTTTAAAAACTTAAGTATGTGGGCCATAAGTATGATTTCTTAGTTCCACCCATCCAGAAAATGACATGGTTTTTAAGGGCTCATGTGAACTGAAGGCTGTATTAAGAAGTTCCCATAGATACTAGCAGACAGGAACTTTGTTTCTGACCTTGAGGAGTCCAGCTCAGGCATTGCATGAGCTGGGGCAACCAGAAGCCAGGAGTGGGATGCCAAATGGCTCTTCCTCTCCAACAGATCTTTTTTTAGGGTGCTTGGCTGCTTCTGCTCTTTGAGGGTGCTCCTTAAGAAAGGGAGGGAGTATCTTACCTCCTATAGAGAAGATACTCTGGCTGCCCAGTCACACCTATTCACTTCATGAGAATCCAGCACTGCTAAGACTATGATGCAGTAGAGAAAAGAGGAACATGGCATGCTGTGCTAGCAGCATGTAAACATGTGTCTTAGCTTAATGGATTCAATAGGCTTTTGTGCTCAGTCTAACCTTCCACTGAGTTCAGTGGGGCTTACTCCCCAGTAAGTATGTGTAGAATCACCGCCTCAGTCTAGCACAGAAGTAATTGGTTAAATTATTCATTTCTGCATTCTTTCCACATGTCTAAGCCTCTGTTCTGAGCCACTTTTCAAACAAAGAGTTTTAAAAGTTCTATAGCCATGAGAGATCTATCATCTCTCTCTCAGGAATCCCATGTCCCTGTACAGCAGCGATGTCCAATTACAAGACGGGAGAATTTGGCCTGGTCTGGGTTTTTCTGTCCCCATATTTTGTTTTACCAGTCTGAGTTCTCTGAAAACCAAACGATCTTTTCAAAAAATGGTTTCCCCTTTCAAGGGAGATTGCTTGCAAACAGAGGGTAGCCATAGGCCTATCTCTTGTGGTGCTTGCAGAGAGGATTTGCTCAAGTTAATTTATAGATTTATAGATCTATAAATTATTTCTAGGTTGCCTTTAAGGGTGGAACCCTCAAGGCAGCAGGCAGAGAATGTGGGGCTGAAAAGAATCCTTGCTGGTGGTTCACTCCTTACCTTACAACTGTAGTTGGATAACCAGCAACTTGATGAAACAGCTTGATGAAAATGTTGATCCAGTGTGCAGCTGCTCTGAAAAAGGAAAATTCAATGTTGGCATAGTTAGGAAAGAAATCAAAAATAAAACTGCCAAGATCATACTCTGCTTGTACAAATCTGTGGTGCAACCGCACTTGGAATACCATGTGCGTTGTAGAGTTGGAAAAAGGGCAACTAAAATGCTGGAGCAACTCCCCTATTTATATAATTTATTTATATAATTTATTATAAATTTTCAAGAACAAATTGGCTACATAGATTTGAATATATCAATTTCAGTGCATACATATGGGGGGGGGAGAAAATACAGGTTTGTAAGAACTACATAAATTTTCCACAAAAGCAGACCAAATATCCAAATAACTATCCACTTGTAGGTGGTGTCTGTATGCCACCTATTCAAATGTTGAAAGCCTTGAAAGGTCTTCAATCCACTGCATTATGGAGGTGAGCATTTATCCTGCCACTGTTGTAATAACAGTTTTTTAGCTGTCAGAAGAGCGCAGAAAATCCATTTGTGCTGACCATGCGTTAGCTTCCAGGAAGCACATAGATAATGTAAAAGAGCATGTACATCAATAAATATTAAGGAGTGTTCCAATACAAAATTTATCCATAAAAAGGGGCAACTACTGGGCATTGTCAAAATGTATGCTCAAAAGAAGCATTAGTTGCGTTACACCTCCAACAATTAGCTGACATATTAAAGAAACATTGCGATGTCCAAACACACAAAACAAAATTTTGCTGAATAAGGTGCAACCTGAGATCCATAGATGCATCAGATACAAGCACAAAGGCAGCGATCCACTGATTAGGCAAAATGGGACAATCCAGTTCCCTATTTTATTCCTGCTTAAGACCCTGTATATCATATTAATTCATCAATAAGTATTTAGTACATCAATAAGTCTGTAAGTATTATAGACACTGACGGCAAGTCAATTTGCTTGATTGGCCTCAATAAGTGCTTCCAATAGCAAGGGCGAGGCTAAAGCTGTAAAAGTGGCAGGGTTGATATTAACCTTGATCAAACCTTGATATTAACAAATGTTGCCATTGCAAGTATTGCCATTCAGCCATAGCAGGCAAATCATATTTAGCCTACAAAATAGAGAATGACCCAAACTTATCAGCAACCACCGGTTGACCCAAGAGAAAAATCTTATCTGTCCATGTCCACCACAAAAAAATTTTTTTTTACCCATTTTAAAATCTGGATTTCCCCATAGTGCCAATTTAGCATGAGAAAATGGATCAAAATGTAACTGATGGGGCATTATACAACATACATCTCTGACAGCTGTCAGTGTGGGAAGAATCCTATCTGTTCTACTATGGCTAAAACCTAATGCCATCCATTTATAGAGAGGGTCCAGACAAGAAGATTCCAAAACTGACCAAGATGGAAAATCTGATCTAAACAGAAAAGTTGGTGTACAAGTCAACAAATAAGCCCAATGGTATAAAGCAAGATCCACCTTTGGAAGTTACATCCTTTTCAAAAATAACTGTGGCAGAGAGGAACTCCTCCAAAATTTATGAAACAAAACATTGATTTTTTGGAAAATATTTGCCAGGTATAGATCGAGGAATACCAAGTATAACATAAACAATCCAAGGTATAGTATTCATCTTGGGTGTATTTACCTTGCCCCACAAACTCCGCAACTCCCCTATGAGGAAAATTTACAACATCTGGGACTGTTTAGCTTAGAAAAAAGGTGAGTAAGGGGAGATACGATAATGTTCAAAATTATGCATGGTATGGAGAATGGAGCAGGAGACATTTTTCTCCTCTCGTAATACTAGAACTCGGGGTCGTCCGATGAAGCTGATGGGCAGATAAAAGGAAGTACTCCTTCACACAGCACATTGTTCAGCTATGGAATTCATTTCCACATGATGTAGTGATGGTCACCAATTTGGATGGCTTTAAAAGGGGATTGAACAAAAGGGATTGGAGGATAAGGCTATCAATGGCTACCAGTCCTCATGGCTATATGCTACCTCCAGTATCTGAGGCAGTATGCCTATGTATACAGTCAGGGCCAGAAATATTGGAACAAGGATAACTGTTTTGGCAGTTGGCCTCTGCACACCACCACATTGAAGGTGAAAGGAAACACACCCAGATGGGAGCAAAGTCAGGACTTTCAGCTGGAATTCAAGGGGTTTGACAAAAGTGGGGCACTAACCATTCAGGAAAGACAGCCAGTGGCATACACACACACCCATAGTTGATGGCTCATAAGTAATGGAACAAACCAACATCATTTCAAACTTAAGGATCGCCTTTAATAACTGGATGAAAATCCTTTGCAGTCAATGACTGCCTGAAGTCTGGAACCCATGGACATGACCAAATGCTGAGTTCCTCCCCCGAGATGCTTTGCCAGGCCTTTACTGCAGCGGCCTTCAGCTGCTGCTTGTTTGTGGGTCTTTCTGCCTTCAGTCTTGTCTTCAGTAAGTGAAAAGCATGCTCTATGGGGTGGAGATCAGGTGACTGACTTGGCCATTGAACATCCCACTTTGCTTTGAGAAACTCGGGTAGCTTTTGCTTGGGTAGCTTTTTGGGTCATTATCTATCTGCAATATAAGCGGTGTCCTATCAGTTTGGCAGCATTTGGCTGAATCTGAGCAGAAAGTATAGCCCTATACATGTCAGAATTCATCCTGCTGCTTTTATCAGCAGTCAGGTCATCAATAAACACCAGTGACCCGGTTCCATTGGCAGCCATACTTGCCCATGCCATAACACTGCCTCCACCATGTCTGACAGATGATGTGGTATGCTTTGGATCATGACCTGTTCCTTTCCTTCTCCATACTTTGCTCTTCCCATCATTCTGGTACAGGTTAATCTTGGTTTCATCAGTCCAAAGAATCTTAATCCAGAACTGGGCAGGCTTTTCTAGGTGTTTGCTGGCAAAGGCTAATCTGGCCTTTCTGTTCTTGAGCGTTACCAGTGGTTTGCACCTTGTTGTGAAGCCTCTGTATTTACATTCGTAAAGCCATGTCTTGACTTTAGATGTTGACGATGACATGCCTACCTCCACAAGAGTGTTCTTGAACTGGCTAGATGTTGTGAAAGGGTTCCGCTTCACCATGAGTAGAATTCTGCGGTCATCCACTTCAGTTGTCTTCCTTGGTCTTCCAGGCCTTTTGTTGTTGCTGAGCTTGCCAGTTAATTCCTTCTTTTTCAGGATGTTCCAAACTGTTGTACTGGCCACTCCCACTGCTTTTGCTATCTCTCTGATGGGTTTATTTTGTTTCCTCAGCCAAATGATGGTCTCCTTCACTCGCATGGACACCTCATTGGCCCTCATGTTGGGAGTTCCAGTGAACAGCTACCAAATGCAAATGTAACACTCAGAAACACTTCTAGGCCCTTTATCTGCTTGATTGGTCATGGGGCACCCAGGAAACAGGCCACACCTGTCATGCAGCTGCTTGTCAGCGATTCGTTCTATTACTTATGAGCCACCAACAATGAGTGTGTGTGTATGCCACTGGCTGTCCTTCCTGAATGGTTAGTGCCGCACTTTTGTCAAGCCCCTTGAATTACAGCTGAAAGTCCTGACTTCGCTCCCATCTGGGTGTGTTTCCTTTCAACTTCAATGTGGTGGTGTACAGAGGCCAACTGATAAAACAGTTATCCTTGTTCCAATATTTCTGGCCATGACTGTACCAGTTGCTGGGTCACATGGGTGGGAGGGTGCTGTTGTACTTATGTCCTACATGTGGGTTTCCCGTGGGCATCTTGTTGGCCACTCTGAACAGAATGCTGGACTAGATGGACCCCTGGTCTGATCCAGCAGGGTTCTTACGTTCTTAACTAGACTCCATTGCCCAAATTACCAATGCCACATGACCAAACACAGGGATACTTGGATAGAGGACAGTGGCTCACTCTGCTCTTTCAGAAAATCTTTCAAATGAGGATGAACTTGCTATACAAATCTCCCTGTTGCTCATCTTTGCTGCTGGTGAGGTGAATTGCAAGGTCCTGTGATCACCATAGACCTCCACTTGGATTCTCACCAAGCAACGAGTGTATCAAGATCAGAAATATTTACTGAATTAGACTTCTAACCTGCTCTGGTCATGGAGAATCAATATATGATGATTCCAAGATCCATGTTTGGGCAATAAGGCCAACAAAAGGTCACAAAATAATGAGTAAGCTTTTGAGTACTCCAGCACTCATCATCAGGCAAGAAAGCAAATAAATAAAAAAGTTGCTAGTTACAATCTTTAGGATGGAACATAGGAAGATGCTGCAGACATTCAACTTAGGCTCTGTCAGATGCCGAGTTGGTTTCAGGTTGCACATTAGACTCTCCCAAGGGCTGCTGGGATGGAGAAACAAGCAAACAATAGCTGGTCCCCCATTTTTAAACTATAAAATTCACAGAAACGTCTCTATCCTTAGGCAAGAAAGGGGTTCCTTGATAGATGGAAAACAAAAGTAGGGAGAAATTGGATAGTTTTTATATTAACAGCTGAAGATAATTTTAGATGGTGTGCTAGGCTAAAAAAAAATAATATTAAAGTCAATAGAAGCCAAATTGGATAGCTTTAGCTCATAGTTGGAAGGAATGTACCTGCAGAGAATAAAGTCCCAGCTTTCAGGATAAAATCCTACTGTTGGATGGCTAAATTTGCATGTGATGAGTACTTCATAATTGTTATGTGTAGTATTTAAAAATCGATGTCTTGGATCCAGACTTTGCTTCTGCCAGCAATCCCCTCAGGGGATTCTCCCCACAACGGAAGAAGAGAGCAGCTTTTGCTGATCCCCCTGCCCCTCTCAATACAGGCACCTCTGCCCTCTAAATAGGAGGGCTCTCTGGAGCAGATTTTTGGAGGGCTCAAGCGGCCACAAGGGGAGGCAGGAATCAGCAAAAGTCATCTCCCACTAAGGGATCCCCCTGCAGGATCAAACGCCTTTTGTGGGCGGAATGAGCCCTTCTGTTTGTGGAGCACCAAATCTGGCTCCAACCCTATATATTTTAAATGTATGCAAGCAAAACCAGTGCATACCTGCTACTCAAGGACTGACCAAATAAGGAGGTGGTGCAGGGCCTCTGGAGCTCCAGGTTAGTGTGTGCCTCTAAAATAGCAAATGACCACAGAAGGCCTGTCTGTATGGCTTCAGTGCTCAAACAGGAGGCCTACAGAACACTAGCAAGTGTCCCCTGTGTCTATAAGGCTCAGGTGACTTCTGCATGTGGCTTAACCCCGCAAGATGCTTCAAGTTATATTCAGGTAACAGTTTTGCCTATTCAGGAGTGCTTTTTAAAAACGTTACCATGCAGTCTTTCAACTTCCCCCAGCTTTTTAACCCGACCTTGCTTTTGCCACAGGATGTGCGTGCGCCACAGGCGTTGTGTCAGACGTGGCTGAGCTGAGCCCTTATCATCGGGTGATCTCCTTCGCCAACATTTATTGTGCTAGATATGCTGCCTCTGTGAGCACAACATAGGCAGGCGCACAGCTTTATGAACTTAAAATCTATTGGATAGCCATGAAATAGGTCAAAATACCTTCTCCATTCCAGCTTCTCTTTCAGATTATGCATATGTTCATACTGCAGATGCTAGAAACAAGCGCGCTCAGGCCGTGTAGTGATGCCTTTTACAATTAACGTTTCTCAGTATAACTACAATAACACACCACTAAAAAAGCTCCATCAATAGTAAGATAATTGTCGTATGCCCAAACCAGTCTGCATTAGTCTAAGAACTTGTCTAGCCAGTGAGAGCGAGCGCTGCTGCCGTTGTGGAACTAGAATGGTTTCATGTGGCTTATAGAACCACAACTCTGCATAGTCTTTGCTGCTTGGAACAAATCAACACTGTTTTATACCAAGCTGAAGTTAACCGGCCCTGTATAAATGATGCAATCTAAGTTATTTCATTTGTTTTTCCATAATTTGTTCTGCTTCAGTTTGGGAGGAGCTCTGCAAGGCACAAAGTTCTAACCCTGGCTGCAGTCAGACTGTTTCACAGGATTTGCTTCCATTCTTTCAACTGTATTTTCACAGCCTCATGGACTATGCTGTGCATCCTCGCTCACTCGCTCGCTGTCTTTCTCAGTCTCTAGTTCCTACGTTTTGAATTCTGCAGAGCATTCACACTTGCACAAAATCACAAGATGCACAACCCTGCTCGACACGAGGGTCCTAGCCTTACTTTGTGACTCAGTGTAAACGGATGTATTTACATGAAATAAAGCAGAGTCATGTGCTTCTGAAGAACACCTTAGCAAACAGCTTCCTTGTTTATAACGCTGAGAATGTGTTTGCCCTGGCAACTGTTACAGGAAAATTCTTTAGGGAGGCTGGCCCTTTCTGGCCTCCACGGTATTACGGGTTGGATCCAAATTCATGCTGGATCAACTGTACTGACGGATGCGGACGTCCCTACCCCCTCCTTCCCACGATGCTGCACGGAGAGTCGGGAGACCTCGCTGAATGGGGTGAGCTGTAGCGTGGATGGGGGGGGGGTGGATCCCGCCCAATCAGGCAGAGGGACCTTTGAAAAGCAGAGCCCTTCGTCTTGCGAGAGGCAGATCCTGGATCCAGCCCGGTGTATGCCCGCTTCGCCATTTTCACTTCTGATCTCATCGGAGGTAAGCTGCAGAGACAAATCATCATCACCGTTCAAAGGCCTGGCCATGAGAGGTACAGTCACTGCAATTCACACAGGTGCTGCGGGTCTACTTGCAGGGCACAGTCTTTCTGCTGGTGCATGGGGTGATGCTGCCCTGGTAATGGTTTACCCTCCGAGAATTTTTCTTTTTCATCACCCCGCTAGATGGCACTGCACAGTCTGCTTTGCTTTAGCTAGCAGGCAGCAGGCGGAGAAGAGGACGGCCTGCCTTCGACAAAGGCAGCGGGGGCACGAGTTAGAAAGCGCCGAGGCTGTATTTTTGAGCCTGTATCATTTGAGCCTGTTGGAGAATGGACAACTCTTTAAGGAATGTTAAGGAAAGGTAGCCCAGACATGATTTGTAGACGGAGAATAGCTGTAATGAGCAGGCGCTGCGTTGCTGAGTGCCGGTGAACGCTGGCTTTTTGTTTGCATTTAACGAACGCATGCAAGTACAAAGGTTGCTGCTTCATTAGCAGGCAGCAGCCGGGTCTCTGGGGTTTTTACAATCTCGAAGGTTCTTGGACAGGCCCGGATTCATTTTATTTTATTTTATTTAAAAGGGGGATTGAAGTTTCGTATTTTTGCATTAGCTGAAGTTCAATGCACGCGAGTTGTTCTAATGAGCGGCATTCCAAAAGGAGCAAGTAAAGCTGCGGTGATTTATAAATACACGTGAGCCGAGCATGCTAATTTGCTTGGCAGCAGTCTAGCAGTGCTGCGTTAGCGAGTTAATGTCTCTCCGACCTTAACAGACTGCGTTTTATCATGCGGGCCTGAACGGGGTTACTGCCTCAGCGCATAGTTCCAACGATCCAAGGTGGAGAGTTCCTTCAGAGTTCTGACGAACCCGGAGCGGATCCACCGCCCCACTGACAGCCGACCCACCAGCCTCCACTGTTCACTACCTTCCAAAGGCAGGGGTGGGTGACGGAGAGACTTCTGGGTTTGCAGATCCTTCCCTGCCCCCCACAACATGCCCCTTTCCAGCCTCCCCAAGGAGCCCCTGCAGAGCTCTCTAGGACAGGCTCCCCTTCTCCGCACTCATAGCTCTGTCTACTGGCGCAGAGGAGGAGCTCCACAGCGCCTCATGGTGTGCCAGACACTGCCTAGGGGCCGTAGGATTGCTCTACCTGTGCCTTTCCTTTATTCAGTGTAGAAACCAGTCTTGACGGTTCAGCTTTCCCAGTCCATACCATCCTGCGAGCAGGGTAGCAAAGGCTCTGACGGGTGGGGAACATATGGCTCTCCAGATGTTGCTGGATCGCAACTCCAGTCAGCCCTAGCCATCAGAGCCATCGGTGAGGGATGGTGGCAGTCCAACAACATCTGGTGGGCTGCATATCCCCCTGTGTGAGCTATGACCATGCTTACACGCTGACCTTAAAGAGGCTTAACTGGAAATAAGGCTGATCTCAATGGAAATGTAACCAAGTAAGTGTTAATCATGAGTAACACAAGTGCGACCTGCAACAAATGTTTGCAGTATGAAGTGCTCCTTTTCAGGGTTCCAGCAGCCATCCAGGCAGCCATGCCCTCTTCCAGGATATGCCATTCCCTTCCCTTCCATCCTGGTTTTCGGTTATCCCCCCACCCACAAGTTAGTCAGCATTCTGTGCCCACTGAACATGCTCAATCCTCATTGGGCTGGGGGGTTGGGGTGGGAATCCTCCTTTAGGTATTTTCCCCCTAAAGACTTTTTGTACTTCTGCAAACCTTGAGGGTCCCCCAAGCATGCCGATACCTCCCTTTTGTGTGCGGACAGTGCCTGTTTTGGGCACATAAGGATTCACACTCGGAGAATGAGTTTGCTACTGATACAGAGGATGTCCTTTTCCTGAGATGTATTTCCAGCCTCCTGCTGAGGAAGCAGCAACAGGTAAAATGGGCAAGAGCAAGGGATGGCCTGTGAAACCCTGAGCAATTGGTGCATCCGTCTGCTGCAGGAGAGGGGAAAGGGGTAAGCCATGGGGAGCCCGCCCCACCTGACGCTCCTGTGATGCTCTGCCCATTTTCCTCCCTCTGAAGTGATAGTGACAGATTATGAATTGCCACTTATCTCCCTAATGAGGAGTAATTCCACCACATTCTCGGATGATAAAACAGCTGTCCCAGTTTGATGGGTACTGATAAGATTTCCGAAAGGATTTGGAAATAGCTTATTTAGCCGCTGGTGGAATGGTACTAAATCAGATGCCTCAACAAATAGCTCGGGAGGTGCAGTCCATGGAGAACCTCTCCCTGCTGCTGTCACTAATGCACCTTTTCCCTGGGATCTGTTGTCAAGTGCGGCTGCTGCACAAACAAATAATGGATTGAAATGCCTCCTGTGCAGCGACAAAAGGACGGAAAGCGTAAAAGCCACTAATTAGAATAATTTAACAGGTTCAACATGCTGTGGTATTTATACAAACAGACAATCGAAATCTCCGTCTTACAAAGCAATCTGCGGCCTTCTCTCTCTCCCCCTCCTGGCCCGGCTGCAAAGTTGACATAAAAACGAAGATGAGTGGGAGGAAGATTGGTTTATAAGAAGAAGGAGCTGATTGTTAAGCTTTGTCACTTTACCGTATAGATTTAGCACGTTTTGCCCTATGCATCAAAGCAGTGCCGAGGGCAGGTCTGGAAATGTGTTGTGTGCAGGTGGGTCGAGGAGGACGCCACACTTGTCTTCACTGGATGTACTGCGAGGCCAACCCTTCCCCCATCTGGTGTCCTCCGGGTGTATTGGACTGCAAACCTTATCATCCCCTGCAAACCCATAATGGTTGATGTTGCAGGGTGGCATTGAGGAGAGGCGGAGCAAGCCCCAGTAATGGCAGGGTGGATAACAGTAGTCATCATCATTATCATCATCATGGCAGGGTGGATAATAGAAGTCACAGTTGTAGTCAGAGTGGCAAATAGCTCCGCAGTAATCCCAAAACACTCTGTGGCAGAAGTGTGAGGATGCTCAGTCCCAGGTCTATGAGGGGGAGTGGGGTTAATGGCACCTATGTCTGTCTCGTAAGGAACAGTAGTGGTACGAGGCTGAGCAAGAGTAGCAAGATTTGGGAGGTGTCCAATAGGAGGAAGGTGAGCGATCCCTAGAGAGATGGCGTGTTGGAGAGGGAGACGGTGGGGTCAGTTCTGAAGTGGTTGGTGAGGAGGAAATGGGGACGTATCCCTGATCTCCTGTTCAGAGGCAGAGCCCAGAACTGGGATCGCGGGAGACGGACGCAGCAGGACCTCTGAAATCTTGTCCAAGATAGGGGTGGGAGTTGGGGCTGGTTCCAGATTGTCTGTCAGGGCGGTGAGAATGGAGGTTAATCTGTAAAAGGAGTATCCATTGGAGGATTTGGTTGTTCAGTTCTTGAGGATTTGTGTTTATGAGGCTGTTTTTGCTTTGGTTCCTGGGCCCCGGGGCGGGGTCAGGGGGCTTACTGCTTAGACCTAGGTTTCTTAGGTTGCGCAGTGTCCACTGACCTCCTAGGAGTTGCAGGTGCTGCATATCGAACACTCAGTGGAGTGGAGGCGCGCTCTTACAGGAACGGATTGTTCTGTCCCGGGAGCCCCTATCAGCAGTGAGGACAAAGCCATACCCACACTCAGGGCAGCAGTGATCAGAAGTGGGGGAGTACAGGTGGCAGCATTAGGGGCTGCAGCCAACAGTACCTGTTCCCACAAAAGGGCCTTTACGTGGAGAGTCCATTTGTGGCCTACCTGCTCAGTAAAGGCAAGGCAGTGGCGGCAGGAGCACGTTTGATGGCCTTCTCCAAGGCCTAGAATGTAGAGAGAGTGGCTGCTGGAGGAGGCAGCTCACTTCCGCAGCAAGCGCATTTTCAGAAGGGTGCTCTCAAGGCCGTAAGGCCCAGGACGATGGAATCCTGAAGAAAGAAACTAACACCAAAACGAAAAGGAGGAAATACAAAACAGATCGAAAGAAAGGGATCCAAGTAAGGAAATTCAACAGCTGATTCTCCTAATCTCCCCAGGAGGCTCAGAGAACGTGTCTGCTTTGGCAGTTGAAGAGGAACCGGGGAAGGCGGTCAAGCTGCACCTGGGGACAGGGGTGATGGGTGGGGGCTCCCAGGAAAATGCTCCTCAGCTCCAGAATGTTCCGATCAGGGTGCCGCACCTGCACAGCAGACCCCGAGGAAGTAAGCGCTGTGCTGCTTGTGGGACAGCATGTCCACAATGCTGAGCAGTATCCTGTGCGCCTCGTGTGCTAATGAGACTCGCCGCTAGCGCAATGGCAAGCTGGCCAGTGCTTCCAAAAGCAACCCTGAAGACGAGCAGAAGTGCTAGGTTACAACCCGGGGCTGGAGCTCACTCCTGCTCATTTCTGGGGTTGCTTTGTGAAGTGCAAGTTCCAGAAGTGAGTTGGGCTAGGGGTGCGTCCCGCAGCCACAATGGAACTAGCAGAGGCGTAGCAGCAGGATAGGATACTGCCCACTGCCTCGATCTCCTGCCCTGGCCGCAGCAAGCTGGCCAGGCTTAGGAAGTGGGTGGCAGTTCGTCCGCCATGGGATCCACCACCACCCTAGGATTGCTCTGTAAATGCCACAGACCAATGATGATAGCAATGACAACAGAAAACCAGTTATGCTCTTCCACATCAACAACCGTTACATCTTCAAACATCAGATGTGAGATGATAACTTTATACAGCCAGAATCGTATCACATTGCTGAAAACAGCTGAACAAAGGCATTTTGTCAGAGCTGTCACATCCTTAACTATCCCTGTTCTCAAAAACATTAACAAGAGCCCCTTCCTTTTTGTGTTATCAATTATGTGCAAAACAATATTCAAAATTAATAATAAACCATGCAACAAGCACTCTTAGTAATTAATTGGTTAGAGTTTAGGAATAACATTAATTGTATGATCAACGTATGGCAAGCTGAATGCTTCACATAAATTAATTGCATAATTAATTTGTTCCTAAGCATTTCCAGATAATTAATAACTGTGCTTGTTGCATGGTTTATTATTAGTAATATGAAATATTGTGTTGCACATCTCTGATAACACAAAAGGAAAGAAGCTGTTGTTTGACAAAACCACATATCCTATAGAAACATTTAAGATCACACATTATCCTTAGTCAGTAATGACAACAGATGTTAAAAAAATTAAATGCAATTGCTTTGGTTATTATTATGATACAAGCCTATGAATCTTTTTAATTGCAGAGAATGTTTCATTCTTGTCTATTATTCCACTATGTGAAAATGTTTTTATTTAGGCAAGTAGAGCGCAATTCTTTTGGGATAGGCTGCTGCCTCCGAACTTGGAGGTGACCACCTATCCAGTGCAGGGCAGGAGCAACATGGAGGGAATCTTCCCCTCTGCGCTTCAGCCGCCCTGCATTTGCGGCTAGATGCCGATTCTGGCTGTCTAGCTGCAGGAAGGCAGAGCAGGGGGGGCGGACACCAGACACCGGACAACGCCTGGGAAGTGTCGGAAAGGCACTTCCACACTACCCACTCTGGCCTGCTCCCAGGAATGCCCTGTTCTTGCTGCTCTGTGCTGCTCCTAGGAGCGCAGAGTGCGGGGCTGATCTGCCCTGCCTATGAGGCAGCGTGGGAGGGGGTGGAGGTCTGTTCTCACGGAACTGACCTCAGTGCACGGGCTCTGAGGTCAGTTCCTGGGAACCGGCCTATCCTATGGCTGTCTAGCCACTGACTAGTGGCCATAGGATTGCGCCCTTCGTGGCTTCACAGACCCATGGCCCTAACTTGCTGTTAGAAAATCCTTAGAATGGGTGTAATATTTCACTTCCACTGTAGCCAATTATGACAGAGGAGGTTTTTGGAAGAGGGGTAAGTACCAGCTTGTAAACCTGGGAGGTGGGGGCAGGGGCTGTCTCGGTTGATCTGTAATCTCCTCTGGGAGCCCTTTTGGATTAAGAGCCATGTAAAAATGCAGTACATATGTACTACCAAATAAGTCTCCCAAAGTAGGCATTTGTATGGTGCTACCACTGTACTACATCAAAATATGAGAATACTGAGTGTTACACAATCACTGTCTCAGTTCAGACATTGCAACAAACCACGGGCTGGCTGTTGGGAACTCGCTATGTGAGGGGCGGGCAGCTTGTGCTCCTCCAAATGTTGACTGCAGCTCCCATCAGCCCTAGCCAGCATAGCCAGTAGTGAGGAATTAATGGAAGCTGCAGTCCAACAACATCTGAAGGGCACAAGTTGCCCATGCCTGTGCTATGTGCAACTCCCCACATAGTGTCAATCAACATATGGAGCAATTTAAAAAACACATGCGCACACATGTTGTCCCTGTATTGTGTCAGTCAGCCCTAAACTGGTCACTTCACTCAATCTCATTTATCTCAGACATGGATGCTTGAGGAATTCAGTCTTTGCAAAAAACCTCTACAAAATGACATGATCTGTACTTCCCCAGCTAATGTGCAAATCGTAACTTGGCTATTCTGAGGGGAATATCCTAAGGCCCCCTTTGAGGGCTGAAAAGCCCCGTACATACACACACATGTGTTAACAAATAAAAAAAAATGTGATCCAGCTTTCAGCAGTTTCATCATATCAAAATATGGAACAGAATTATGGGTAAAACATGCAAAAGGGACATGGACTGGAAGTGAACAGCTTCGCCCATCCCTGTTCTCAGAGTGGGGGGTCAAAGCAAAATGAACTGGCGGAATGACAGCGGAGATGACGAAACCATAAAGCTTCCTCCACGGCTTTGTTCATCGCCAGAGTGAAACCCTGCATGCATGCATGCATGCATGCATTTTATTTCTGTACCGCCAATCACCACAGCTCTCTGGGCGGTTCAGAAAAATTAAAACTCAAAATGCAACAGGATAAAAACATGATGTACAATCTTTAACATATAAAAAATGTGGAACAATTTAAAATAGCTAAAGACAATGAACACCAGGACCTGATCAAACAACTGGAATTAAGAACCCCATCATATATGCTGTCAAATGCCTGGGAGTAGAGGAAACGCTTAACCTGGTGCCAAAAAGAGGGTCATGTTGGCACCAGATAACCTTTCCCAGGCTTCGACTGATCACTGGAAGGGCGAGGTCATCTCTGGTCACTAGGCCTACACGCATTGCTTCTCTCCCTTGAGGTATTGATATGACATCACCAGATTTCCATGCGTATGCCTATGTAGGTATGTTTTGTTATTACACTTGAATCAACTGGTTGCCTGGATCTATTCCAAACTTTGCACTCCCAAGGTGATGTCACATGATTTGCCAGATGTCTGAATCGCCCTGCAGGATCAATAAATATTTACTCAGAACATACACAGTAGGATACAATTATAGGATGCATAACCCACATTCAAGTCTGTATTAGAATCAACCCAAATGTCAAAAAAATTGTGAGCAAGCTTTCAGGTTTTCGAGAACACTTCTTCAGGCGGGATGGTAAGCAAAACGGGGCATGGGGGGAGAGGAAAAACTGGTTTGATGTTAAAGATGGAAAGTCCGCCTTTAATCAGAGCCTTTAAATGGAGTATAGGAAGAGATTAGATTAGGCTCTGCTCAGGCAATGAAGCAATCTAGAAATCAAGTGGAGGAAAGCGCGGCGCAAATACAGTCGAACACGAGCCCAGTCTGTGGCGGTGATGGCGGCGAAGAACCTATTGTTCACCACCACCACTGTCCCCTCTCAAAAACATCCAATGGCGCTTCCTCTAGTGGTTTGTGGCCTTTTGAAATCCGGCCCAGATGGTGATATGGCAGACTCTTTGGTTTCAGACTGACACGTTTGCTAGACATTTGAGGGCAAAACTGCTGGTATACATCATGATTTGGACTCCGCAGTTGGGACAGATCAATCCATGGAGGTGTCCAGAGTACTGTCTGGTCCTATGTTGCTAGATGAATTCCAGTTTGTGGGGGCCAAGGATGTGGAAAGGTGCATGATAAGGTTCAACCAACCACATGTTCGCTCAACCCTTGCCCCTTGTGGCTAATTACATCTGACAAGGAGAGAGCAGCTGGATGGGTCCAGGTGGTAGTCCTCTCCTCTCTTACAGAGAGAGTGGTCACAGCCACCTTAAAGGAGGCAGTGGTGTGACCACTCCTGAAGAAGCCATCACTGGACCTAGAAGATCTTGATAACTACAGGCCAGTGGCAGATTTTTCTTTTTGGGCAAGGCGCTTAGGTATGTGGTGGCTGACCGGATCCAGGCTTTCTTGAATGAGACTAATTTTCTGAGTCCATTTCAATCAGGGTTCGGGCCTGGTACAGCACAGAAACAGCCACAAACACCCTGTGGGATGACCTCTGGGGAGAGAGATAATGGGAGTGTGAGAGACAGAGGGAGTATAACCCAGTTGATTTGTGTTGACCTCTTGGAGGCTTTTGATTCCATTGACCTTCTGGAGCATTTGTCAGAGTTAGGTGTAGGCGGGACCACTTTGTGGTGATTCCACTTTTACTTGCATGGATGTTTTCAGAAGGGGTCTAGAGTGGGTTGCATTCCCCCTGAAAGATCCGGTGTGTAGCTTAGGGGTGCTCCTGGATCCATCACTGTCATCCACAGGAACCCTCCTTCAAGTGCACCCTCATTCTGTGTTTTGGAGGGTGGCAACGAGAGAGAGGGCTTTTTAGGTAGTGGCCCCTGCGCTCTGGAATGCTCTCCCAAGGGAAGCTTGCTTGGCACCCATCTTGCTTTTTGGTGCCAGGTGAAGACTTTCCTGTTCTCCCAGGCCTTTTAAATATTTTAAAGTCTTTGAAAGTATTCCTTTTAAATATTTTAGTGTATTTGTATTTTTTTATCCTAGTCCTGCACGAGATAAAGCTAATCGGTTTGGCTTCTGTTGACTGTTTATCTAGTATCTGTATATCTAAAAGTGGGGCCAGCTTGCATGTCACATGTGTTTTGTTTTGTTTTAAAGCATGCTTGAACTGGCCACTTTTATTTTGAAGAAAAACAGCCACAGGACCCTGCTTTGAATTGTGTTCTGGTCTGCACTGGCCTTGATGTATTTTTCCTGCAGATAATTTCCCTCCCCCTTGAAGGTGGTGTTTGCAGTCATCTCCAGCTTTGGTAATATAACAGCTTCCACATTTCTCTTTACTTCTGGTCTCTACCCAGCAAGGAACCTGTCTCAGGGCTGGAGAAAGATCTGAGTAACTGTTGGATTTTATATTTTTTAACAATGGGAGATCAGCCATTTATTCGTTTCTTTGTCCCAGCAGCCTTGGTGCAACCTGAGATCTGCATAGTGCCACTATGTGCACCTCACATCCGAGCAGTGAGATGTTCCAGGGGTTCCAGTGCTTACTCTGCATTCACTTTCCTTAGATGAGGGTCACTGGAAACTTAGGCCTTTTTTGCGATATAAAGTTTATTTACCCACATTTCAGTGGCTGAGTCTAAGGTCAGGATTCGCAGCATCAACACTCCAACAGACTCCTGCTCCCCATCAGATCTATCCCCCACCCCCAAATCCGCAGGGGAGCCCATCCATCCCTGCAATTGCCACTGCTATGCCAATGATTTTGCCACTGAAATCTGGGGGCGCAACAGCAAAAAAGCCACAATTTTACTTTAAAACAAGGTGTGTGGGGATCGTGCGCCTTGTTTTCAAGAAAAATCACACTCTGGGAGGCTTCCAGCATTGCGATTGTGCTTGCAAACAAAGCACGGGCCCCCTCAGCAGCTTGCTTTAAGGCAAAATACAACAATCTTTGCTGCCGCTGCGGCCACACCACAGAATCTCGGCAGCAAACTACCGATTTTTTTTTGCTGCTGCTACACAGCCGAATCTCGACAGCAGTGGTGGGGCACTGAGGAGCCACCAAATAGGCCGGGCACGCATGCGGCCTGTGGGCTGCATGTTGCCCACCCCTGATCCAGTGCATCCTTATCCAACCTGGTAACCTCCAGACGGAAGTTGTATTCCAACGTATCTGGAGGACACCAGGTTGGGGAAGGATGACTTAGTGATAGGGGATGGAACTCCAAAAGTAAAGTCCCATTGTTAGATGATAGAAAATCTTCCTCCGGTTTTAGGGTCCCTCTCATGACTGACTAAATGCAGAATTCTCAAAGACACAAAAAGCAGAGAAACCCTATAAGAGGGGCACATCCATTTTCTGCCTAATTTGAGGTACAAATTAAATCATATGTACAGCTTGGTATCAGAACTAGCTTTCTGATTCATAACCACAAACAAGATGGTTACCACACCTTGGAGTGGCAGCTGATCGTTAGACAATCCTGGTGACTAATATCCTGTTACAAGTTTACAAGTAGAGACCTGTGAAAATGTTGCTAAGAGAATGTATTTTTACCTTTACACAGTATACATTCTGCTTTCCCTGGCTCAAACTGGAAACACCAGAGAAGGTCTCTTGCTTGTACAAAGAGGAAACAGATTGCTGCAGCTCCCAGCAGTAGCAGTGAAGAAGGAACAGAGGACTCTATCCACCCAGAGCACTAGAAACCTCAGCACACAGGAAGTGGGGAGGATCGAAGCACCTGATCTCATGCGCACCCCCCCCCCAACACACCCTTGCTGTGGAGACAAGGAATCTGCAGCGCCTTGACCCTATCTCAACAGATGCAGTGTCCAGCCATACACTCACCCTTTCATCTCCTATGGCAGAACGAGGTGTGCCTCAGTGAAGGAGCGGGTGGACAATAGAGAGAGGTAGTCAAGGCAGGAGAGGGGAGGTACAATGAGAATTTTTGAGGCAAGTGGTACAACAAGTACACCCGCCCACCCCTTCTTCTCATAAATGCATCACTCACAGTGTGCCAGGTGGTTCCCCCTCGCCTTCCTTCCAGGTGAGCCAAGCCAACAAGCATCGATCTTCTCACAGTTCCTGTTTGAGCCCTTCACTAGTCTGGGGTTCCCCCTTCTGTGTTCAGTTTCCAAGGTTAAATACTGAGAAAGTAACACAAGTAAAAGGTTAAATACTGAGACCCCAAGGTAATAACCAGGTAGGCTGGGACCACCCTTTCAAATAACTGTAGGCCAGGAGTGCCCAGCCCACCCACCCCCCAATCCCAGTCTGAATTCCACCCCTGATTTAGGCAGCTTCCTGTCCTACCCACTGAAGCAACACCAGCTCAAAGGGTGTCACATTAATAATAAGTTGGCTGCTGGAACACAGATATTTGAACCCAAGTTGCTAACTCACTTCAAAAAATGAACTACAGTGGAACAATTCTTTTGTTTGAAGCTTTCACTCAGAAGCAGATCATTTTCTCTAGATTACTATCTTAACTAGATAGGCAGACAATTTCCTAGCATTACCTTGAACACAGACATTCAGAGCAGTACTTAATTTATAAAAGAACAGGTGCTAAGGCTTAAAGATCGATGGAAATCATGCCCTCTAAGCCAGGACCCCTTTCCCCTCATTCACCAATGAGGAAAAAGCACTCTGTACACACTCAGGGGCACTATTCTCTCTAGCCAGCCTGCAGGTCACTAAAAAATAGAAGTTCTCCTCTATGAGCTATTTGACAAATGTCAAAGTTCTGTAAATCAAAGCTGTGACATCTATTTACTATCTTTCCCAAAGATAAATTCCACAGGAGCTTCTCATTTCCAATTATGTTAAGACAACTTTAATTACAAACAGAGGCTTGCCAAGTGGGAAAGCATTAGTTTAAAACGGCATCATTTCAGTATTAAATTTGTTAAGCATGTAATTAATCAGAGATTTCACCACCAATTCTACTGATTGAGCTGCCACTCAAGCTGATCATTGTTCCATTTATGAAGCCTGCTTTGTTTAAGTCCGTTTATATTAAAACAATTAAAGGGGAGATTGCAATGCTTAGTACTCTTATATCTTTAAAACATATAGTTTAACACATGCAGCCATCACACTTTGTTGTTATTCTGTATACCCCATACCTGATGAGCTATACCATAAAGTCTGGAAACTTGCAACATTAACACAACCAGCTAGTTCAATAACATGTGAATTTTTATCCACACATTTGTCTGCCATTCTGTTGGACCATCACAGCTATGATGCCCTGAGCTAAGATTAGAAACCATCATGTATGGAGAAGTTACATTACCCATCTACCACCTTAGAGTACAGGCTCTGTGCTTTCCCTCTCGATCGCTAACTTCTGGCCTATGCATCAGTACAGTGATGTGTGAGACTTGAGATGTGGGAAGGCCAGCAAAGACAAAGTCTAAAGAGAGCTTCAATGCAAAGAATGGAGAGATTTCTTCCTGTGGAGTAATTCTGCCTCTGAAGAAATTGTGATGGGAAAATGGGAGTAACGGTGAGGAAGAAAGTGAGGTGGCTGCTAATAAAGAATAAACTCAACCTTCATAAGTTACTAAAGATGACCTACAGCTACTTATTGAAGGAATTAACAGCAGCACGCAGAGCTTACTGTTAAACTAGAGCAGAAAACTGAGCCCTGTACAAAGAGAACCGTCACTCTAGTTTGAACGGTTAAGACAGTGGGCGTAGCAATGAAACTGGATCAGAACCTTTGGGCAGGAGTGTGTGTCCATGAAAAGCAGAGGAAGACCGAAGAGTGTGAGAACAGTTCCCACCAGCATAATCGATGTTTTGGAAAATATGTAAACTTTCTTTTGTGATGACCGAGTCATCGAAACGGAGAATAGCGTTATGGCAATTGAGAGAGCCTATCATGTGGGAATACTCTCAAGTCTCTGCTCACCTGACAAACGTTAGCAAAACGTTTACTTCATTGCACCAAAGAATGGATCCAAAGAGAAGCTAGAAAGGGGATCGTTACACCTCCAGGACCATCACATACAAGTTTTCCAGGATCGCTCTGCAGAAACTCTGAAGACAGCGACAACTACAAGCAGTTACTGAATTCCCGAGGAAGGCTGGTTTTCGGTGCAGATGGAGCTTCCTGTTTAAGATTTTAATCACTATAATGGATCTGTCAGCTCTGTTACCAATCCCAGAACATAACAGAACAGCTCCTACACGAGATTTGGATACTGCCCTCCAATTTTGCTACTGGAGAATGCCACTGGGAAACAGGGTCCCCTCAAATGGGAAATTATCTCCTCATTTTGCCCTAAGAAAGAGATCAAAATCCTAGTTTGGTGACCTAAGTGTATACTGCAGGTCTGAATTCCAGGTGTTGAGATTCGGGGTGATAAATGTGGCAGTGGCAGCAGTTGCCCATGTGTAAACCATACTCAGGGCCCCTCACAGCCTGTTCTACCTTGCAAGAATGGTGTGTGTGTACATGTTCCTGTTCATTAGAGGCCTCGGCTAATGAGATGCTATTAGTAAGTGGTTCTTCTGACCAGATGTAGGATGCTCAACCTGTTCTGGATGGGGTTGCACTCCCTCTGAAGGAGCAGGCTCATAGCCTGGTGGTCCTCCTGGAGCCATCTCTGTCACTTGAGGCTCAAGTGGCCTAGGTGGCACCGAGTGCCTTCTACCAACTTTGGTTGGTGGCCCAGCTACACCCGTATCTGGGCAGGGATAACCTGGCTTCAGTTGTCTATGCCCTGGTAACCTCGAAGCTAGATTACTGCAATGTGTTCTACAAGGGGCTGCCTTTGAAGACAGTTCAGAAGCTGCAGCTCATGCAAAATGCAGTGGCCAGATTGATAACGGGGACTAGAAAGTCCAGACTCTGGCCTGCTTGCACTGGCTGCCTATATGCTTCAGAGCTCAATTCAAGGTGCTGATTTTAGCCTATAAAGCCCCATGCAGCTTGGGACCATAATACTTGACAGAGTACCTCTTCCAACAAGAATCTACCTGTACTCTACGCTCAACATCCAAGGTCCTCCTCTAGGTGCCTCCTCTGAGGGAGGCTCGGAAGGTGGCAACTAGGGGCAGGGCTTTCTCAGCGGTGGCCCCCCCAACAGTGGAATGATCTCCCCAGTGAGGCCTGCCTGGTGTCAACATTGTTATCTTTTCAGCACCAGGTTAAGGTCTATCTCTTTTCTCAGGCATTTGGCAGCATATGATGAGTTTTTAATTGCTCCCAGATCTGTTTTATGGTTATGGTTGACTGCTGAAAGCTGTTTTTAGGTATATGTTGTCTCTGTGTATGAGGTTTGTGTGTTTTATATAAATGGTTTTTAAACTTTGTATATTGTATTTTAATGTTTTTTAATCTTTGTAAACCACTCAGAGAGCTTCAGCTATGGGACAGTATAGAAATGCAGTCAGTCAATCAATCATACTAGTAGTAGCAGTCAAAATGAGCTAGCAGAGCGCTGAGGTGGCAGAATGGCCTGACCCAGTTCAGATTGCAGTTGGCAGAACTTTTCTTTTGATGCTCCTGTGTGTCAAACACTCCTTGAAAGTAGTAAATCAGCAGAGCCAGCAAATAGCTGGGATAGAAATTCTCTCTTTGCTATGCTCTTTTGCTATTTTTATGTGGAGCGGCAGCATTCAAAAATGCAATTCTCCCACTTGCAGTTTTAAATAGCTATATTAGCCTTCCCCAGCCTGGTGTCCTGCAAATGTTTTGGACTTCAGTTCCTCTCAGCTCTAGGTATCAAAGCTAATGGTCAGGAATGCTGGGAATTGTAGCCCAAAACATCTGCAGGGCACCAGGTTGGGAAAAACTGGGCTACATGAATATTACTGAATTTGGTACAGTAGCAGTAGGCTTCTTCTAAAGTTGAACAAATAAAAATAAAATTGAAAAGGTCATGAAACGACAGAGGTATGGGACAGGAATTGCATCACATATCATGAGTGATGGTTAAAGATATAACCAATAGCAAACTGGGGTAAGGATCACATAATTTCAACAAAAACATTTTAGCACTGCTTAAATGTATGCAAGTCAGACACTGGGAATAATGTGATCTCTCTGCACCATAATGTGCTACTTTTGATGAAAGATGTTTGGCTCCCCCTCAAGAAATGAGAAACAATTATGCATTTAACACTGTGTTAAGAAAGAAAGAAAGAAAGAAAGAAAGAAAGAAAGAAAGAAAGAAAGAAAAGACCCAGTTGTTTGAAAAGCCATTAAGTAAGCATATATTGAAACCTGTGAGAACTTTGGACTTGACAAGCTGTTAATTCTCACTCACTAACTTTTAAAGAGTGACCAGAAAAACACTGCTGCTGTATCAGACACATCACAGTTAGTGTAACACAGGACTTGCATACTTAAAAGATTACAGAACGCCCTGTGAGTCTTTAAAGTGCACCTCATTATGCAGTTCACTAATCGCCATAATGTGCACCATCAATAGCATTTGGGCAAGAAGCCAACAATGCCAAAACAATTCATGTCAGCGCTTCTGGCATTAAGAGTCTTGTGGAAAATGAAAAAGAGTCCTCTCATTCTCTCCTCGCTACCCGAGAAACCAACCATTCCGCGCTCTGTCTTGCAAAGGACATCAGAAAACATTTTGTTTGTTCAACATCTTTCCTGATGAGCTCTGGAGAACTCAGAACGTGCGCATGACTTTGTGACATTTTAGTTGGTCCTAATAAAGGTGATAGGATACTGTGGCTTTTGCATTTTGTTTTGTTATGGACCAACACTTCCCGCTTAATTTTTCCCTAAGGAAAAGGTGGCTTATGGACTGCGATACTCAGTGGTCTGACCAAATCTAGTGTTAATAGTCCCAGGTATTCATTTCATTAATTTACAATGTTTTATGAAGGCTGTGCAGTAACAATGTTCTCTTGATGGCACACAAAATATAAAATATTAAAATACAGTAAACACGAACAACAAAAACATAACATTACTTGCTGGCAGCAGAGAAAACAAAACCAAAGTATTCAGCATCGGTTTTGACATAAAAATAATGGATTAAAAATGGCAACCTGGTCTGGGAGCGTAAAAAGGGTTTTACATAGCACCAAAATGACCATAAAGGAGGTGCCAGGCGAGCCTCTGTGGAGGGCATCCAACCCCCCCAAAGGCGCTCTTCCTGGTAGATCTCCCCACTCCCCCCCCTTTTAAAGCGGGTAGTCAAGCCTTCCATTAACTGTGCTTATGATGACTTTTTACAGAACTCTTTCAATTACAACTAACAAATAGGAAGTTGTCATCAAATACCTACATTTTTCTTAGGAGGTTCAAGCTCTAGGGCCATATTTACTGATCATGCATTTCATAGGATTGCTGAACATCCATGTGTAGATCATGGGTAGGGAAACGTTTTTGGCCCGAGGATCTAATGGGTTCCACATGAGAACATCGAAGGTCACGTGCCCAAGCTGCTTGCCTGGACAGACACAACCCATTCACACACATGGAAAGGCAGTGAACTCCCTGTGGAGGGAGAGTCTTTCCCCAAGGATAGTTTGCCATTGCTGCAGGCTCACGAAGCACCACACAGAATGGAAAGGTGGCAAACTGCCCATGCAAGGAGAGAGCTTTTACCCCAGCGTTCTACATTGGCAAGGACAAAAATGATCCCCAAACCAAGGATTGGGGGGACGGGGGGGATTTTTTTGTTCCAAGCACTTTTTGTGTACAGAAAGAAAACTAAATGCGAATTGGCAGAAATCTGGGGAAACTGTCAGCTGCATGGTAGTAAACCATCTCTAGAAAGGAACATTGGGACTTACCGTGGTATGTGCATTGTCTGCCATGGCTGGAGGATAGCCTTGGATAGGCTGCTCCTCCCACTTGCTGTGATAGGCAGAAATATGCAAATTAGGCTTGTCGTGCGCTCCGTAGTGGAAGAGCAGCCTCCATCCAGGTTCTGAAAGTGCCACAGTGAAAGAGACAAAGGAGGGGAAAAAACCTTCAAAGCCCGAGAAGCACAGGACTAAACGTTAGGACTTTGAAACAGTAACAAATAACATGAAAAGCAGAGCAAATGCTAGCGGGTGAAGACCTTTTTATTCTCCCAGTATTTTAACATTTTAGCTTTTTAATCTTGTAGCCCTGGTGTTTTAAATCTCTGCATTGCTGCTACGTTTTATTCTGGTTGTATTGTTATACTGCAGTTTTAAGCTTTCATGTTTTATATTGTTTTATGCTGTGCTTTGTGGTTTTAATTTTTGTGAACCACCCAGAGAGCTTCACCGATTGGGTGGTATAGAAATGAAATAAGGAAATAAATACCTGTCAATCAGAAAACTACTAAACCTTACCCAGCACCAAGAAGTACTCACTCCAGCGAGGGAAGAATATCCTCCATCCACTGCAGAAAATGAACGTATCACAGAAAGTCCCAACGTTCCTCCCTTCTGCAGTGGAGGAAGAGATCCTTGGATTGGATATAGAACAGCGATACCCACAAAAGCAATATCCTTTTGGGCCCTTGCTGCTGACATCCCTGACATTTGCTCTACCTGCTGGAGTACCTGCCAACTGAAGGCAGCTTCGGCCAAGGCCAAGGCATCCAATTTATAGTGTTGCAGAAGGATGACACTGATTTTCACAGGGTGGCCCTGCCAACCACAACTAGAAGGCATTGGTGCTGGGGATGGCAGAGATGGTAGCAGTCCTCATGGAATGAGCAGATATCTCCCCAGACACAGCAGAAGTAAAGGCCCCATAGCACAGACAGATGCAGGCTTTGATCTACCTTGCTAGGGGCATTATGGAGACCCTCTGCCATGTTGTGTAGGCTGAAAGGAAATAAATAATGAGAGGCCTGAAAGACCTTGGTGTGTTTGAGGTAAACTCTGATGGCATGCTTGACCTCCAATTTGTGCCATACCTTCACAATAGGTTTGCCAGAATGGGGAAAAAGGGTATGTAACATCAACACCTACAGCCTGTGAAACACAGAATTGACCTTAGGAACAAAATTTGCATCCAGACACAGCACCACTGAGTCTGGGTGAAAAATGTACAACTCCCTGGCCACTAACACTCCTTCCCAGTTCTGATACCCTGCATGCCAAAGTTGTGTAGCCATACAGCCTCCAGCCCCTTAAAAGTGGCCAGTGGAAAAGCTGATATTTGCCTATTCAGAGGATTAGGGTACAGACCCTATTTCAGTGCAGCCTGGAGAAAGACAAGTATGAGCTTTAATCCCTGCCTTCACTACATCTATCTCTTTCCTTCTGTGCCACCTGGTGAAGGCCTCCAGGCCACTTCATAGATTCTGTTGGTGGAGGCCCTGCAAGAAGCCAGGATGCTATCTATGACCTTCTCCTTGTAGACCTTACACTCCAGCTTCAATCATTCAATAACCAGGCACATAGCTGGAACAATCAGGATCCATGTGTAGAAATGTTCCCTGGCTAAGGGAGTCCTGTTACACTGGAAGGAACTGAGACTGTTCTACTGCTAGTCACCAGGTGCAAAGAACAAGTCCTCTTTGGCCAGTTGGGGACCACTAGGATTAACTGCCCTCTCCACTCAAATTTTCTGGAGCACTCTTGCTATCAAGGCAGTCACTGGAAAGGCATACAGTAGATCTGAAAACCAGGCGATGCAGAAGGTCCATGCCTTTTGCGCCCTTTGCCCTGAACCTGCAAAAAAGCATAATTCCTACCTATCTGCTCAAAGTATGTTATCTCTGATACATCTCCCCAGCTCAGCTCTTCAAGTAGCACACCACTCTTTTGTTGATGTTCAGGATGTCATTGCCAAAGAACAAAAAGAAAATAAAAGAAATGAGAGAAAGAAAAAGGTGAACAAGCACACATCCAAGTCTTTAATACAAGTGCTGAGGGAGGAGATACACTTCTTGAGTCTGCAGAAGACATACAAATGAGAAAGGACTGTAAAAACTCTTGCAAGACAAGAGCTGATTCACACATTACTTACAAGAGTAAGTGACATGAGTGACTTGTGACTCCTATTGCTGTTCTTGTGCAGAAATATGTAGAGTGAGACTCAAGTATTTCACCTCTGGGGGATTAGAGAGCCCCAAATGACCTCTGAAGCGTAGTTCTCCCTGCAGGGAAGTGCATAAGGTACACTGCATACATCACCACAGAACTTAAGTAGTAGCACTCATCGTTTGTGCTGCTTCTTTCATTGGGATGGAGCAGAATTCTATTTACTGATTAATTTAGCTGCATGGAGCAGAATTCTATGAACTAGATGGTCCCTACTGCAACCCCTGAAAATCTAATCTGGAGGGTTCAGGGACCCTGTAGAACAGTGCTTCAGGTGGCCCTGGAGGCTGCAGAGGAAAGGGGAAATAGGTAAAATTCACCCCCTACCCCCTTTCTTAAATGGGGAATCTCTGCCAGTTCCTGGCTCCCTCCACCAATGGTAGAGGCCCTTGTGTTCATGGTGGGGCAACTCTGGATCCAACACAATGGGTAGTATCCAATACGGGCCATATGCACACAGCCAGCTCCACTAGGCCCCAGTCTGCAAGCTCACAGCCCAGCCAACCCAGGGCCGTGCACAGCCGCAATATCATGCTTCTGGGGGCAAGCCCTGACATGCGCAAAAACCCTCATTTCTGGAAGGGGCAGGTCACATCCCTTCCGGAAACGCGTGTTTTTGCTCAGGTTGGCACTTGCCCCTGGAAGAGTGATATTGCGGATGCATACGGACCTGGACTGGCAAAGCTGTGTGTGTATGGCCTGGGGCCGGCAGGGCTGGCCCCCACACTCATAGCTTCTATTGGATACTACCCATTATGTCCAGATAATGTATGGATTGGCTCTAAGATTAGAACTGAGTAGTCTGATCATCTTAGACAATCAGACTGAAAACAAGTGATGTATACTGAGGAGCATTTGAGAAGTGCTTCTTGTTGTTGTATGAATGAGAAGCACAGTCAATACCCTTCATGTTCCAAAGCAGTAACTTTAAAAATACTTGAAATTCCAACTGTCATTATTTTATTACTGTTTTGGCTACATTCTCTACAATTTCAGCAGCATCTTGAAGAGACAGTTAATGTATCCTTATGTACAATGAAAACAAAATGGCTTGCAACATCAGAAACAAGAGCCACAGTTTAACTGTACAATATTAAATGAAAAACCTGTGGTAATACAGCCTCCCTTTCTGCAACATGGACAAAGTTACTTACAGGTATTCAGCATTATGAGTGTGACAGTGAAAGGAGTCTTGTATGGGAGAGAGATACTGCATTCTGAAAAAAAGATTCTACCGTACAAGGCAGTTAGGAAATGTTTCACATTTTAAAGTATCTGTACAAGCCACAAGAAACATCTCTTTCGAGGAACATCTTCCCACCTTGTAGACAGAACTTCCAGAAACCGAGAATAACCATAAACAACTTCTACATCTATCAACGTGCTCCAGCTCAGGAAACTGACTTGAACTGTACTGTATAGTTCCAACACAGATCGGTTTTACATGCCTTGATTGTTGATGAATTATCTACTTTCAGTCTCTCTAGGACGTACAGTTGACTTGCACCTTAAGGAGGTCATTTGATTTTTTCTTTTTTTTTGCAAAAGCAAAAGCAACATCATTTAGCAGCAATTAAAAGCGCCTTCAATGAGACTTAAAAAAAATACAATATCCAATTAGAAAAGCCATACTTTAAACATTTGTACAGGAATAAGTTGCTGAAATTTTTAAACTGAAAATATGACATCTGTACAATACATTTACAATAGAGCTAGAAGGGAATTTGTCATTATCCTGCATAGAAACATTGAACATGACTGGTTAGCTTTTGGTTACACACATGGCCTTTGTATATCCCTCCTCAAAAGCCTGGGTAGCAGATACCAGTTGACAATACTGCTAAGTATCAAAATGCCATTTAAATAATTGAACTAGTTTTCAAACTAGCTTTTGCTACCCCACTGAAACTGCTATTTTTATTCCTTTGGAAATACAGGCAACCAACCCTCAAACAGTTTTCAAAGATTTCTCCCCAGCCCCCAAAATACTAAATCACATCTATTCAAAGAAATTAACATACACAGCTGTGTCACTCATCTTTGCTTTGGTTTTTTAAATATCGATGTCTTGGGAAGATTCTTTTAATTAGCTTTTTTTGTGTACAGGCCCGGTTTTTCTGTGCTCCATTTCTTTTCTTCTTTATTCAAATAATGAAAAACTACCCTCCTTATTAGAACTCTCCAGTATCAACCAAAAGAGTTTGTAAGTATTAAAAAGATTATTTACAGAGTTCCCCTCCCTACAAGCCCCAAACACATATTTTCTTCAGTCTTAAAAACACAGTACTTCTGCTTGGAGGCAACAAGCAATGCTGTCCTTCAATGTTTCCAACATGAAAGTCTGAAGTAAATGTAACCTTCTCAGACCATGTTGCAGTCCCATCATAGAAATGACATCTGTAGACAGACCACAGTATGAAAGCCCCATTGTGAAACTTGTCCTGCTGTGTCCACTAATCGAATGCTTTCAAATGAAAGTCCACTGCAGCAAAACTACATGAAGGCATCATGCAAGCCTTCTGTGTGAAGAAGTTTCAGTATGGAATAATGCTTGATATAGGTGGCGTGGGAGAGGCTGCCAGTCCAGTCATATGCAAGTTTCCTGAAGAATTTGATCTTCTCATGTGCGGGAGTAAGTAAGCATCATTAGCCAGCTGATGGACATCAAACCGGTCCTCCTTGCGGTATGCCAAGCAACGTCTGATAAAAGCCTGGGTGGGGGGGGGAAGAAAGAAATAATTAACTATAATCTTTAGACAATAAATGGGTTTTGCTTATGAACTGCCTCTTCTAGTGGAAAATCTGAGTGCTTTAAGATATTACAAAGAAATGTTTAAGTGGATCATTGGGTTCTTGATCCAACATGGATATACATTCAGTATCAGACACCCACTTATCCCAGGAAGCACAGCAATTAGAAGCATGAGCTGGAAGTCCCTAGTTCAAATTTTAGCTAATCTTCAATTCATCAGATGGTCATCAGAGCCAGTGTGGTGTAGTGGCAAGAGTGTTGGACTAGGAGCTGGGAGATCCGGGTTCTAGTCCCCACTCGGCCATGGAAGCTCACTGGGTGACTTTAGGCCAGTCACAGACTCTCAGCCCAACCCACCTCACAGGGTTGTTGTGAGGATAAAATGGAGAGGAGGATGATAATGTAAGCTGCCTTGGGTTCCTTGTAAGAGGAAAAAAGGCGGTGGATAAATGCAATCAATCAATCAATCAGTTTTCAAGAAGGCATGCTCAGCTGGAGGTTCCTCAGCCATCCCGTCATACACAATTTACAGAGTTGTGGGCATGAATGTATGAAGTACTTACGGCTGTTAATTGACATAGCACTTTCTCCCTAAGTATTAGTAAGTAAATACACGCAGGACCATAAATGAATTGCCCAATGATGTTTAAAAATGTATGCACCCATTGTGAGCATCAGATTTTAAAAAATGTATTATTAATATTTATATACTGCTTTATCTGCTGAGGCTTTTATAACAGCAGGAGTAAGAAAGTACTACAGTCCAGTTCTGGTTTGTTTATTAGGTGTCCATCTTCATAAAGGCAGAGATCAAAGTATCTTGCTGACCTTCTTCACAACCTAATTAATTCTGCAATTTAGAGAGCAATCCTATGCTGTGTGTGTGTGTGTGGGGGGGGCAAAATGTGCCTCCCGCTCTGCACTGGACACTGGTAAGCCTCCACATTCGGAGGCTTACAAGTACCGTAGGACTACACCCTTAATGGCTTCTTATTTTCAGCTTTCTACCCATCCCTATCTGCTTGTCTATTCTACATCTGTAACATGACACCATATTATTGGGAAAATTCCTTCAAGGACAGGTAATGCCAAACTCAGCAGAAATTGTTTGATGAAGAGTCAATCATTAAGTCAATAATTAAAAAAGGAGAGAATTTCAAAAATGTTACAAAAAAAACAAGGGCTTGGAAACAGGATTGCTAGATTTTAGTTAAAGCAAATTTCTGGTCTTGTGGCTGTAAAATGTGTGGAAGTATGCAGGCACTCTACACAAAAAGCCACCTTTCAAGCGGTTCAGAGTGAGCCCTAGATCAGATATCCCTTTGATCTGATCCAACAAGGTAATTTTTACATATAATTATCATATAAGTGCAACTGTATACCTTTTAAAAGGTAAAGGATTTATAGTTGCATTACTTACAGCATGATTAGAAAAACAGCATTTTTATTCCCACACTTTAGTATTCATGCGCATAACTTAGAGAGATACTTATTAGCCTAGTTTATGGTGGCAGAATTTTCATTTACTGGCATCCTCTATACTTAAGGTATTGCGTTCTGTACTAATGAAATCTCAAGTTAACATGCAGAATACAATGTGAGTAGTCACTAATCTGAAATTTTGTCAGAAACCTGGGTGAGAGCCCAAGGAAAGAATGGAAGTATAGAGCAGGGTGAGTAAAAGGCCAGACTGACAAGGATAAGAAGCCTTAAGAGAAGGCACAGTAGACGATACCACCTAAAAAAAAAATCTAAGCCCAGAAGCGCAGTGCAAGCTCACTCTTGCATAGCTCACAGAAACTGTTTATCTTGGGTGGGGTTAAACAGAAAAAATCTCCATTACCGCTTCCAAATAAAAGTAGCACACTGTGAGGATTAATAGTTGTATTTAATTTAAAAAGTTCTTAATGGATAGGTAGAGTGAAAATGTAACCTCTTCCTTTGCTGCACAGAAAGTAATGAGGCTATGGCCACATTTGCATGAAACGGTAAACCAGGACTCTGAGGAATCAATAAGCTGCATGCTCGTGCATGCAGCCATTTTTCTCCCACTTAGCTCTCCCTGCTACTATGAGCTGCAAAACAAACTAGGAATGTTTTTTTTAGCTTGTCAACTGAACAGGGGATCCTGGCTTATTATTTCCAAACAAGCCATTCCTGCCTTTCCATGCTGCGCAGTGAGAACGGGTTGGCCCATGCATGACACTAAGCCATAGTTTAGCACTAATGCATGAGCTTGAACAAGACTGAGAAAGCCAGGGGAAGGATTTGCTAGTGCTTAGTTTCACTTTCAAAAAATCCTGGCTTGTCATGGCTTACAACAGATTGTGGCTTACAACAAACTCTGGTTAATTAAACAAGCCAGCTTCATAACCCATGGTTTGAAGCTAGCTTGTTTAGAAAATGACTAGAGTTTGTTTTAAACAATGATCTCCAGTTTGTATGTAATGAGAAGCCAGGACTCTGTAGGAGAAGGTCGGGGGAGTACATGAGCATGAGGTTTTGCTTGGGCTTGTTCTAGCTCATGCAAGCAGTGATAAACCATGGTTCAGCATTACATACAAGCAGCCAATTATGTCTGTGCTAATCCACAATGGCAATTACGCACTCAAAATAGCTGAAATTATAACAACAATTTAAGATTTTCTAGAAGGAAAAGCAGTAATGAAGGGATAAATCCAGTTGTGCTAGCAGGACTTTGTCTCTCTTCCCTCCTTCAGCCCTCTGTGCCACCCAAAAATCTGCTCCAAAGGGTTTTTCCCAGATCTCTGGAGGAGATTTTGAAAGTGCTGGAGGAGGGGGGAAATCACTGTCATTGTCAATTGCAATGACAGCATTGGATACATACCAAGAATAAAGGATAACTTAAGTGGACACATCTGTTTAATCATGTTGGAGTATCAAAATAGTTTAAAATGATCAAAATATTTTCAATAAACTTGAAAACAAGATGCTGCAACCTGAAATAATTGCCTATTTTCACAGTTAATTAGCAACCTCAAAGACTAATTAACTTCCCAACAGATCAATATTTCAAAAATATGTATGAAAGAATATGAAAATGAGATTTCAGGGAAATGATTAAATGTTTAATATTTTATAATACGTATACACAATTTTGTGTAAACACACTTTCCACAAAAGTTATTTCCAAATTTATTTTACTTTGCTTTCAAATTTCTTTACTGACATACACGAATTAAAATATGCTTGTGTTATATAAAAAAATTACATACATTTTGTGTTGAAGATTGCCTCTAAACTTTATCTTCGATAGAGCCTTGACCCTGAAACAAATTCCATCCTGATATAGATTATATCACATACTATCAACATGTACAGTCTATGAACATTACCTTAGCTTCATTGCTCACAACAGGCTTCACTGGAAACTGTACTTCAGTGGCTTTTAATATTGTATTTTCTTGTAGTATATCTTGTTGGGACTGGTTATGACCAAATGGCTGGAGGGGGAGAAAAATGTTCAGAATTCATAATGCTAAATGTCCAAACACCTTTCTAAGGGGAAAAAAATCAGCACCACTGCTGTTTAAATTCTAAAATTATGCCAGTTTAAAACAAGTTTTGAGTGTTGGGAAAGATAAGTGGGCATAGGCTGAATAACTATCTACTTGAAAAAAATATTTTCTGAAAGGAGCACAATGGAATAGACAAACTTTAAAGTAGAAAACTTTTAAATAATGAAAAGCTCCATATTTAAGGATTTATTTGTACCTTTCGTCCATATAGACACTGGAAAAAGATTACTCCAACTGACCACACATCCACCTTGTTAGAAATCTTTGGTGGCTCTTTGCCCACAACAAAGCACTCTGGAGGTAAATACCTAAAGAAAGAATGGACAGACAGAACAATGGAAAAAGGCTCAGTCACTATCAAAAATTGCCAGGAGTCCAATGTTTCAATTCAAAATGGGTTTTATCTGTTGTAATCATTGCTGTTCTTAGGAATTTAATGGATTATACACAGTCAGTTTGCATGTAACTCCAAACCAGAGCTTCGGCTATTGGGCGGTATAGAAATGAAATGAAATAAATAAACAAACAAACAAACAAACCATGGCACGATTCTAAAAACTAAGGCTCATGCACTCCCTCCTCTTTTCTCCTGACTTCCCAGTTTGGACAAACCATAGTTTGCTGTTACATCTCAATTAGCAAGCAATGGTTTGTACTTCCTCTGCAAACCAGGACTGGAAACCCACTTCACATCAGTGGTCTCAAGGTCGGGGTTAGTTAGTAAGCACAAATTCACAATATCAGATATAAATAACTATGGTATGGCCAATCTAAGAAACAAGGGGGGGAATCTGAGAGTAGGAGCCCAAAGTTCAGAGAGGATTATCAAACCATGGTGTGGCTGTTACAGAACAAAGGACTGGCATATAAGTTACCTTGACTGCAGACAGAAGGAAGGTTAGATAGACATTTTAAAGCTATCTGATTTAAGCAAGCATATATTATTCAATAAAACTATGAATAAAATAATAAAATAATGCATTCAATGGGCAATACCTCTAGCGCAAAAGCAATAGCATTAGCTGGCATGACAGGATTCACAGGAAAAACCATTGCACCAGCTAATCGTATTGGTGTTGTGTTAGTGGTCCCTTATACTAGCATGATATAATTTATGTTAGAATTTGTGTCTACTTGGATATTGCCCAATATATTTTATTCAAATAGATATTAGTGTCATGCTGTTTCCGATCATTTTAACAGTGAAGCACATGACAATTTCCACAAACAAAATAGAAGCGAGGACAGCTATACCGAATTGAAAAGTGATATCTCTGCCAATAAGCTGTATCTCTCCCCCTTTTCAACAATGACCAAATACTTTACGTTTAAGAAACTAAACCAAGCTTTGTATTTAGGGAAGGTGATTATTCCTCAACTAGAAACCAGACAACAGATCCCTGGAATAACTTTAATGGACATTTTCACAGTTGTGATTTAATTCTGTTGTTTTATTAATCTATTAGAAGAGAAATTCTGTACTGTTAGGATATAAACTGAATTAACCAAGGACATCACACATTAACCAAGAACATGCAGCTGCAACTGACAGTTCCCTGGGACTGCAGACTCTGGCCTCATCCATTGGCTGGAGAACTGAGGGCCACTGGGGGGCTGCACCTCCTGCCTCCCAAGAAGAACATCATTGCAGGGGGGACACCAACCTGGTCCCATACATCAGTCAGCAATGTATTTGCTTTCCTTCCCCTCCTCCCTACCAATCCCTTTTCCTTTTGTGCCGTGTCTTTTAGATTGTAAGCCTGAGGGCAGGGACTGTCTTAATATTCATCTTTGTAAGACACCCTGGGAGCCTTTTTCGGCTGAAGAATGGGGTAAAAACACCCCCTAAATAATTCCCTTCTGTTTACTACATCTTTATGACAGGTGCATACAAGTAGTCTTCATAGGAATAAGCATTAGATTTAGCAAATGGAAAATAATAATTACCAGTATGTCCCAGCCCCTTGTGAAGTTAGGTCCATTCCATCGACACCATAGCTATCATCATCCATTATTTTAGACAGACCAAAGTCTGTGATTTTTATTTCTCCACATGCTGTTCCATCTACCAAAAGTATGTTTCCTATCAAGACACACAGACTTTATTTAAAAAACATGAGTCTAGCCCCATAACGGTGCACAATCTTCACATTTCATTCAGATGAGGAGAATGATGTAGTTTTACAGAACTGAAATGCCCTAAACAAAGGCACATCAAAAGTCACATATGAATGGATTATTTGTGGAACTTTTCCATGTATCAGCTTTTTAAAAAAAACATCCTGTGAGAAAAGGCGTTTTTGTCTCAATCATCCCTTGGGAAATGTGTGTCTTGGAATTCCAACGAACATCAAGCATTTAGTTAAAAGTCAAGCCTTCCCAAGATTCAATCTCACTGTATTTACTATATACTTCATAGATGTGTCTAATCACCATGGATTTCCTTTCATACTGCACCTTTGGGTGCCATAAAATACTATTCCATTTGCCTTAGTTAAGTTTCTGAAACAGTTTTGATAACTCCTTCATTCACTGAGTAATACACAAGGACAAAAGCCTCAAGAACTGTGTGAAAGAAGAGTGGCTGCAACATGATTTCTTGCGTATTTAAAGGCAAAACACATGATTAACAGCTTCTTGTGTAGTGAAGTCAATTGGTGTTTTACAGTACACTACAAGGAGCAAAACAACATTTTATTCAAAAAGGAACATGTTGGCCATATGAAAAAATTCCAAAATCCGTATGAGGGGAACCCTTTTATTAGGCCAACTCAAAGGTCACAAAACAATGCATAAATTTTCAAGATCTCCAAATATCTTCATTATGCAAGATGTTACAAAAAGCAAGTACTGGAGAGAGGAAGGTAAAAAAGGCTGACTTCATGTTGAACTCATGAAGTCTGCATGGTCAGAGTCTTAAGATGAAATGTGTGCAGGGGTTGCAGATATTCATTCCTCGTAATGATATATATTTTTACACACATCAAGTACTCCAACTGACGGTTCAAAACGTAATTTGAGGAAGAACTTCAATCCGCATTCAAAGATGATTATACTTTTATTGCTACTTTAAGCTATTTCTAATGATGTTATAGCTAAACCAGACCGAGAGCATATGCAGTGGCTTGAACGCAGTGCATTCAACTATTGCAGTTGAATGCACTGAGGAATATGGAAGATGGAAAACAAACAAAAGAGGTCAAGAAAAATGTATTAGTCAATAAATAAAATAAGTAGTAATATTAGTAAGTAAATATAGGAAACAGAGGGGGCACAAATTTGCCTTCAAGTGGACAGCAGAGAATAAGCATGGGAGGCTAGAAAAAGGACAGTGTGGCAAGTGAAAAAAATATGATGAACTGATAACAAAAGGAACATTTCTATAAAAGATTAGAGGCAATGGAACATTTTCTCTCTCTCTAAATTGACACTAGAACCCTTTCCTATGTTCCAATTAGTATTAAAAATCAAAACAAATGTGAACTCTGATGAATTTAGTAAAGAAAAAAATACAGAGGCAGTCGCCCCATTAGGAAGAACAAAGAGAAGAACACGTTTCAGAAACATGATATACAATGCCTGATGTCTCAGTGTTTTGCAGTAGTTCTGATTTACCTGGCTTAAGATCATAGTGTATTATAGGCGGCTTAATCTCATTGAGATATCGTAGTGCATTCACTATTTGCATTACAATGGACCTAGCTTCTTTCTCTGTCATTAGTTTATGTTGCTTGAGATAGAAATCCAAGTCATTGCCTTCACAATATTCTAATACTGTACAAAACCTAGAAAGGGAAAAAAATAAATTTAAGATTACTTAAGAAAACAAAAGCCATCTAATTATTCAACCACACAAGAAAAATATGAACATAATTTGATGCAGCGTTTCATCATTATACTTTACTTTATAATATTTAAAAATACTAAGCTAGCAAGGCTGAACACTGCACCACATTTAAATTATGTAATATTCAGCCCAAATTCTTGAAGTAAGGTATTAAATTATTCCAACTGCTCTAAAAACAAAAAAGGTGTAATTTTGTATACTTACGTATCTGTATCCAGGGAGAAGTAGTCATAGAGTTTTACTATCCTTGGATGATCCAGTTCTTTGTGTATTCTATACTCTCTGCAGGCATGCCTAAAAGAAGGAGATAATTATTCATGTCCAGCAGAATGCTATTTTAACTTGCTAAAAAGACAAAAAGGTATTTAAAAAATAAAGCTTACTTATGGTAGTTTTCCTTCTTCTCATCTCTCCAGCTTTTGTTAAGCTGATGTATCTTCACAGCAGCATATCTTTGTTCATAGAGATCAAACGCCTACAAGACCCATTGGGTGAAAACAGTAGGGAAAAAATGAAGTGTTGTGTTTTTTTTTTTAAAGCGAGTAACTTAAAGCTTCAAACAAATATACACATTTAACATAGCTTCCCTTTATTATGAGATGCAGTGAAGTATATTTATTAGGGTTGGCAATACAGAGTACAGGAAGTTCAATAAAGTTTGAGAGATAAAATATAATGCATTACATTCTATCCAACAGTTCTACAATTCAACAGTAAAAAACAATAACCCTGAATTCTACTGCAGTTTCTCAGAAGCTTTCCACTAATGGATCTACTATTGTTAATGGTCTCAGAACAGTCAAAGAATTTGTCCAGCACTTTTATAATCATGCAAAATTAGTATTATAGGTTTGTGCTTATTTCACCAAACTGTTCACAATCCGCCTCTGGGGCTGTTCAGAAGAACCACCCTTTCCCCATCACTTCTACACATTCTAAGATTTGTTTGGAAGCAAAACAATCAGGCCATCTTGTACTCTGAGCATTCATTTCCAATAGTGATAAGTACTAGCATATTTATAATTTGATATTCTTCATTTGAACTAGATCACATATTTCTATTTCACAGAATTGAAACGGAGGCTTAGACCCAGTGGGTAGTCCAATACCAAATAAATTTCTCAGGTCTCTCAAATCCATCACCAAACTTTCCCACTCCCACCCCCCGGTCCTACTACAGCCTTATTCTTTTATTAGTCGTGTCAGATCAGAAAACCTACTTATAGACAGTAGTAAGAAAGATTGTATAACATACAAATATACAATCAACCCGGAAAAATGAGACTGCGAGGCAATCATCATTTTACACACATACACACACACACACACACACACACACTGTATATTAGTGTAGTATGTAGACATCAACACACCCTTTGGGCTTGATCCAATCCTACTATGGGCTCCTCATAGGTCATAACACAGCCCTGCTCTGCACACACACACACACACACGCACGCATGCACACACACACAGCATTCAGTGGCACCATTCTATGCTATTATAAAGAATAGAGCTCACAATCCTTGAGTGAGGAGATATGGGAGATTTGCACAAGCCTCCCATTTCCTGTAATGGTCCGATGTTGCCAGGGCAGAGACGGAGAAAAACATGGCTGTGGTATGCCCTATGGGGATCTTTTGGCACATGAGTGCTGACCGTGGTCTGGTGCTGCACATGCACAGTCTCTTTCTTATTTATGTATTTGTTACATTTCTATACCGTCCAACAGTCAAAGCTCTCTGGGCAGTTCAAGAAAGGACTGCCTGAAAGGACTGCCTTCTCCCACATGAATCTGCCCATGAATTGAAATCTGCTTTGGCGGGCTTTCTCTGGGTGCCCCCACCTCCTGAAATTAAGCAGGAGGCTACTAGAAGAGTCTTTTAGGTGGTGGTGCTTAAACTACTGATCACCCTCCCTAGACATGCGCCACCCTAGCACCTTCCTTACTGCTTTTTTAGGAACTAGGTGAAGTCCAGCCTCCTCTGCATTGAACAGCTTTTACCACTTTCTGGAGACCTTTAATTGCCTTTAATGCAGGAGTGGGGAACATGCAGTCCTCCAGATATTTTTTGTCTTTAACTGCTATGATCCCTCTCCACTTGGTATGTTGCCTAGGGCAGATGGGAGTTGCAGTCCAACAACATCTGCAGGACCACAATTCCCCCCCGCCCCGCTTTAATGCATATTGATGGTTAAATAGATTTTACTAGTTGGGTTGTTTTATCTAAGGCTTTTATAGGGTTTAGGGAGCAATCCTATGCATGTTTTCATAGAAAAAAGTCCTACAACTTCCAGCATGTCCCAGCCAGCATACTGGGAATTGTAGGACATTTTTCTGTCTAAACATGCATAGGATTGTGCCTTCAATTGTTTTAATCTTGTCGTAAGTCACCTTGAGGCCACTGTAGATTACAGAGGATAGAAATCTAATGAAGACATAGTACATATATTAGGACTGTTAACTAATTAAAAAAAATTAGCTGATCATATGCATGTCAGTCAACTGATTCAATCTGCATATGAGCACAATGGTTGTGGTCACACATATTGCTAAACCATGGCTTAGCAATACGAGAATGTACCTCAGTGAGCCTTGGGCTCATGTGCTCCCCCCTCCTGCCCAATTGTGAGGACATCAGACGCTTCTGCTTCTGTTTTAGGCTAAAATGACACTTTGCTCTTTTCAGCATTTTGTAAAAATAAGTTTAAAAGGGGCCTCTGGCTGAATGTTTTCCTGATGTGTTTTGATTGATTGATTTATAAATAAATAAATTGATGGTTTTAATGTTACCACAAGGTTGTTTTATAATGCAGCTTGAGTTCACTTGGTGAAAAAAGATGAGATCTAAGTTTTTTAAAGAATGAAATAAAATTAGCCACAGTTTAGTGTGTTGCCCAAAGCCTAAACTGTATTTAATCTCAACTTTGGTTAGTTGAAACAAGCCTGCTTCATAAACTATGGCAGGGGTCCCCAAACTTTTTGGGTTGGTCGGCACATTTGGAATTTTGAGAGTATCATGGGCACTCTCACAAAATGGCTGCCATGGAGGACTTGCCCATTCATGAAATAGCTGACATGGTGGGCATTGTCAGTCACAAAGCACTCATTTCTCAATAGGCAAACTGGTGAGACTAAAAGAAAAGTAAGTGGCCCAAGAAACTAAGGTGGGGATCCAAGCACCAAAACACAAAACCACTCTTTGGAACCCAATTAAAGTTGGTGCTGGAGGGCAGCCTCTCACTTTGCAGCATGCCAACTTCTCAGTTTTAAAATGTTTTACTTAAAAAAAAATCATAAAAAAATTAGGAGGAATAGGGAGGCAAGGACCAAGAGAGGTGTCTGCAGGCACTTTGGATGGTATGTAATTTGCTTGTGTCAACAAACCATAGTTAAGATAAACTACAGTTGCCTGGATTTGGACAACATGACAAGCTGTGGTTAATCTAAACCAGAACTGAAAAATGCTGAACTCCTCACAGCCACAGCACAGGACAGGACAGGTGGGATGTATGGTTTTAAGTGGATATATTTTTAAGAACATTAGAAGAGCCATGCTGGATCAGACCAAGGGTTAATCTAGTCCAGCATTCCATTCACACAGTGGCCAACCAGCTGTCAACCAGGAATCGACAAGTAGGACACGAGTGCCAGATGCATTATATTTATAATGTGTTAGATGGGGCTCTCTGGAAGCATATTGGTGGGGTGTACTTTTTAAAATACACATATATAACCAGCCAAAAAGGGGATATTACCTTATATACCTCACTAAATCCACCTCGACCAAGTAAATGAAGTAACAAATATCGCTCATTTAACGTAGGATGATCTTTGAACCTTAAAAAAATCAAGCAGAAATCTTGTTCATTCAAAAGGCAAATATTTAACTCAGTACTATTGCTATTACAAACACATGAAAGAAAATAAATAGTTCAAAAACTGAGATGAAGTCCCCCAACAGGTATTACTATTTTTACTACTCCTAAAAATAGTAACAGAAACACAGTATGTTATTTATGAGTGCAAACTAGGTAAAATTAGGCGCATGTAGATTCCACTGAAATCGATGTGACATGCAGTGCAATCCTAAGTAGGTTTACTCAGAACTAAGTCCCACTGATTTCAACGGGAATTACTCCCTAAGCATAACATTTATATGTGGTCCCACTGATTCCAACAGGATGTAGCCTTGCTTAACTTTGATCCCATAATATGCCCCTGCAGCAGCTGGAGCTGCACACGCACAGCCCTTTACAAGGAAGATGGAATCACAAGGGGACGATCAATAGTCACCTGGGCAGAGGTCATTCCATCAAACAGTTGGGAGGTTCAGTGCTTAATCACTTTGGAAGCAAAATGGGGCCACCCAAAAATAAGACAGTGGTTTCTACATATTCAGAGAACTCCCTAGGTATGAAAAAGTATGTTTATTGTTGTAAATTAAAAGCCTTTAAAAAACAAACAAACCACAAACTGGCTGACCAGAACCTGTGAACTTCTAGGATATATTGAATTTGCCATTTTAGCTGAGAGACAGGAGAAAGAAAGCGGGGGGTAGGGAGTGAAGAGGGTATTGTAATTACTTAATGTTGAAGTACCCTTCGTTTATTACCAGCAATTCCCCCTATTTTTTCCAAGAGAATGTTACTGTATTTTAATTTAGTAGTTCTGAAATCCCAACAGTACTTTTCTGTTACTAGCCTACCTTTAGTAAAACAAAAAAGCAAACATAAAACCAAAAGACAGGCTATGTAAAGTTACAGATAACTGTGGTTATCTGTGTGTTACATTTATTCCAAAGCTGTTAAAGTGTGAAAGAATTAATATGCAAGATTAAAATCTAGTGCCTTACTGGGAATTATCTTCATTGTTTATTCTTTTGAGCTCTCGTATGTGAAGGTTTCTAACTCTTTCCAGACGTTCAAGTTCTGCTTGTATTTCAGCTTCTTCCTGCAAATAAAAAAGAATGCATTTTGAAAGCTCAGTTTCTCAGTAATAAAACGATAATTTTACCCATGCTTAAACTGAAGTACCAATAAAAGAATTTCATAATCTTACACGGGGTTGTATCCAATGGTGGCTTTGGATACCATTGGCTTTCCCAATGGTGGCTTTCCCTCACACAGCTGGTAGCTTTCCCTCACACAGCTGGGGCATCCAATTTTTGTTAATTTCACTAAAGCCCCCACCCTCACCAGCTGCTCCTGACAGGTGGGGGACCATCCACAGCAGAGTGGGGTATGGCACAGGGTGCTGCAGTAGTTAGAGGGGAATGGCACAGAAGTCAGTTGCCCAAGGTGCTCAAACAGAACTGCTTCCCAGTGAGGCAAAACCACTATTTGATACAGCCCTCCACATGAACATTTTTGAGAGAAATTCAAGCAATATGTCTTCTCACAAAGCATCTAGATATTCCATTACTTCTTGTGCTCAAACTGAAATACAGCTAGTTTCGTAACTAAAAAGGTGGAAATCTTTCCTGCCTGGTCACCTGGAGGTAACCTTTGGTCACCAAAAGTGATAGGCAAACAGCTATCCAGAAGTCTGAATCAGCTCATATATGTTGTACATGTGTGTTCTATATCGTCAACTAATCCACACCAGTTCCCAGTTTATAATTTTAGCATGAATATAGTTGATACATTAACTGCAAAGACAGAAGACAGATGGAGCTGAGGTTATTTTGATTCTTCTTCTATATTCTTTTAAGATTTGGGTCTGCAAATTTAACATTATCATGGAAGTTAGGTTGCTAGTCCCTGTTCTATCAGTTGTAATATTTAGCCATAACAGAATTGGATTCATCGCCAGCTCTCTAGTCTTGTTGCAAAAGGAATACATTTTTAAAGGCATATATCAAGATTGGTAACACCGCTGAATATTTTACAAAGTACAGATTAAAACTGAAATTCATTCCCCACCTCAAAGCATTTTATTAAAAAATTCTATGGAGACCTACCCTGCTTTATACAGACTTTTCAAGTTTACTCCTGTCGTATCTGTAACTACAGTCTGCACTCTGCCAGATTATTAGACAGGGTAGACTGATTTAAATCAAGGCGATTTAAATCCATTATTACATCAGCAAGAAAAAGGGCAGATTTAACTGTACTGATTTAAAGCTGGCTTCACATTGATACTTCATATATTTTCTAAAGAATGGAGCAAATCCAAATATCTGCAGATCAGGTGAGCATCAATATTTGAAGTAATCAAATTTATTGTTTATTTATTTATTAGATTTATTAGCCACCCATCTGGCCGGCTGCCCAGCCACTCTAGGCGCTGTTCAATACTAATAACAAATGTACATAATCAACTGAACAAAACAACATAAAAAACAACATTACTCTAAAAAACCCTAACCCGCCCCAAATGCCCTCCTAAACAGCCAGGCTTTTAAAGCCTGGTGGAAGCTCATCAAACTGGTTCTTCACTTACATAGAAAACCCTCCTTTAACTCAATGTATCTGGGAGGGGGCATTAATACAGTTTGGAGATTAACTGCAGGACATACACACCTATATTCATATTATTTACTATTAACCAAGCTATTCTTTGTGAAACTTAGTATTTAATTTTTTTAAAAATTAGACAATTTAAAAAACGTTAAAATCTGATTTAAATTTTATAAAATGATTTTATCCACTCTAACATTGGATGCCACTGTTCCTAAAGAGCTCAAAGAGCATAAAAACAAGAGACTGCTGAGATCTTTTTCCTGAAGAATGTTCAACAGAAACATAATGCCGTCCTTTACAACAACAAGCTTTTGGTACTCAAGGGAATAGTACTATGTAATAATTGGTAAACGGAGCTTGCCTTCCCTATGCAACAAAAATCACCACTGCTAACTTTTAAGAGGTGTCAGAGACATGCAGCAAATATTAAGTATACAATTTAGGTTATTTGTACCTTTACAGAGTACTCTGAAAGCTTATATTTAACTGAAACATTCTGATAGCAATTATTAACATTACTGCAGAGTACATCACTTATATCTCTCCCTCCCTTACAAACACAGAGAAAGCAATTCATACAACAAATGATAGCATGAAATTTTGGGTTGAAAAAGACAGGTTGCTTACTGGTTCCTTGAGTGGTCATCCGTGCATTCACACATATGGGTTTTGTGCCTATACAGAATTTCATTCAGACTGTTCTGGAGCTGAGAAAAACATGCCTCAGGATGTGGCTCTTGCCTTTCCGCTCAGTGCCTGCAAGACTGCCACAGCAGACAGGTAACTGGCAGGAAGACAGGCGCACACCTATAAGGGGATGGAGGGCGGATTGTGTGAATGAACAAATTATCACTTGAAGAACCACAGTTTTAGTAAGCAGCTGTCTTTCTTCTTGATTAGAAAGCTAATTTACTGGAGATGGGGCAGGTGTGTCAATCCAATAATGATGAGAACACCACCGGAACAAAAGCATCCAGCCTATAATGCTGTACAAATGATGGTGACTGAGATCATGTCACAAGTCCAGTACAGCAATGAGGTTGGCATGCAGTGTTGTGCTTTCAGCAGTTGTGGGACTGCAACATTTGCCACTTGGTAGTATGGCTGGATTGTATCAGTTACCCATCTGGTGAGTCACTGTGCGGAGATGGAGAGACCCTTCTGAGGACCATGGTAGTATATAAAGAGCCTCTGACTCTTGTGGAAGTGTGCCAAATGGTAAATGTAAAAGGGAATTGCTTGTTGCAATGAAATTGGGGATGGAAAGAAGGTAGGTAAGACAATGTCCTGCCTGACATGGAAGGGGCACATCAACTTGGGCAGGAAAGACACATCAGGTTGAAGTACCACCTTGTCTTTATGGAAAGTCAAGTAAGGTGGGTCAGCCCACAGGGTTCAGAGTTCACTTGTCTGTCAGGCAGAGGTGACAAGAAAGGTTAGGAGCCTTAAGATCACACATTGCCAGAGATTCAAAGGGTTAAGACATCAGTACACCAAGAACCACTGAAAGGAGGAGCAGGGGAGGGGTAGGTTGAGAAGACCTTTCATGAATTTTCTTATGGTCACATGGGAGAAAACTTAGGAGCCCATATATGGATGTGGAAAGATGATATAGTCACTAGGTACACTTTGATGGAGAAAACAAAAAAGGCCTCCCCGCTTTAAGGGCAACAGAAACTGTAAAACATACTGCAACCAGCAGTGAACCAGGTCAACACCAATGTTAGTGATGAAGTCACTATGCTTCATAGGTACTTAAGACAGATGTGGAAATACCAAGGTAATCATAAGATAGAAGTGGTGGATACAGAGGGAAGCGAAGAAGCCAGTGTGGTGGCACTCTCTGAGGAATGCTCCTTGATGTGGGAGGGTCTGGCAACCTAGGAGACAGTGGAGGTGACTTTATGCCAACAGGGCCTATGAAAGAACATAGCAAGGCCCCCTGCTGTAATGACAGTGTGATGAGTTCCAATTCAAGTTATACCATGGGATGTAGTGCCACATGAGTTGCATAATCAAAGTCCCAACTGCATGGCGAAGGAGAGCCACAATCACAACAGTAGGATGGTGACCTCGAATACTGATGGTAGGAGGGTTCTCTCCATGTAAACCTCCAGCGAAGAATGGGAGTAGTAAGAATCCAGAGGACCATATCTGGAATCTAATGAACGATGTCTAGGTAAATGGCCCTGCAACGGTGATTGTGGTCAAGCTGAAACTGAGGTCTTACAGTCCGGTTCTGGGTCACTTTAGCTGACTTATCATAGATCTCATTTCTAAAGAGGAGTCAATGACCTGTACCTCATCTGAAGAAGGCCAGCCTAACATCGGCTGCATCCTGTCCAAAATCGGTGTTGGTGAGCAGACGAGTGGTGAAACCAAGGGGATGACAGCTTGTGTGAGAGGCTGCATAGAAGCCTGGGTTGAAATGTTTGGGGCAATGGACAATAAGGTAAATGTTACAGAGGATACCTGACCAGCTGGTACTGAGAATACCAGGAGCTTGTGCGGTTGGTTCTTAACTTTCTTCTTATTCTTGATCTTTCCATCCAGGATTGAAGGGATCAGGCACTTTGCCTTAGTTTTTTAGGTTTTCCCACATCAAGTGACATCTGAGGTATTGCTGAAGGCTGCCAATTGGGGGTGCAGCAGAATACCCCATATTTGGTACCGAGGTAGGTGCAAGGGGTATGTTTGTTTATTTTATTTATTGCATTTATACCCCGCCTTTTTTCCTCTTGCAAGGAACCCAAGGTGGCTTACATTATCCTCCTCCTCTCCATTTTATCCTCACAACAACAACCCTGTGAGGTGGGTTGGGCTGAGAGTTTGTGGCTGGCCCAAAGTCACCCAGTGAGCTTCCATGGCTGAGTGGGGACTAGAACCTGGATCTCCCAGCTCCTAGTACTCGGGTCAGTCTCCTCAGGAAGGAAAAAGTCACCAAAGAATGCTCCTCATGACGTTACTGCTGCTGTGGTTGAAGAGGAACTGAGTGGAAAAGGCAGGACCCTGGGGCATGAGGGTGGGGCTTCCTGCTTAAAGTTTCTCTGTTCTGGAGATCAGTTAGATTGGTGGCCTTGAAAAGTGGCCTTCTCCGCAGTGGTCCCTAACTTATGGAACTCCCACCCAAGGGATGTGCAATTGAACCCCGCAGTTGCAGGGTGTTTTTTTTAAGGCTTTCCAGTTTCAAATGGCTTTTAATTGATGTGTTTTATGTTGATCTTTAATTGCTGTGGCTCTGAGAATGTTTCATATATGGGTTATTTTAACATAATGCACTTTTAAATTTTCAAGTTTTATTATTATATTTTAATTCTTGTATTTTTATTTTGTTCACTGCCTTGCATGGATTTGGTCTGGAAAGCTGGCTTATAAATATTTAAATATGTACAAACATACATACATCAGGAGGTCGCCGTGTTGGAAGTAATAACGCAATATAGAAAATGCGTTTTAAAATGCAGAACACGTGCAGTCTCACAAGAAATGATCACCATACAAACATCTTACATATCTGCAACACTTCCCTATTCAGAAAAGGTGCTTTTATTTTTAAGAACTTCGTATTTTCATTTCTTTCAAGGATAGACCTAATTTTCCTCATTGTTTGATTGCTCACATAAAACCCTTATATAAGGGTTCATAGTTACTTTAATAGAATTTGATTATGTTAATTTAATATATCCATTATTCTACTTAATTTTATTCCTTAGTATTTTACTGGTTTTACATTCCAGCTATATCTTTATTTTATTTTCTAAGTTGCAGGTTACTTTGATACCAGTAATGTCTGCTTTTTTCTTTATTTAATTTATATCCAGCTATTGGTCAAAATTCTGCCATAATGACATTCTATTTTTCCTAAATACTGAAGGGCCTTTGTAAATGTGAGCACAATATAGTCTGCATATAATTTTATTTTCTCTGTATTCTTAATTGTCATTATGACACTTATCTTATGATTTTTCTCGGATTTTTATAGTTAACAGTTCTAAGGCTAACAATAATGCAGATAGAAGACATTTTTATCTAGTACGTTTTTTCAACTGAAAGGCTGATAATATTTTTACATTTGTGGAGATCTTTGCTTCAGGATTAACTGGATCCACCCTCTTAAAAAAAATTAAAAGAATTTCAAATTTCACATTAAAAAGCCCATTCAATATTATCAAGAACTTTCTTAGCAACTAAAAATACTGTAACATTTCTTCCTTTAATCCAGATGTGTAACCTGGATTACAAATGCATTAAACAAAAATCAACATTATCTCCCCTTCTCCTCATCATGAAAAACAATTTGGTCCTGGTGAACATATTTACATAAAATCTTGTTCAAACTCCTTGCTAAAATGCTTCCAAAATGTTTATAATCCTTATTCAAAAGCAAAACTGGTCTATATGATATTATGAAAGTTAAGTCCCCCAGTCCTCAAGAACAGTTTTTTGGGGGGTATGGAGGGACTGCAGGAGAAGGAAGGGGAACTGGCAAAAATCACCTCCCAACCCTTCCCCCAGCAGGGGTGTCCTGCGAGTGGAATTCTGCTCATGGGTAGTGTGGATTCAACCAAATGATATTCCAATGAGGTTTTGACAAGGCATTTCCAGCATGCGTAAAAGAAAACAAAGGCCTGCCTTTGGACCTGCTTTTTCAATTCACTATAACTCAAATTGTTTAACCATGCTAGTAACGATCTCCTTTGCCTTTTTTGAAAAATAGTCCAACAGGATGACATAACACTGCTGGGCATTCATCTTCAGGGTAACATCAAGTTTATAAAAATGGGATTTTACTTAAAAGAAAACTGTTGTAAATGAGTAAGAACTGTATATTAAATACTATATCACCATAAATGGAATGATGGTATGGCCTAATATAAAAATAAACCATATAGCAGCGCAAATGGTGGATCGATCAAGATGTATCTTGACTTCTTAAGATTTAAACATTACACAAGAACAGTATGATTTAGAGACTCCTTTAATGAATCATAGAATAGATTAGAAGGGTTGGAAGGGGCCTACAAGGCCATCGAGTCCAACCCCCTGCTCAATGCAGGAATCCAAGTCAGAGCATCCCTGACAAATGGCTGTCCAGCCTCATCTTGGAGGCCTTCAAGACGAGGCTGGACAGCCATTTGTCAGGGATGCTCTGACTTGGATTCCTGCATTGAGCAGGAGGTTGGACTCGATGGCCTTGTAGGCCCCTTCCAACCCTACTATTCTATGATTCTATGAAAAAAACCTGCCTTCTAAAATGTTAGATAATCCTGTGATTTGTCCTTTTTGCACAAACTGGAAAAAGTTCAGTCTAAACTAAGTAGAGATATAGCACCAATTGCTTTGGTTGGGTTAAATGTTTATCGTCAAGAGTTAGTTTAAAAAAAAACACCTGGATCCATAAGCAGAAATGTGGGTACGAACAGGTATTTGTTTGTATAGTATAGGAGTGCACAACCTGTGCCCCCCAATGGGCTGTGAACCCCTCATGACCCCCCACCATCAAATTTGCTGCCACCAGTTTGTCCCTGGTCCGCCTGCTTCTGTTGCTGATGATTTTGCCCCCTGCAGTGCCGATCCCCTCCAATGATGCTTAGTGCTGTCGCTTCTGGGAAGATTCTCCAGCACCCAGGCTCAGGGATCCTGCCTTCTGAGTGCTGGAAGCCACAGCATAATCTAGGAGATGCTCTGGCAGCTACTGTCAGAAGGCTCTATGACCCCTCTGAGTGCTGCTCTCATTGCAGCAGAGAAACAGCGATCTTGGTGGAGATCTCTGGGAAATGGGAGAGGCAGAAGCTGCCCCTCTGCACCCCACAAGCTGACACTGTATACAGTCCTTTGAGCCAAAACGATTGTGTATCCCTGCAATATTATATTGGATCTTCTTACAGATAATCAAGCATTGTAATATGTGGATATGTGTGAATTTATTGGTTTGAATACTTCCAGTTGAAACATTTATTAAGTTATTTAGTGAGAAATTTTGGAGTAGGACCACAATTAAATTGGTTTGAAAAATTATTGGTATAATCACAGGACAGTAAAGGATTGCTATTCAAAATATACTGGGCAGAGGGAGAAACAAAAATCCTGATTTTGAAGATCAAATGGTCAAATTATTGTAGGGCCAATATTAAGTAAAATAAATGGAAAACAATCTTTTCCAATTAACTTAAAAATTCAAAGCTTCTCAACAGCTTTGAAGAAAGGTCATTTTAAAGTTCTTGAGAATTGACATTTCACACCCTTAAGATTAAGCAAAATAAATAATAATTATGTTGGAGATGTGCTTCACTAAAAGCAAATGATTTTCATATGTGGTGGGCATGTAGAAACAGTCAATGATTTTGGAAAGAAGCTGCTGAAATTATTACAAGAATGATAACATGTTTACTACATTAAGGTAATTCTCCTTTGTTATACTGATGATATAATACCAAAAGTAAACAAGAATTGGTGTCAAATCTGTATATAACAAAACTTACTCATTTAGCGTACTTTCAAGGAGAGAGCGAGAGAGAGAGAGAGAGAGAGAGAAAGAAAGAGTGTCTAGTATACAGAATTTTATAGTAAGTTGGAATCTGTTGACTTCTGGAACATATATTTTCAGGAAAATATAACTATCGCTACTTTGAATTTCTGATTAAATTAAGAATGTGACAAACCTTGTTGGCTGGTTTTATTTAAGATTATATTTGTATGTATGTGTTTTATGTATTATTCTATGTATTATGTTTCACTGATGTATAATCATATAATAATAATAATTTCATTATTATACGATTATTAATTTTAAACATTAATAAAAAAGAAAAAGAAAGCTAGTGTTATTTGCACAGTACATATCTAGGCAAGCAACTGCTATTCTGCCTGAGTATGCTTATGTTTATAAGTAAGACAAACATCACTATCCAAGCAGCATACTCAGTGACTACTTTTAAGATTTTTATGTCATCAGGAAAAAGATCACAGTTAAATATTAAACATACCTTTTTGAGATGTCCTAATCTAAGTTTGAAAATTTCTTCTTGTTCATGGTATTCTGCTAGTGTTAGCCTGAAAGAGTTAGTATAGGTAATAAATGATTTTAAACGAAGTACAAGAATAGTTACATGTAAATAAAAGATGACAGTGTATTTTAATTCCAGTTTAAAAAGAGAATGCCAGTCTCTCCAGCATCTTGTAGAATCAGTTTCATTGTGGATAACCAAGAGCTTGTTGTGGAGCAAAGTGTTCAACACCAAAGACTGATTCTACACTCCCTTCCAACCTCTTCCCCAAAATAGTGACAGTGAGGGATCAAAGAACAGAATCCGTAACCGTAGTGTCTCTTTGGTGTTTGACTCAAACACAGCTGATGCTGCTGTGCATCTCACGTATTCTTGGTTTCCAAGGCTTCTTAAGTTAGGAAAGCAAGAGATACTGGATATCTGTAATAATGCAGGACTACACATTTAAGTATAGAAGAACTCGCTGGGCAGAATTTTAACTACAGGAAGGAGTAATAGATAAGATAGAAAATCCTTCTTTGAATCTACAATGAGAAATGGTACACAGTGACATATCCTTTAGCTGTACCGCCTGATTCAAGCTGTAGATTTCTATAACATTTGGTATTAATGGACCACCTGCATGTTTTACACCAGTTCTGAAATCAAAATGATCATATGTAAGAGCTAGTTCCCAGTTCTGTCCCCTTATCATGGTCTAACATGACCAAAATTCAGAACCCAGAGTGAAGGCTCCTCAATGGCTCCGTAGAATTCAATGGGACAAAAACAAGGAAGCTGCATTTAACAAATGTATTGGAAAAGGCACAAAGCCCACCCACCCCTACCCAGGACACAAGGTTCACTTCAAGCTGGGAGAAAGGTTTAGCTCCCCTCTCCCAGCGTCCCTGTGTACAGCCCTTTAATTACCTACTTACACACACACCATTTAAGTGAATGGCTACACACAGCTGATTGTGGCACCCAGTCAGTACAAGCATCTTGTCCTGCCTTGATATATAACTAGCAAACAAGTATGTCTGAACTTACAATTGTGGTAAATTGGGTCTAACAAATGGATCATTTTCTGCTCCGTTGACAGCTTTGTTTTTCCTCTGTTTAGGTTCTGAATTGGTAGAGGGAGCCTGAGAATTATTTGTAGTTGGAGGTTTTCGCTTTGCCAGAAGTTTTCTTTGCCTCTCAATATCTTCCCTTTGTTGATTTACCCACTCCTGTTGCCTGCAAACCCAAAACATTGTTTTAAAATGATTTCAGAATCTGTACTTTTTAAAGAAACATTTTAACTTCCCTGCTTGTGGATTCAAGCTGACCCTCTACAGGGATATAAAAGGCATGAGCCCTATGCATGTGTTCTCAGAAATAAGCCCCATTAAGTTTAGTGGGGCTTAATTCCAAAGTGTGTATAGGACTGCAGCCTAAGAGCCCCTTACTCTGAGCAGTTTCCAGGGCTGCCCTTGAGCTAGTAGGAATGACCAATAGCACTTCTTACAGCAGCCAGAAACTAGCATTTTCAGAACAGAACAACTCAGGGGAGATCACAGAACAGAGCTCTGCTGACCTGTCCCATTCTGGAGATGCTTGTTTCAGATAACTTCTGGAGTTACTCTAGGAAGCACTAGCTTCCTGTCACAGTCTAGTAGACATTCTTGCTAGTGCAACCTAATGAATGCTGGCAGACTGTGAGCTTTGGATACTTCCATCTGTTTTAATCCCCCTCTCCCACTGAAATTTGTTTGAATTTGAGAAAGGGAAGGAAAAAGGGAAATACAGCACTTCGATGGTATGGGGAGGGATTGTCTAAATGTCTTCAAATATAAAAAGGTGAAGGTGTCCCCAACCAGTCGTGTCCAACTCTAGGGTGCGGTGCTCATCCCCGTTTCTAAGCCGAAGAGCCAGCGCTGTCCGAAGACGCTTCCGTGGTCATGTGGCCGGCATGACTGAACACCGAGGTGCACGGAGCGCTGTTACCTTTCCCGCCGAGGCGGTACCTATTTATCTACTTGCAATTTCTTGCTTTCCAACTGCTAGGTTGGCAGAAGCTGGGACTGAAGATGGGAGCTCACTCCGTCACGCAGCACTCGGGTCTTGAACTGCTGACCTGCCGACCTTCCAGTCTGCAGTTCAACGTCTTAACCACTAAGCCAGCATGGTCCCTGTCTTCAAATATAGTGACAGTTAAACTTCAGTGGTGGCTTATGTTGCTAAGCAGTTAATATTAGGTGGAGTTATTCTTTTAGTACTGATTTTTTATTTATCTCACCAGACGTTTTTCAAAAACAAATCTTGGTTCAAACAAAAATAGGGGGCTCATTAAAGACCCCAAATATAATTGTTGTCAAGACAATCTCATTAAAATCTGATTTAATTAACATTATCTTCAATCTCACTCTCAGATTAATGAAGTGCTGTCTCAAATATATCAACAGCAATGGAAGGTCATCCACTATACTACTACAATTTCATGCTTCCCAAATCATCCTTTACTATGTACTGTATAGAACACTCTGAATCTTTGAAGTTGAATGCAGGGGGGGGATCTGAAGCCTCCAAGACTATGTTCTTTATTCTCTCCCCCACCCCGCCCCCAAGTACACTTTACAGGAAACTATTCCAGTTTGCAATCTGATGGAAATAAGATGCAATATGATAGTAATAAGGCAGGCTGGATATTTTATAAAGGGCTGTACAAACAGTCCATTACCAAATCAAAAAACATGCTCGTAGGAAGGTGTGATTACCTGCTTTGGGAAAAAATATTTTGAAATATATTGGTATAGTTTAAAAAAAATAAATTTCTAAAGTATAATGTTTTAAACAGTAGTAGCCACATACACTATATTGAGAATCTTTACTGTCAAGCTATTCAAACAAAAGACCAAGAAGGGAAACAAAAAAAATTTTAAGCAATACTTTCTTGACTTGACCAGCTGAAGTGTAAGGCAAATGGTCCCAGAAGATCAGTAAAAATAAATTGTGTAAGATATGTGAAAGTCATAAAACTCCAACATGCAAGCAGCAGGTTAATAAATCAGAAGTTGTCAAACATTTTTAACATGTGTACCCACTTCAAAAGACATTGGAGGCTATCTTCCCAACCATGGCCCAGTATCTTTATTATGCAAACAGACTGATTACACATGGCATCCTTCTATTCAAACCATGTATTTGAATACAGCAATTCTACTTCCCCTCACACTCATTGTCCTCAGTTATCTGCCTGTCTTTATATCACCCAGTCGCTTCCTTCTCATCTCTGCTGAAGTACATTAATGAGGCAGCTGTTTTTCTCCCCGCCCCCAGCTACTTTATGCTAGCAGAAGCCCCTAGTAAAGTCAACTAGGTTCTCTTTTCCTGTCGATTCTCCTTCAACCAATCATATTGATGTCTTAAGTAGCTGCTATATTGTAGATGTGGAGCCTATGCCATGTGATGAGCAACCAATTCAGAGACCATGGGCCAATTTGAAAGTCACTGGTCTACTTTTACAGTTTTCTATCTTTACAGTTCTCATTTAATAAATTCTGATTTGTTTTAAAGCTCACTGAGAAACAAAGTGAATCTACTCATCTGCTCCCTTCCAAAGTTACTAAATGTAGGGAATTCAATAGTCAGTTGATTAAAAACAAGTTCTCTGCTGTATTCTAAGATTTCAAAAAGCAGAATTATATGATGTATGTAAAACATAGCCCCAGCTTTAACTAATATAAGAATCCACTCTAGGGAACTGGTAATTCTAACAATTTAAAAACACAATATTGACTAACTTCACAAGATTTTGAAATGCGAAGCCATCTGTCCACTGTTCAGTAAATGAAGCACCATGTCGAACGGTTGTAAAATGCCCAAGGCGTAATCTGTCTTGCATACTCTTCTCTCTGCTTGCCAGCTTTTCTTGTGTACTCTAAGAAAACCAAGATATTACCAGTTAGTTTTAGTGTCTTTCCCAGCAATGGAGTCTTGGTACAATAAATGCAACATTGTTACTTATTTGTTGTGTAGGATCCAAATATTTTACTTCAAGGCTTCTATTTTGTGAGGGCTTTGCGTTTTCTCAGCATGGAAACCAAACCAAAAATCTCCACCAGTTAGCAAATGATCCAAGATGGCCAATGCTGAGTAGAATGTAGTTGCCTTACTGCTTCCCAACCTTACTGCTTCCCAACCTTTTGGGGCCTGTGGGCACATTTGGAAGTTTGATAAAGTGTTCTGGGAATTACCACAAAATGGTTGCCATGGGGGGCAAAATGGCTGCCACAGTGTCTAAAAATCACCCATTTCACAGAAAGCAAACTGGTGAGTCTGAGAGACAAGTAACTTGTTCAAGAACCTGAGTACAAGAAAGAGAATCTGCTCACCTAGTCAGGCCCTAACTCACCAATTCAAAGAGGTGGAAAGCTCATCCCTCCGCCATTCAAAAACAAAACACCGTGGCTGGAAAAGACAGCATGCTCTGTAGACAGCATGCCAAACCTGCTTCTCTTTTGGAATGCTTGGCAGGATGGAAATGCCAAGAGAGGTGGAAAGTTGAGTGAGTTCCCCCTACCACACTTTGAGTGAAACCAGTCAGTTTGCACTGGCACCCAGATACTGCGAAGGATGTACAGGTGGGCACGCACACACAACATAACACAACTTCCCCCTCGCCCCTCCAGCAAGATGGCAACAGCTCCACAGGCAGTAGCAGCAGCTCTGCAGGCCTTTTTCCAATGGGCCTCTCCAACCCAAATTAGTCAGCCTGCTGCTTTCCTAAACCCAGCCCAAGGCACCCTGTTGCTTCTCTCCCATCCCACACTTGAAGCTTACCAGATAGTAGTGGGGTCCCTTTCTTCTTCTTCAAAGCAGTTTTAGCATATAGCCAGGCACACTTCGAAGTGAAGCACTGTGATACTGCAGCTGCCTGCCATATTAATTTCCTGAGAATGTTTCTGGCCCCAAAGGGAAAGTTAAGATGGCAGGTGGCTGGTGGCCAGTGCTCCAGTTTGTAGCATGTCTGGCTGCCCCTCCACAGCATTTCTGAGAACATTTTTTTTAAATAAAAATCTAGTAGGAGCAGGGGGCTTAAAGGGATGTTCTGGATCCCATGGGGGCCGCATTGAGAGAGGCAGTCATATTGCTTAGTGCTCAGTGATATCAGGAGTGGCAAGTGACATTGCTGAAAGCTGAATCCTGCAGTTTTGTTGCTTTCAACTGGAGGGAAAAGGGAGCTATTTACCTGTTTACTTTGAAAACTCTTCCAATGTTCTATACATTTTCCAATTAAGAACATTATTTGAATACAATGCATTACAAATACTTCAAAGGAAGACTGAAGAACCAGAATACTCTCCCTCATACCAGCTTGGAATTTGACCCAAGGGCCCACTGCAGATGCTGCACTTGATCCATTTCTGTATTTAAGTACTGCACAATCAAGGTAGTTCTAGAGCCCTTTCATATATGTTACCACAGCAGCACAGAAGCTTCCTGTCACACACTCTGTCCAGTCACTTTATTCCAGGAGGAAGATGTCGAAAATGGGACAAATCCAGGCAACTGGGCCAACCTTAAATATAGTAATATAGTTCCACTCTGTTGAAGTGTGGGAATCACCCACTAAGGGGCAATTTCTGCACTGCTGAAGTAAGAGGGCCCTCTTGGAGGGTTCTTGTCTACCTTACCATCCACTGAATCAAGCTTTTACTGAAAAGGCACAAATTACCATTTATTCAACTGCAACTTAGGATGCAGTCCTATGGGTTGCACCCTTGACAATCATAAGCCCCCAAACTCAGAGGCTTACAATCATCCTATGCAGGGCAGGAGGGGCAGCAGCAGAGATCTTTGCTTCCCTGTTGCCCCACCCTGCATTTTTCACTAGACAGACTTTTTTGCCCATCTACAAGAGGTGCTTCAGAGGGAGAGGGACGGAGGCTGGAGAGGCTGCAGGTTAACTCGTACCCTGGCCTCTCTAGTCTCCTATCCTCCCTTCCCACTGAAACACCTCCTTTCCCCCCTCTCCAAAGTCAAGTTTCCAATCTTGGAGAACAGTCGACACAGTTCTTTCCACACCAGCTGTGAGGGGGAGGGCGGTTGGAGGTCCAATTCCCCCCTCAGAAGTTGGAGTGCAGTCTTTGACCTTGGACTGCGGAATCCAAAATATCCTATGGCCCCACAGATGCCATTTAGGGGCCATAGGATCGCTCCCTTACAGGAGCAGTGACCAAATGCTCTTTAGTTTAGATCCTAAACAAAAATAAACTAAAATTCAACTTACTTTTTCAATTAAAAGTTTCTTACTCATTGAAATGCATTTGTTTAATCTTTCTTTGTATTTTTCAAGTAGTTTTTGTTGTTCATCTATCTGTCTTCGTAGATCACAATTAGCCTAAGAATTAAAGGAAATAATACTTGATATACATTCTATACACATAAATCCAACGTTGCACCTTCTCTTCAAAAGTATGACATTTGCTCACAAAAGAATGTCCAGCATAAGTGAGAAAAAAGGACTGATTTTAAGAAAATGGAGTTGGGAATAATATATATTATAAAAACTGTTAGTAAACTGTATGCCGTTTTATGTCTTCTTGGTACCTTAAGTCAAATGCAATTAAGTAATCTGCCATGTTAAAATGGCATATATTTCCTCCCTCTCCTCTAATTTAAATAAAGGTATTGAACAGTATCCTATTCAGCACTAGCGCTAACATAAATTACACTGTGGTAGCATAAGCAGGGCTGGGCAACTGTGGGAATTCTAGGAGCCATTTTTGCCCCCCTGAACCACCCATGCAAGCCACAATCCCCCTGCATGGATGGGGAAAATAAATGAATGAATGAATGAATGAATGGTGTCTGTAGTGGCTACAGAGCACCAAAATGGTTCAAGTTAGCTTGCAAACAAGCATAGGTCATCCGCCAAGGTGACAAAAGTACTCTCAGTCCTATATTCCAGCCAAAAGCCCAACTGAAATGGTTTCAGATAACCAGAATCACACAGATGCATCTGGAGTTGCAATGTCACTACCCAATGTTTCTCTCTTAATCTTACCATTATCACACTTACCCTGAGCAAATCGTCTATACGACCTTCTTTCTTTTCCAAGTCTTGATTTTTATTACTTTCAAGTGCAGTTAATTTCAACATTGTGAGATCCGTCTACATAAGAAATGAGGGGGCAAGGTGGGGAGATGGAATGCAAACGTTAATCAGATTCGATATAGATTTCATCATAATCAGCTTTCTAATTTACCACTGGTCTGTTCCAACTGAGGCAAAATAGCAAATGTCTCCAGATAAGTACAGATAAGTGGCAGCTCCATGTTCTTCCCCTCCTTAGAGGCAGAAAATCAGGAGTATGCAGAATCTTATGCTTTATTCAGATAGTGTCAAACCAGCTGCTCATGTGGCTCATGGGAGAGAGTTTGAAGTGGCCATCATTGTTGCACACATGGCTATATCACTCTCCTGCCTTAACAGCTACGAAGTCCTGCAAGGTAGAGCAGAAAGTCATAGCAAAGGCCACCTGACACAGCACATTCTTCTGCTGTGTCACTAATACCCTGGGCAAAAGGGAAGCAGCAGCAAAGAATCTGTCCTTGTGCCCAACTTTCCATTACAGGATAAATTATCTACCACTTCCCTTGGAATCAAGAGCCCTCTCAAGTCCAAAGGAAGGGACGATACGGCAACAGCAGAGGGACAAGCAATCAGCCATCCCCTCCCCACCTTTCAGTAATTAGTTGCAAGGCTGTCTTAATGGCCTTGGTTGACTCTAAGCCTGCTGATAACCAAGAAGCAAGTTAATAACCCATTAGTGATTTGTGTCAGCCGGAAAGCCAGTTCAAGGTCCAGTCAGAAACTTAACTTTGTCAAAAATCCCAGTTTAAAAAGGGGATATACTAAGGAGAGAATCCAAGATAAAAATTTCCACTGAACCAGATCTTTGGTTCTAAGCACTGCAAGATAATGAACATGTAACGCCACATCACTATAATCAGGGCTGTGTGTATGCTGCAGAAGCACAGAAAAAAATGCAGAATGTGGTGATGGGTATAGAATCTGTGTTTTATTATTGTTAGCTGCCTCGAGAGCCATTTTGGCAGAAAGCTGAGATATAAATTAAACTATTAATTAATTTGGCTTCCTGAGAATTTTGACTTTCTTTTTTAAAGATATGCTTGAAGTGTGCAGGCAATTCCAGGTGAAATTTCAAAAGCAAGAGAGATGGCTGAATAGGTTTTTCAGTTATTGAACAAGGGGCTTTGAGGTCTTTGACCCTCCCAACCTCCAAAAGGTACAAAGCCAGAATAAAATCATACAAAAGAGAAAATATGCAAATTAGTTGAATTTATAAGGGTCAGAGAATTTAGCTTTTCAAGGTGTAGGATTAGGGGAAGGTCTGTCGTTCAGTGGTAGAGAATTATGCTTTGCATCAGGAGACGCCAGGTTCAATCCCTGCCACCTCCAGGTTGGGTTGAGAAAGACTCCTGTCTGAAAACCCTGGAGAGCTGCTGCTTGTCAGTGTAAAGGAAACAATACTGAGCTAGATCGCTCAATGGTTTGACTCAATATAAGGCAGCGTCATGTGTTCTATGAATTTTAATTTTATTTTTATTGTGGAGTAAACAGCCCCGATTATAATTACCTGCAGCCTCCCTTCTTCCATTCAAATCTCTGGTTGATGTTTCCACCTCAACTACCAGGATCATGAGAACTTAAATCCCAAAGCATCTGTTTTGAGAATGTTGTAGTCAATATTTGTTTTTGAAATGTCTCTCGGGAGATCACATGGTGTTATGTTGGAAGCGGTTGTAAAACGCTGAGACAGCAGAATGGCTTGTTTCTAGTTACTCACAGTCTTTCAGGATAACAAATATTTCAGTTTAGATTTAAGCACCTGCAACCTTTTCTAAGCAGTGACTCAAAAGCAGAAAGGGGAAGGAGAGCGAAAAATGAAATCGAGTGTCTTCGCGTGTTTCTAGCATTAAACATAGAATTACAATCCAGAGTGCTTACCTGAGTAACTTTAAAAGATAACTGCTTTGGTTGTGTAACAGGGTGGTCCCCAAAAGACAATGCAGTAGGAGAAGGGCTATTCTGCCGAACCTGGATAGATATGTACACATGCACATAATATTTATATTTCACTAGAAAACTGGGCATTTTCTAGATCCACCTTTTAATTTAGTATGGGAGACAGCCTGGCTTGAAGTCGGCTTCTTCTACCCTCCTCACACTTAGAAGTGTTTGGAATCCCTTGCAGTCAGGCCTTGAGTAAAAGCACCACCCTTTCCTCTACTAAATATGACAACTATTCATGTTAGGAAAGTACACTGTTTTTTATTCTCAGGTACTAAGGCTGCCCACTATTCAGAGCTCAGAGGGCAGAAGCTCCCCCAAGGTACATGAGAGTATCATCTGCAGAGAACGTTATGAAGCTGCTCTTTGCCCACACTACTAGGGTTAGTGCAACTGACCCCCTTTTTTTTTAATGAAAGAGAACAAATTCATTTCATATATACCTTCAATGAAAATCCCATTTCAAATTGTCTCTAATGGGGCAATAAGGGCATCCTAAGAGAAGGCTGCAGTGATAAGGCAACATAATTGGCCTCTGAGGGACAGCAGAGCATCAGGGGACTTCTGTATCTTACCCTTAACCATTTTTGCATTGAAAACAATAACTTCAGATATCACCACTTTATTTTTCAAACTTAAGAGCCGTGTGCATATAAATAAAGGGGATAATTCTTGCTGTAATCATTCCTTAGTGGAATTAGCCAGTTGGTTACAAGTTTCCACTATAACAGAGACTATCAATGCAGGCAATTGGAGAACTGCTGGTGGCATTTGTGATAGCTTCAAAATATTTTTAGCACACAGCATTCTCTCAGAGATGGCCACTACAATTATAGCTACTGAAAATTAGTAGCTCTTCTGAAAAATACCATCCTATACCAAGTTTCAATAAGTAGCAAAGTATCAACTAGAGGACTGCAACTGCAAGTAGCTAAGGAAGGTTGTGTGGTAAATTCACCCACAAGTAATCACAGCACATTCTTGCTCTTGATGAAAAATATCTGGTTTGTACTCTTTTTATGCTCTGAAGCTAGTCTATACAACACCAGTTTCCCAGGGTGATTTTTTTTTTGGTCATTTCAAAGAGCCTTACCTATAAGATAACAAGTAAGTGATGGTAAAACTACCAACACATTTCTAGGTAATAATTTACTAGAAGCTTCGAGGGAAAAGAATTAATTAGCTGTGAGAAATAGCTTGCGAGGCCACAGCCAAAGGCACCATCCCCAAAACAGAAGCACCCAAGAGAAATTTGGGGAAAAGAAATGCTGGTGGTTGAATATAAACTTTGGCTGGAAAGGGGTACATTAATACACCCTAAACCTACAATCGATGGAAACAACCTAAAGAGGTAGTTTAGAAAAAGACCAATCCATCTTCAGAATATGTAAAATTGAAACCTCTCCCAATTATCTTGTAACCATGTATCACTTTTAAAGAAAAATCCAACCAGTGAATTTTTTGGTTTCTGTAAACTGAATGTGCCTACTGATGCTATAAAAAGAGGGGGCAGGAGAAGGAAAACCTCCTTTTAGTATTTTTATTGTAATTATTTCTACTTAAGAGTGACTCCCAGGAGCTAGATTTTTGCCTACAGTAGAATTGGGTAAGAAATACCAGTGGAGCAATCCAGGAACACTGAAGGCTACATGCATTAGGTGAAGGTTAAATGTACAGAGGCATTTAATTAGAAAAACCTTACTTTTCTTTTAGTGGTGGCAGTCAAATTACATGCCTTTTATCAGTAGCGAAGGAATAGGATTAGGGAAAAAAGGAAATTCTCCTCGAGATCTTTTGTAATTTGAGATTTTAGTCCATCTGGAATTTTCCTCACCAAGGTAGAACTGGGTTTGTGAAATCCATTTTACCACAGGTTGGATGTTATATTCGTCTTTTTGAAGCTAACAACTGCCTGCTTGCCTCCTGACAGATACTCCAAGTCCCTTCCCTGAAATTTCAGCCTTTGATTTTAAAGAGGCAGGTTTTTAGTCTTTCCCTTATGGAGATATGGATAAAAAATTAAGGCAGTATTCTACCTAATAGCTCAGTAAGAACCTACCTGATTCCACCTTCCCACCATCTGGTCAATTCATGAAAAGTGGTACTAGGATAAAATCAACGAATGCTTCTAAGTCCGGCACTTTGATTTTATTAAGGCCATTTAAAAGCTTCTATGACATTATTTATATTTAGGATTTTGCTTTTTTTGCATTCACTTACAGTGACCCCCACAACATGATTTCTGGCTATGAGCCTGCACACAAGAGAAATGGAACACTCCTATAGCATTGCCCCGTAGACATCTCAAACACCCCAAACCAGAGAGATGAAACTGCTGCTTTCGGTACAAGCATATCCCCACTAGTTGGGCAGACAAGAGGGAGAACAGTGTTAAGAATAACAAAGTGTTTTATTTTGCTGCTAACATAACATAATCTAATATGCCACTGCTTCCGCAAGAAAAGTTTTAAAGAATTTAAAGAATTTTATATTGGACACTGAAAAACATGAGTTCTGTATATTAAACTTACAGAAGAAGGGGCGGAATGTGAGTTTTGAGGAGAACGAATTGCAGGAGGCATTCCTCTTACTGGGCTTGACCCATTCCCACCTTGGTACTGGAAAAAAGTAACCAAAGAAATCATCCGTTAACAAAACTAAGTTTCTTGAATACAGCCATTATATAATGTATTAGCAAAACTTTGATTATGTAAATGAAATGTAATACCCATTAGAGAAATTTGCATGGGGAATTATAAAAGACAAACATGTTAATGGCTGTGAGCTGTTATTCAAAACTTTCCAATTCTTTTTATTTATTTTCAGTATAATGCTATTTTACTCAAGCATTTGATTGGGAAACTATCACTGCTAGTCACCCCCTTATAACTTTAGATTTTAGGCAAAAGTGTTCTCTTGCAGGGATGTTAACAGTAGTGATATCTAATTCCTACATACTCAATCGCTTGCTGATTATCATAATTGATAATTCTGAAAAGCCTCCAGCAAGCAAGGATTAGCAACACTTTCACTGAAAGCCTTTGATCATGATTTTACAACCTAACTTCAGTCTTGTTTAATTCTGTATTTTGTGAAATTCTAAGTAAGCTAAACATAACAGGAAGCATAAAAGTAAATTGTTGAAAGTACATACAGTAATATTTTTGGGAAAATAGGGATTGTCAAGCTTCACAGGAAAGGCAAGGAAAGTACAACTGCAGTAAGGGTTTACATCCATTTCTCCCAATTCTTCCACAAAATAGAAATCTATTAGATTTCTATTAGATACTCATTGCAGGGGAAAATGCCATTAAGTCCATATATGTAAATTCAAGCAGCTGCCTGCCTGCAATTTGTACACAGAGCTAACACTGAGGAAATCAGGAGAAGCCCATTCTCCTACACATTTTGCCAGCTCATGCCATAAAGGTAAACAATAGCTGCATGTTTTTGATCTACATTTCCTGCCAAAAAATGATTAGAGACTTATAAGAGCATCTTTGCTCCAAGTTCTCCAGAAGAGACGTGCAAAGTTGGGATGTCTGCAGTTTTTTCACAAATCTGCACTGATGAAAAATTAGTGCTCAATGCATTCCTCCATGAAACTCACCTTATCACTGTCATGGCTGGGCCAATACATTAATATTCTATTAGCTTATAGAAGTTTTCAATTAGCATACATTGGAAGGGGGAAGGGCAGAAACACTATCCAGGATTTTCTCTTGAAAGTTTATGGTGAGAATACAGAGCAGAACATAAACTCTCTTTCTACAGTTCAACAGTTTCAGAAGACCTAATTAATTAAGACAAGTGTCATCTGTCTTTTCTTCCCACAGTGTTCTTAAACTCTATCAGGTAAAACAATATGACCAGTCTGAGCATTTTAAATTTATTTCTGATTTCCAACTACTATCTGGATATTATCTGTTTACAGCAATACAAGTTAGCTTTACAAAATACAAAAATATTATGGAAGTGAAGTTGAAATTTCATTGCTAAGACATATCTTCTTCCATGCCACTTAATCCTGCCTCTTTCTTCCAGTGAGACAAAGGATGTTTCTGCTCACCATTTTAAAAGAGCTCTCTTGGAAATACTATTTCGCTCCTAAACTGATACTGTAGAGTTGAACTAAGAGCACATAAAATACCCCGAAGTCAGACATGAAACCTCTTCCTCTTGGTACAACCTCACTTCCAAATCTGGCTATGTGTTCTGCATGATCTGTTCACATTAGCTAAATGGACAACAAGGAGGCCTGAACAATCCCACATGTATGGATTGCAAGGATTGGAAGTGATGGAACAGAAACACCTGGTCCTCAGGTACTGAGCTAGTTTGAGGTTTCTGACAAAAGGAACAAAAGTTGCTCCCCCAACCCCTTGATGACACTTAGATGCTGAGTAAAGACTTGTATAAAGTATGCCTTTGGCATGAACAACTCTTCAATTTATCCCTGTCTTTTAAAGATGTGTGTTCTGTTTATTCACTCTTTTAAAATGGTATTATTACTATTGTTAATTGTCTTGGACATCCCAGTGACTGGATGGAATGGTGGGCTAAAATATTTTAAATATATACAGACAAGACTCTTAAAGTAGACATAGGGAGTTAATAGTAAACTCAACCATTCTAACCTTCCCCATCAGCTCAGTTGTGTGTTCATCTTGGTAAAGCTAGAAAAGGGTGGGGATTATTTTTATTTAATGGAATGTGGGCAGCTGTCTTGTTCTGTCCATCCTCTCTACTGATTATCCTCAAGATGGCTGAGACCAACCCTATGAACTCAGCCTCACTTTACCCCAAGTCATTCAAACCCTTAGAGAACACTGTTGGGAAAGTTCAAGCAGTGTTTTATGACTCTGGAAGGTGTTAATTAAAAGCATGGTTCAAAGATAACAATAGTCAGGGTTTTGTGAACAGAAAGCCCCATCTCATATGAGAATGAATAATGTCTCCTGAAGCTTTTGTTCCAGAATGACATCCAAACCAGGTCAAAGTTTGAAAACCCTGACTTTAAGATAGGAATACACACTAGTAATTAAACAGAACAATTATTCTTTGGTTTCCTAAAGTTAAAGAACCTTTGGTTACTTTTTGTACATTAGAATGATAGAAGGAGAAAGAAGGAAAATCAAATAGCATTAAGCATTCGTTTTTTAATAGCTTGAGGTTTGTTTTTTGCTCTTTGCAGGGCCAAACACTCATATCAGCAGAAAATGTATCTAATCTGTATCATCTGCCAGAAAATTATATTGCTAATTTCGTAATATGAAATCTAAAGTACATGACCAATTACAAGTCTGTATCCACCAAATAAAGTTATATTTAACGTATGAACAGATAAATGCCATAAATTATAATATATCAAAATCAAACTTACTTCAAAATAGTCACTAATTTTGTGACCACGTGCCCCAATGGTTTTTCCTGAAGCAAAAACAAAAACATGGTTTATTTTTATTTTTTTTGAGACTTCAGGAGAGACAAAAAGCAGAATTGATGCTGTGTAGAACATAGAGAGATATGCAGCCTGTCAAGTATTTTTTAAATTTTCCTTTCTAACAGGTTCTCTTTAATATGGAAAGTACTTAAATCGATTTTCCCTTAAAAAAATCCATTTGACAAAATGGAAATATAATAAACCAATCATTTTTCAAATGGTCGAGTGCAGTGTTGTCAGGTTTCTTACACTTGGAGTGTTTATTTTGAATTTGTTACTGGGGACCTTTGCCTTTTCTGTTCTGTATACTTTGTTGCAGCAAACACAAAGTCTTATGACATCTTAGACTAACGTATCTATTGTGGCAATGAGCTTGTGTAGGCAAGAGACTACTTCCATCAACTGCTTGGCCAACTGTGTTCTTATTCTAATAATCCTAATTTGTTCCCACAGTTCATTCTATCTTGCAGATTCTGAATATAACTAATAGAAATAATTTAGGGAGCAAAAGAAATTTCAGCCGAATGACTGAGGAAACTAACAGTATGAAAACTGAAAGAAGTGGTAATTTATTGGTCAGATTTTATACATGATATGGAAAAAGAGAACATATCCTCAAAAATGCCAAAGGGAAACTTTTTATTTAGAGCTGGGTTCAAATAAAGAAGTGTCCCTTTGGCACCTTTGGGAATACATTCTCTCTTTCCACTACATTCAGTTTGGGTTCCTCCCTTCTGGTTTTTGTTTGTCAGATTTCCTACATGACAAAAGCATTTTAAGGACAGGTTGCTTACCTGTAACTCTGATTCTTCGAATGGTCATCTGTGAACTCACACACATGGGTTATGTATCTGCACAGAACAATCATTCAAAACTTTCTAGAGCTAAAGAGTTTTAGGTGGGAGTCCCACCCACCTCCCCTGTACATGCTCCAGGCATGGCACCCGCCTGCCTCTCAGTTCCAAGTCCACCACAGTGGAGGTATAAAAGAAAGGTGAGGCATCAAAGCACAGAGGAGAATGGGTTGTGTGAGTTCACAGATGACCACTTGAAGAACCACAGTTACAGGTAAGTAACCTGTCCTTCGTTGTCTCTGTGACTGACACACATGGGTGACTGGCAAGCAACACACTTGCCAGAGGAGGGAGATGTCATGCCAAAATTGAAGAATGAACTGCTCTGTCAAAAGCTGCATTGGTGCAAGCCCTAATATTCAGGTAGTAAGGTTTGATGAAGGTAGAAGGTTGAGCCCAGGTCACCATGCTACACGGCTGCAGAAGCAAAACACCGCTGAGAAGGCGGGAGAGGATGCTATGGCTCTGATCGAGTGTCCCTGTATTTGTAGGGGGGCAGGCAGACATGCCCGTTGATAGGCCAGAAGTATGGCAAAGACCACCCATTTGGTGAAGCACTGTGATGACACAGGGAGACTGTTTCTGGGTTCTAAATGACAGATTAATAAACAAGTAGTTTCTAAGAGACGATGTTCTGTGCAAGTAGAACGAAAGTGCTTGTATGACAGCTGGGGAATGAAGCTTGACCTCCATTGAGGAGGTAGATTGAGGAAGGAAAGTTGGCAGCACAATATCTTGAGTTAAAGGGAATTGCGAGAAAATCTTTGGAAGAAAAGAGCAGTCCAGGTGGACCACCACCTTACCCTTATGAAAAATCAGGAAACGTCGGTCGTGCCTTAGACCACACAGTTTGCTCACTCTCTTTGCTGAAGTAACTGCAACAAGGGAGGCCACCCTCATCGTGAGGAGCCTAAAGTCAGCCACAGCCATAGGCTCAAAGGGCTTGGCCGGCAGTTGAGCCAGTACCACTGACAGATTCTAGGACAGGACAGGCGGGGGAGGCTGGTGGATAGAGGTTGGCAAGGCCTTTAAGGGATCGTTTAATATGGGTGTGTGAGAAGAGACAGAAACCCTCAATGTTGTTGTAAATTGCCCATAAGGCTGCTAGGTAGACCTTGATGGACAACAGTGCTAGGACCTTAGATTCAGAGAAAGAAGGAAATCCAATATAGTCAGGAGACCACAGGATTTGGGGTTCTGTCCTGCTGGGGTGAGGAATTTCAGAAACGCCTTCACTTGGCAGCATATGTGGCCCTGGTAGAAGGTTTGCAAGAAGCAATTATTACCTTCGAGAATCCGTCGGAAAATTGGTGAAGTTGCCCACCTTCCATGCCGTGAGATGTCGATTCTCTAAGTTGGGGTGCCTGATCTCCCCGTTGCTCACTGTGAGGAAATCAGGGAGATGAGGAAGATGGAGAAAGGTATGGTTGGATAGGAGGAGGAGCATTGCAAACCACACTTGTCTGGGCCACCGCAGGGTTAGAAGGATGAGGTGAGCCAAAACCACAGTCTTCTGATCGCAAGTGAGCCATAGCAGGCTTCCCAGCTGAGAAGACCATCAAGGACGGACAAAGAGTTTGGAAATTGAGTTCCCGGAGGAAGTGCATCGGAAATGTACACCACTCCAGAGAATGTCAGACTGAACTGGGAATAGCCAAGAGCCAAATGTAATGGTCCATATCTGAACGGTAGACCTGTAGGAACTATGACTGGAGTGGTCTCATAGGAAGGAGCACTAGTGGAGTTACTGTAGTGGTGAAGGCCATGAGAACAAGAAAGCACTGGACGGTGATTGCTTGGCATTTGCAGACAGCTCTTAGTTCCTACGCAAAGTGTCATAGGGTGTCTGCTCTGTCTGTGGGTAGGTAGGCAGGCAAGGGCTTGTGTGGAGTCAAGAAGTGTCCTTGTGAACTGTCAAGTTTTAGATGGGATGAGACGGCGTTTTTCTTTGTTGACCTACAGACTGAGAGATTCCAGAAGCATCAGGGATATGTTGACGCTGAAGCGGTTGTGAAAGGGAGCTACGAAGAGCAAGTCATCTATTTATGGAAAGACAATGATTCCTTGAAATCTCGACTGTGCCACCACTACAGCCATACATTTCATAAAGACTCTCAGGGCCATGTCTAGGCGTGAAGGGGAGAACTTTGAACTGGAACAATTCGTTGCCCAAGGCAAATCTGAGAAAAGGGTGAGAAGCAGGGTGTATACCAATGTGGAAGTAGTCATCGCAAAAATCTATTGTAGCAAACCAGTCTTCCCGACACAGGAGAAGAAGAATGGAGGCTACTCTAGTCATCCTGAATTTCTTCAGGTGAATGTAGCAATTAATGTCCCAAAGGTCAAATATAGGTTGAAGATCATCATCCCTTTGGGGGACTGTAAGGTACCTGGAGAAGAAACTGATGGCCTTTTGAGCAGGGCAGTTTTTCTATCACGCCCTTACTCAAAAGTGTAATGATCCCCGAGAACACAAGTGGAGCAAGTAGAGCAGAAGATCCCTGTAGGAGGGATGTCTTCAAATTCAATGGAGTAATTTCAGGCAATGACAGAGAGTATCACTTGGTGGTGGTGATGGTCCACCAGGTGGGAAGAAAAGGTTCGAGCCTACTCTGGCAAAGGGAAGCTGGTGGTCGGGTCATTTAGTCATTTAGACTGATCAGGGTTTTTACCATTTGTAGGTTGACATTATTTACCCTGAATGGGTCTCCTGGAGTGGGAGGAAGACTATAAGCCTTGTTTGGGAGCTCAGTTCAGGCTCGAGTCATGTTGGTGCTGAGGTGCCATTGGCATTGCCAGTATGGACGTGGGAAGTTGGTAGAGGCCAATGAGGATTGGAATCTTAGTCCATCTTCCAGGAAGACGTCTTCATTTTGTAGAATCAGTCAAGGGTGTCATCTATGGATGCACTGAAAAGGGCTTTGCTGTCGAACGGGAGGTGCTCCTGGTGGAGTCCTGCAGTACAGAGCCAGGCATGATGTCTCAGAGAGATAGTGGCTGCCATGGCCTTAGAGCTGCAGTCAGCCATGTGGTGGGCTGTATTAATTTGTTCATCTGAGAGTCTGTGGGCTTCAGCTTAGAGTATCATCGCTAGGTTTTTGACGCCTTCTGGGAGACAGTCGAAGACAGTTGCTGCTTTTTCCATTAACAACTGTTGGCAGGCTGCCATGCATGCCTTGCAGTTCTCCACATGGAGAGCCAGGGCTGTAGTGGAGTAAATTCTGCATCCCACTGAGTCTAACTTTCTTCCCTCTGAATCCACAGGGGCAGAGTGAGGCTTTTGTCTTGGCCTTGACTGGGATGCTTCCACAAATATGGAATGTGGTGTGAGGTGTTTGAAGAAGAAGGAACAATCCGCTTCCTGAACCCTATACAGGTTTTCTATCTTTCTAGATGTGGGCAGGAGAGTAAAAGGTTTCACCCACGACTGCTTGATTACATGCAGTAGTGTTGGAAGCATCAGGACAGTAACCAATGGAGCTAAGTCTGGTCGTAGCCTTTTCAAGGCCGGGGCCAAGACTGGGACCAGGAGGACCGTAATCTTTGGTCCAAGAGATTATGCCGCTCTGAGGACTTGTTCCATGTGTGGCCTTATGTCATCTGACAGGGAGAGAAGGTTTTGATCCCCTGCAGCAGCATCTGGGGAGGAGGCTGAGGCCCAAACAGACGGGGTGGAGGATAAGTTTGAGCAACCATCGTCCTGCACCAAAGATGAGTCATTAAGCAGTGTTTCCACATTAGGGCCAACAATGGTTAGGTACGTTGCACTGCCAGCAGTGGCTGTGTATCAGCTCGTGGATCTGGGAGTTTTTTCAGGTTCACCTGGAAAAGATACCCTGTGAGAAGGTGTTGCACGGCTAGACGTTACTGTAGGTCATTCTAGAAAGTGAAGGAATAAGAATGTTGGTGATGGGAATGGTGACATAGAGAGTCTCTATTCCTGTAGTTATAATGGTGTCTTCTTGGCAGTGAACAGTCTTCATAAAGGGGAGGAGACCAGTAGAAGAGGAGGTGTCATAGTGGTGACGAAGAAAACTTCCCAAAGAAACAGAGGAAGCCGGTGAGCTGTGTCGGTACCAGGGGGATCTATGCTTCCTTGGAGAACTGTCTCAAGGGAGGTGATAGTACATTTCCGGTGACAAACTTTCCCGAGATTCACCTTCCAATACTGAACCTAGACACTGGATATTGCCTGAGGAGTTACGGTCCCTGTGGGAGTTGTAGTTTCTCTAGGATCAGCATCAGCAATAGCTTAAGAGTTTGAGATGCCGTCTGTACCAAGGGCAGCTGTTTTGGGACCAGCATAGATTTGGGTTTGATGACAGACTCTATCCTACAAGCCATCTTTTTCTTTTTTCAATCCCGGAGCCCCGGGGTTATCAGGGCGGTTGTTTCGGGACTTGGTTGATTTGACCTGTTCAGGCTCAACCGCTGGTACTGAGAAGCTGATTTCAAGTTGATGGTCTGAGGTGATGACCGAAGCTGTCAGTACTGCAAAGGCTGGTACTCCCAATACAAGGGATGGTTGCTCTGAAGGGCTTTCCATGATGGTGTGCGCTGGAAGAAGCTGAGAGAGAGCCAGGGCCGGCTTCTTGCAGATAGTTGCTGAGGCAACAGGCAAAGGCCAATTTAGTGCTGCTGAATTAGCTGCTTTGAGGACTTATTCCCACAGCAGAGCACTGAGGTGTCCTGTTCTGTTTTCCCCAGCATGCGTAGTAAAGGCTTGGCAGAGGGCACAGGAGTCCACCCTGTGTGCCTCTCCAAGGCAGAGAAGGCAGTTGGAGTGTCCATTGTTCAATGATATCTTCCCACCACAGCAGGTACAATTTTTGAAGAAGGCCTTGGAGGCCATGCACCCCTAAGAGGGAAGAGCATAAAGAGGAAGAAAAACCCAGAGAAAATAGGAAAGAAAGAGAAAGAAGAGATAAAAAAGGAGAACTCTGTTCAGAGTCCCAGGAGGGGACAGGAGAATTTGAGATTTTGCCATGAGGCAAGAAAATATTCCAAATGCTGCTAGTTGCTGTGGCAGACAAAAAGGCACTGAAAGGCAGGTGGGAGCCACGCCCAGAGCATGTGCAGAAGAGGTGGGTGGGACTCCCGCCTAAAACTCTGTTTGGCTCTAGAATGTTCCAAATGACTGTTCTGAGCAAGCATATAATCCATGTGCGTTAGTCACAGAGATCATGAAGAAGAAGATTACATACATTTGTTGTAATCTGATTGATCTTGTAGATCAGGGCAACACTTTACACCAATCACCACAATTCTTAAAAACAACCTCAAAGATAAAACCACCCCAAATTGCAGCAAGACTAAAAGTTTGAATCATGCCCAGTGTTTCTTTAACATAGGGGTGGGTAACCTCATTCAGCCTGAGAGCCAAAGTCAGTTTCAGAGAAGCTCCCAGGGACCACATTCGGGAAGGCAGGGGGAAAGGCAAACGGGGCAGGGCCCAACACACAAGAAATACCCAAAATATATCATAGTGTAGTTTAAAGCTCTTACTGAGGGTAACTATGCCTTAGGAGAGAAATTTCAACTTTTTAGAATGGGGAAAAATCGAAGAAAAGCTGGAAACATAGTAAATGATCTTGTCCCATTCTGCTCCAACTTGAACTTCCTAAATAGTTAAGTGTATTTTTTAAAAAATTAACACTTTAACAAAGAAAGCAAGCAGGCACTAACAATGAGAGCAAGCAGGCACTATGTAATATCCTGTTTCACTGAACTTCATCAGAAGCTGTCATTAAATTATCAAAGTTCTTTCTCCACGTACACCATTCTTTCAGTTCTCTCCCCAAAACGACCATCAGCTACCCAAAAGCCAAGGTCTTCCTAAAACATCTTGTTAAATGCTTCTTTGTTCTCTTCAGTTACTATCCATCTTGAAACCTGTAGATAACCAACTAAAAGTCTGCTGGCTTCTATTCTACCTTAGCTACTGTAAATTTCTTACAAATACACATAACCTATTTAGGAATTTAGAACTTAGTGCCTTTTGTTTCAACAATGCATGTGTATATTTTAGTGTTGGATCTTTTGTTGGGATTAATTGCTTATTAGCCTTTAGGAACTGCATATTTTGGTTTATTCCATGTATAACAGATATGAAAACACTTTGCAATAAAATGTATATATTACTTTTGTGTATATTAGAGTTAATCAAAGCTATGGTTTTCCCAGTAGTAATATATGGCTGTGAGAGCTGGACTATAAGGAAGGCTGAGCGCCGAAGAATTGATGCTTTCGAACTGTGGTGCTGGAGAAGACTCTTACGAGTCCCCTGGACTGCAAGGAGGTCAAATCAGTCCATCCTAAAGGAAATCAACCCTGAGTGCTCATTGGAAGGACAGATAATGAAGCTGAAGCTCCAATATTTTGGCCACCTAATGCGAAGAGAAAACTCCCTGGAAAAGACCCTGATGCTGGGAAAGACTGAAGGCAAAAGGAGAAGGGGACGGCAGAGGATGAGATGGCTAGATAGCATCACCGATGCAATGAATATGAACTTGAGCACGCTCCGGGAGAGAGCGCAGGACAGGAAGGCCTGGCGTGCTATGGTCCATGGGGTCACGAAGAGTCGGACACGACTGAACGACTGAACAACAACAACATATTAGAGTTCAGTGGTTTCATTATATCAGTTCTGTGCTTTTGAGCACTTTTTGGTTGTCTAGGCTAATATATCAACTGCAACCCTATCTGGATAGAGATAGCCTTAACCTCATCTTGTATGCCACCAAGTCCTCCTTCCCGGCTCCGATTGTGATCAGGGTCGGGTCCCTTAAAAAAAAAAATTGCAGTCCCTTTTGTGCAAAAGGGGCTGCGGAAAAAAGAAAGCACCCTGTCTTCAAAAATCAGATGGGGGGGAGCCCAACCTCCCACCCACCATGGGTTGTGTTGCCACAAGGACACATGGCAGAGGGCTGGATTTCCACCCCACATCCAATTTTCAGGACGGGGCCCTTTAAAACCTTCTGCAAGCCTATGGAGAACTATCTCCATAAGCTAGCATAAGGACTTAAACAAGCCCCATCCTGAAAATGGGGGATGGGGAGGCAAAATTGAAGCCCCCCCTGGGACTGTTTTGCCCCCACAGTCCTTGGGGGGGGGGCTTGGATTTCACCCACCCCACCCCCATTTTCAGCTTTTAAAAAAAAATCCGTTTCTGTTCTTGCACAAAAACAGGACTGGGAAACTTTTTCCCGCACTTCCCCATAACCGGGGAATGTGCGCAAATGTAGCTTAAATTTTTTTCCACTTTGCCACTGCTATGCACCTGTGCACCAGTGGGACACCAAAGGATACCAGCTTCCCCACACACACACGCTTGTATGTTACCCAAACATGCAGAGGTACAGGCAGGGAGAGCCGGTATCCAGCCCTGTAGATGTCCGTCTCTGCTTTGCTGCTGTTAGCTGTCAGTTTTGACAGCTATCAAAAGCAAGGCAGAGAAAGCGATCCCTATGGGAAGGTGGGAAAGCACTCCGTTTCTACTGAAGAGGCAGGGTGCCTGGCAAAGGGAGGGGTGGCAGGTGGTGCCCATACCCATTCTCCATGCCTGGCACCCTGGTTTCTTCTGAAGAAATGGGCGCCTCAATTTATTTTTCCTTTCCTTGTTCCAATCTTGTGCAAGATTGGAATGAAAAAATACAAAAAATATGGAAGGGGCAGGGAGTGGATGGCCAAGTGTGGGACCCCCGCTGGTATGTCCCCCCCACCCTGTCAGGAGAAGGATCTCAAGTACCTTAACATGGTACATAACAATGTGATGTGGCTGCAAAAAAGGCAAATGCTATTTTGGGCTGCAGTAATAGAAGCATAGCTTCCAAATCCCGGGAAGTACTAGTTCCCCTCTACTCAGCACTGGTTAGGCCTCATCTGGAGTACTGTGTCCAGTTCTGGGCACCACACTTTAAGAAGGATGCAGACGAACTGGAGAGGGTTCAGAGGAGGGCAACAAAGATGATCAGGGGACTGGAAATGAAGCCCTATGAAGAGAGACTGAAAGAACTGGGCATGTTTAGCCTTGAGAAGAGAAGACGGAGGGGAGATATGATAGCGCTCTTCAAGTACTTGAAAGGTTGTCACAGAGAGGAAGGCCAGGATCTCTTCTCGATCATCCCAGAGTGCAGGACACGGAATAATGGGCTCAAGTTACAGGAAGCCAGATTCCGGCTGAACATCAGGAAAAATTTCCTGACTGTTAGAGCAATACGACAATGGAACCAATGACCTAGGGAGGTGGTGGGCTCTCCCACACTGGAGGCATTCAAGATGAGGCTGGACAGCCATCTGTCAGGGATGCTCTGACTTGGATTCCTGCATTGAGCAGGCGGTTGGAGCAGGGGGTTGGCCTTGTAGACCCCTTCCAACCCTACTATTCTATGATTCGATACCCACTTACCTGTGGGATCTCCACACATGCCAAGGTGGGCCAGCACCTGGGGGGGGGCACTTGGCCATCCACTCCCTCCAAGTTCCCCCACCCAAAAAACACAATTTCTCCAGTTCAGGGGAAAGGTGCTTCTTGCAGCTTGCCTTTTAAGTCAAAGCATGGGAAGCATCTTTCTACCGAACTGGGGGGAAATGGGTTTTGGGAGGGGAGTGGATGGCCAAATGGGGGACCCCCTGTAGTGCTAGCCCACCCCAGCACAAAGGGGGGTCCCACAGGTAAGTTGGTGTTAAAGACCCTTCTGCCCGCCCCGCGAAGTGGAAGAAAGGATAAGGGTCTTAAAACACCCACTTCTTGAGGGATCCCTCTTTGTGCCATGGTGCACCAGCAACCCAGGGGGGTTCCACATGTGGCTATCTAGTTCCTCCCACCCCCTTCCTTGCCAATTTTTTTCATTTCTTCATTCCAATCTTGCGCAAGATCGGAACAAGGAAGTGAAAAAATTGTTGTGCCCCATTTTTTCTGAAGAAGAAGGGCTGTCAGGCATGGGGAGAGGGGTGTGAGTGGGTGCGGGCACCTCCTGCCATCCCTCCCTGTGCCGGGCACCTCTTCTCTTCATTAGAAACAGGGCACTTTCCCACCTCTCCATAGGGATCAATGTCTCTGCCTTGCTTCTGACAAGCTGTCAAAACTGACAGCAGCAAAGCAGAGACAGCACTCTGTACAGGGCCAGATACCAGCTCTCCCTGGTTTGAGCAACATGCAGGGGTGCAAAGGGGAGCAAGTCAGTGTCCTTTGGTTTCCCACTGCTGCACAGCTGTGCAGCCTCAGGAAACCGAAGAAACAAAAAATAAAAAGAGCCCCATTTGCACACATTCCCCAGTTACAAGGAAGTGTGGTAAATGTTTCCCAGTCCCGTTTCTGCACAAAAGCAGGACCAGGGGAGTGGGCGGACCCCGATCACAATCACGATTGGAACCAGGAAGGGAGGATCAGTGGGGTGTAGGGGGCAGAGGGCAGCCACTGGCACTGGCAAGGGGGAAGGAGCATGTGCAGTGGCTTGGCCATGAACACGAAAGGCAATCATGGGCCACTGTGCAAGAGCGGCAGGGATCTCTGCTGTTCTTGTGAAGTGGCTTGCTGCCTGATGCCCTTTAGCCATGGTGGGCTGGCAGACAACACGCCAACCCATCATGAGTAAAATAACCCTTACTGCAGGCCGCGGGTTCTCAGAGTTGGTGGTTTGGGAAAAACAGCTCACCCTGAGAAGCACAGTCCAGGTACGCACGACACGCTAACCAACAATGGTTTCTTCAGGAAAATAAACCATCATTGATTAGCATGTCGTGTGAACCCAGCCAATGTCTTGTATGTGGGGCACCTTTGATAATTGTCCATAAACTTCAGCTGGTCCAAAATAGGGCAACAAGGTTTTTAACTAGGACTGGTCAATATGATCACATTATGCTAGTGCTTTGACATCTGTACTGGCTTCTAATCCATTTCTCAGTCCAATTTAAAGTGCTGGTCTTAATCTTTAAAGTTCTAAATGTCTTGGGACCAGGATAGCTGAAGGATCACCTTCTCCTACATATACCTATGTGGACCATAAGATCTGGTGCCCCTGCCAAATTAAGTGTGATGGTGGCTACTAGGGAGAGGGCCTCTTCCAGTTATGGAATGCTCTCCACACAGAAGCTTGCCTGGTACCCATGATGTAGTCCTTCAGTGCCAGGCAAATAACTTTTTATTCTCCCAGGCTTTTTAATCTTCTAATCTTAAAAATCTTTTAGTAATTACAGATATATATTGAAATTTCAAGATATATGAGAATTCTGATACTGTTGTGAGTTTGCTAGACTGATTTTACTTCTGTTGCCAATTTTAAGCATAAAATTATGTTATTTCTATATATTTTTTGGTTTTGACGTTTATTGTAAGCCACCTATAGCAACTTTTTTCTATTGGGAAGTCTAAAAATGTAGTAACTAAATAAAGCCAGGTGTAGTAGCATGAGCCCTTTGGCACAACACGAGCTCAAGACTTGATTTGTGAACTGGACTCAAACTACAATTTTTAAAATTCTATTTCAGATGGTGAAGACACAGAGATGCAGGATTATATAATTACTGTGCAGCAGCATTATAATGGCCACACACACATATTTCAAAGTTTATGCCATAGCAACTTAAATAATACAAGTCACTTTTCTGACATTTTTTAAGTATGTGCAGTCACATTTAATCTGGATCATCATATTCCCCAAAGTTAAATGAACAGAAACCAGGCTCTGCATGAGCACGTATCTATGCATAACCAGCACAAAGACTTTTGTACTTTGAACAGTCTACAAAGATAAGAAAATGTACTTTGCCACAACATTTTCTCCAGGACCCAGCGCACATTATACCCACAGCACTGCTTGATCTCCCCCTTTTTGTGCTAGAATGATGTATTGAACGACCAATCACTGACAAGAGTCGAAGCAAATAAACAAAGCAGCAATCAGATAGAACTTCCAGTTCCAAATCTTCATATCAGTAGAAAATACTATTTACCAATTCCAGTGTAAACAAAATTCGAATAGTAACCCCCAACTTGAAGCTATTTTCTGTTACACTCTACTTCCTCTCCAGTAGACACAGCTCCAAAAAAAAATTCTATCTAAAAAAGAATAAACGAAGAGACAGGACAATCTTTTATAGATGCTAATAAACAGGCTATGAATGCCTATTAAAAGAAGTATACCCAAACATAAAACATGCAAGCCTGTCCCTTTTGAATTAGTCTGAGACTTTCAAGGGTCTGAATCCCAAGGACTAACAATGTTCACTTGATTTCATTATTTTTACATTTATTTATTACATTTTTATACCACCCAATAGCAGAAGCTATCTAAGCGGTTCATAACTATTTGTAAAACCCTTTTTTAATTGTACCATTCACTTTGTCACACTTTAATATTAATGTATAGAGGGAAAATGAAAAAAGAATCATTTAAGGTAATAATGGTTTTGATTGTTCACCTGAAGACAACATTACTATGAAAGTAATGAGTCACTCCAGTGTTTTCTGGAAGAAAATTAACTCCAGAAGCCATATTTGTGCAAAGCACGGCTGGAGTTCAGAAATCAGTGAGGAGGCAACCATAATACATATGAGCAAAGATCAACTTTTCCATAAGACTACCTGGATTTTTCCCCCAGTCCAGCCACAAAAGCCAAACACCAGTCATAAAGTAACACTAACAAAAGGAATGCATGGTATGACTTGTAACAACCCACAGAAGTGTATAATATTGTTGCAAGAAGTTGAAGCTTTACAGAATGACACATTTTGATCAGCTGAGAACTGTACATGATGTCTAACTGATGCAATACCGTGAGTATCATACCTTGACTGCTTTCACTCTGGTTTTCTGCTTTCCTTTTTCTACCCCTGGAAGGTTCCAATTGTTTTTTTTCAGGAGTCTGCAAAAGACCAAACATGCCTTTCAATGCAAAAGAAGTGCAGTTTTGCCCATGCATGTATTAAAAAGAAGCATTCAAACAAAAAGCAGCTTCAATTATTTCCAAGATGACCCACAATTTTATTTTTGTGTTAAGTTACCAGGACTAGAGACGTAAAGTTTCTGGAAATTTTGAGGCCATGGGGGGGGGGGGAGTGTGTGTTTATCCAGAAAAATTGGAAATTTTTGAAAAATTGAAAAATAAACAATACTTATTTTGTTAGCACTCTTTACAGATCTAAAGTCACTTTGTTGCTTTAAGACAGCCTTCCCCAACCTAATGCCCTTCAGGTATTTTGGACTCCCATCAGTCTCGGGCAGCATGGCCAATGGTCAGGAGTGCTAGGCCCTGTAGTCCAAAACTTCTGGAGGGCACCAGTTGGGCAAGGCTGCTTTAGGAACATACAGCAGCCTTTCTGTTCCTAAAGTTATTTTATGTGTGTCTTAGTTTGCTCTTAAAATTATCATTATATTTAAAAACTTTTAAAAGTAAACTAGATTAGATTAGATAGATTAGAAGTACATTAAATGACTGCTACAACATCAGAAGCACAGGACTCTACAGAATAAAACCCAAGCTGTCAAGAATGCACATTTACTGTCAAGAATGCACAACTGTGACTCTACTCACATGTTGGGAAACCAAGCATAAATGTTTATCAGTAAAAATATACTTTAGATCAATAGTTTTAATAAGGAATGAAAGAACTAACTATGCTGGGAATATTAAATAGAGGATTAAAAATATTTTTCCCCATGGCTTCATTATTTCCAGACATTTTACATCTCTAGTCTTTCTATAAAAGTGTTCTCATTACATAGTTTTTAGAAATCATTTGGGGGGGGAGTAAAGACTGGGTAACAATATATAAATACTTTGTCTTAAATTCTAAAAGGAAGTATTTCATAATCCAACGCTGTTCAATTTTGGGGGGAAACACAAAAACGGTCCTCGGGGAAAAACAGAAAAAAAACCTGGGCGTTTTTTTCTGGAATTTTCCCATTTTTTTCCAGGCCTTCACGTCTTTAACCAGGACTACTTCATTTTATTACTGTACTAAACTAAATTGAATGTTTTACTAAAAATCCTTTTATTTCTTTAATTTGCTTGTTTATAAATATTGAAAACATGCATATGTCCTGCCTCTTAACAGTTACATTTACTGTTATAAGCTAAAAAATAACGGCTTAGATTCAAAATAATGCCAAGCTGTTATGCTCACATGAGGAGGCTCTTCTACTCACACAACTCCTTCTGGAGGCAGTCCCCACAGCTCCCCAAAACCCGTTCTGACAGTTAGGTGACCCTCCTTCATGCGTTCATCAGGGCAGAAATCAGTAAGCCCTGATGGACACAGGAAATACCTTCTGCTCATGCGGGGGAGGGTGTGTTTGATCCAAGTCATTAATTTTGCAGTTTTTCATTTTAGTTACCAGATAGTTTTTAAAGTGCTTGTACACATTTAAATATAAGACAGGATTGGATCCAGTGTTCTTATGAGCTGAACACTGCTCAGAGGATACCTTTGCTGGAGGAGGAAGGGAGACAATTTTTGTAGATTCCTTCCTCTCCTTGTAGCTCCTGAAAGCCTGTTCCATAAGAGTTGGAGGACCCTTCAGGACAGTGCAGGAGGTAGCACTGGAGTTGCAGGGACAAACTGGTGAACATTTCCTCCCCTTGTCTTCCTCCAGAAGGATCCTCTACTGGGTCTCATTCCCTGCCATGAATGGAAGCTCTTCCATTCAGTAAGAAGCTCTTCCATTCAGTAAGGAACACTCTAGATCCAATCCATAACACTTTCATGCTTTACTAGGACACATACTCCAAGATACTACTAGGATACATGCTCCAGTATACTTGTAATATCCAAATTGGACATTAATATTATTTTTCTTATCATCCCCGCACTAATTGTAATAAACCTGCTAACTCTAAAGCAGAAAAAAAATCCAGGACAAAAGTTACTGTAATCAGTTCAATCATAAAATATCAATAGGAAGACACCATTACCATTTCTAGTATACAACTGAAATCCAGGAATAGTTTCTAAAGAAATTATACCACTGCGTAACTTTGAACCAAAATAGCATTTTCTGAATTCTTTGCACTTCAGCCACAATCCAGCAATGTGATCTAAAACAGATGACCCTTCTATCACTTTGGAATGCTACGAAAGACTACCAAGCCCCGCTCAAGAGAAGCTGCTATGTGCCAAACCTTATATACTAGCAGAGTTGCTACATGCACTAACAAGTATATAAAATGACAAAGGTAAGGAAAAATAACACATGCCCTGTTTTTAAACGTTCCAAATAATTTTTTTAAAAGTTATTTTCCATCATTGTAATATGTAGTTTTAATTCATGCTATAAAATCTTAATTCTAGATTTACTAATCCAGAGACTAGGCTGGAAAGACCTACTTTAGGCACACTGGAGGGATTGGAAATGCTAAGTGGGATGTCTGACTTTGATATGGGATGGTGCTCTCCTCCCCTCCACCTTTACAATCCCTTTCATAGAGACTACTCCCCTCCAGCCACCCAGATATGTGAAACTTGCTGTCCCATTCTTTGAATCCCACCCATAAACTACATTTTATATTCAAGTACTCTGGAAAAAATCACAAGTCATCAGAAGGTTCTTTTAAAAATAAGTTCTTTATCATTTTCAGGATAAAACTGCGTTATAGAAACTCTATTTAATTTCTAAAACCTTGAAAATAACATTATGTAATTTGCATTGCTTTCACTGTTTTAGAAATGTGAAAACAGAGCTGCTGATAGACCATCCATTCAAAAGGTGTTGAGTCATCAGAATTACAGAAATACTGACATATATAAGAAATAGCTTCTCCTAGAATGTTAAGGAACTTGTAGCAGTACAGGTGACCAACAGCAGATTGTCCTATTTTAAGGTCATAGGTTATGAGCTTTACTTCAGAGTTTACAGTGCATAAGGATAAAAGTGTTTTAAATCAACTCTAACCAGAATAAAATAGCCAGAGATTTGAACACAGTTTGAACTTGAGCCATCACCCATAACAGTGCATTGAATAATGAATCTACAGGTTTGTAGACACTGATCCAGTTCACAGGATCACTGCAGCTTAAACAGCCACAGCGTGGGGTGTGCCAGGGACATTTGCCTAATTACACGCTGGGCACAGTTTGTCGTGTCATCTGAAACTGGGCAGCATGGCTTGTTTGAAGGAGAAACAAGCCTCAGATAACTCAAGAACTGGCCATAGGTTATTTGAGCGTTGTTTCCCCCTCAAACAAGCCATGCCACCCAAATTCAGACAACACAATAAGCTGCACCTAGGTGGTTAATTAGATAAATGGTATGCACTGCAGCTTAAACAAGCCACCATAGTTTGTTTCAGCTGTGGTGACTGTGCGAACCAGGCCAGCGTGAATCCTGTTATTCACACAATGCACTGAAACAGTTTTAGGGTACATAATCTCTCTGCATTAAAAGTATATAATATTTCAAGGAAGCTACAGAACCAAAGTAAAAACATTTAGGGTACTAAAGAAAACTGTCATTGGTTCATTGATCTGCCACCCAGAAAGTATCATTTTATAGGATGTATCCCAAAATGTCATTTGCAAAGTACCAAATCAATTAGCACAAGCCCTGTATAACGCTTAAAAATGATCTTCCTGAAAGTGTATCAAAACATTGGTGCTCTCCAAATCTTCAATACAAAAATATTTTAATTTTAAACTGTACAGGAAAAGGCACATGTCTTCCTTTTAAGAATAAAGACTACTCAGCACAATTATAAAAAATATAGAGCTATGCAACCTTACATCAATACTGTCACTTTAACTATTTCATACCTCTGATTCTTTGTCACTTAGAGATCCCAAGCTTCCAAAACTGTGATTAGAACTCTCATTATTTGTTGAGGCCTGTTAAGAAATAAAGGAGTCAAATGATAAACATTTTAAACTGCTCATTACAGAGCTAATAATGTGTTACTAGCAGTGTTCATGCTTCAAAAAACCTTATGAACTACACCAGACTTCCACAGCCTCCAGCTGTTTTGTACTGTAACTCCCAGCATTCATGACCATTGCCTCTGCTGGCTGGGGAGTTGAAGTTCAAAGCATCTGGAGGGTACAAGGATAGGGAAGGCTGATGGCCACATGTGTTCTGGTCACTGTGTAAGCAGAAATAGGGGTTCTGATACAACCAACAACACATGCAACAAATTCTATAGGAAAATGTGGAGAGCAAGGCTCCAGGTAGCCTGTGAACTTCAGCATTTTCTCTTGTACCTCACTGTGACATTTTGTTTAATGCATTTATTGAAGGAGATCACTTTTTAAAAAGAGACAAACATTAATGTTGTACAGTGCACATTCCTACTTGCCTTTGCTCCAACACTACAGCTTCCTGTACTCCCAGTGCTGCCACTCACTACTCCTGTGAATCTAGCCTCCAACAATTCCTGCCTTCTTGGATCCAGGCTATGAAGCTCATCCATTGCACCTAGAAAACATTTTTTGTTACAGAATATATAAGTGCAAACAGTGTCATATCACTACATGCATTTTTACTGTTTTTTCCTACATTTTAAATGAAGTTTTATAATTATACAGTCTTCATCAAGAAAGGGGTATCTTTGTTCTAGTAAAAATTCACCAGTGTTCAATCTGCACAGAAGTCCTATGGAAAGCACAATCCAAGATACATACCATATATTATATCCCATCTCCAAGATTAGAAGAAATTATCCTCGTTATATTGCTGTACGCACAATTGTATATTTGTGATTCATAGCAGTGTTTTCCAGAAATCAAACTATTTCAACAGATTTCTAGGATTATTTTAAAAACTCTGTGTAAAGGCAATAGTCACCTCCTGCAGTTGCTCCCCAGCAACATTGACATAACAATCCTCCATGGATTTATCTAATCCTGTTTCAAAGCCATTTTAGCAAGAGGCCATAACCACATCTTGTGGCAGTGAATTCCATACTAATGTATGGAATTAGTACTGGAGTGCATCATGCACTGCATGAAGTTCTTCCTTTTGCCTGTCCTGAAACTCCTGCCAGTCAGTTTCATTGAAGGATCCCAGGTTCTAATATTATGAAAGAATCCACTTTCTTCACAACAAACATAATTATGCAAAATCTCTATAGTTTCTCCCTAAACTAAACTGTAAGTGTTTTGGCCTCGTGCAGAAGATGCACCTTTTGTTCAGGCATAGTATGAAAGCTAGTCCAGGCTAAAACAGGCAGTAGATTTTAAGCACCCCCTCCCTGCCCCCCTGCAACCCCCTGATGAAAGCAAAACTGGTTTTGAAACTTTGGGGACTAGACAGGAAGGAGGATCCCTTTTATTAGCTATTTAGATAGTAATCTTCTGCGAATTGCTAACAGACAAAATGAACAGTACTATAATCAGGTTCCTTCCTCAAGAAGGAAAGTACTACTTCATTGTATAATCTGAACTTAAAATGTCTATCATCCATTCCCTCTATGTCAGCAAAGCCAGAAGATACACACACACACGCACACACACACACGCACCAAGAATAATTTTTCAATCCTTGCTTCACATTACTAATAATCAAGATATAGACACTTGTATGTTATTGAAATCTCATGAAAGATTTGCCTGAGTTGTCACACAGTAGATACACTGGGTCCAGAGAACAAAAAGTGTAAGGACACTCATGCAAGAGGTCTTGCCCACCCTTTCAACTACAGCCCACTGAGTTGCCTGGAAAGTCTTTCCTAAGAGTTAGGGTACCTTCTGGAACAGAAGGGGACAGGGGACAGTCCACAGTGGGAATGGACTGAAATTGGACAGAAGCACTTTGTTTGCATGAGCTGATTTTGTCCAATTCCCACTTTAGCCCTCCCCCATAGCTTTTCAGAGGACATAGGGGACTGTAGAGGGGAGAAGGGCAGGGAAGTCCCCTTGAACGAGTGTCCTTACACTTGTGTGTCTCTGGATACAACCAATTCTAACTATTACTTTCCAAATCCACTAAAACAGCACTTCAAGAACCAAAACAAAAGACTGCATATACCACTAATCAACTTACACTAATGAACTGTTACCACATTTGCAAAGAGACTGCCAACATGAGTCTTGCAAAGCTACATTAGATTCTCTGCTCCCTCAGTCATAGGCATATAAAGCATACCTACTGAAACTACTGATTGGAAGGGGCAATCCTATGGCCCGTAGACAGCATCTGGGGGGCAATCGGACATTTCGGATTCCTGGATCCAAAGTCAGAGACAGCACTCCACCCTCATATCCAGGAATCCGCATTCCCCACCCGCAACCCCTTGAAGCCAGCGTGGAGAAAACCACTCTGGCAGCCTCCCCAAGGATGCAAAAGCAACCTCAGAGAGGAAGTAAAGGGGGCATTTCTGTGGCTGGGGAGGGGACTGGAGAAGCCAGCTTACAAAGTATCCCCAAACCTCTCCAGCCTACTTCCCTCCCCCTCCGCAGCACCCCAGCTACAAGCAAAAAAGACCATCTAGCAAAAATGCAAAGTGGGAGCAGCACAGTGGTGAAGATCACCCCTGCAGCTCCTCCCACTCTGCCCTGGATGCCTGTAAGCTTCCAGGTTCGGAGGCTTACAAGCATCGGGATAGAATTGCATGCTAAGTCACATGTTTCAAAATACCTGTTTGCAACTGTGCATTTTAACCCCACAAGTCAACACACACCTAGCACGGGTACTGCCAATATGAAAGAGGAACATGACATACTAATAATTTTAATACAAGATAGCTTTGTAATGGAAATGCTTGAAGGCTGCAAAATTGATGAAATGTTATTTGTTCACAGCTATAAGGAGAATCATTCAATGAAACTAAAACTGAATCCACTTCAGTATGGAGAAACTAACAATGTAATTCCAAAGTTTAAAGACCCTGGCTATATTCTGAGAAGTGTCCCATCTAAAAGAGACAGAGGCCACAATCTAGCAGAGTTCAATACACTTGTGCAATTGATTGCAATGGGTTCCATCCAATGTTACACAAGCAGAAGCCTGCTCATGTGACAGGGTACTTTCCCCCTTTCTTCTCCACGGCAGCCTCCCAAAAACCCTCTCCATGGTTCAGGGGACCCTCAGGAAAGGCCTGCAGTTCAGTGGGCTGCAACAGGAGCATGGAATTGCTGGAATTCAGGAGCAGCTGCCTTATATTAGCGGGGAACTCATGCAGGAACCTTTGGATGCAACCCAATGAGATTTCCTAAGTGCACATAACTACAGTGAGTTGTAGACACTGTATTCTTGCTTCATAGATATTAAGTTATGTAGCTGACTTGGGACACGAGCTTTTTATCGCCAACAGCCTACTTCATCAGATTCATTCATTTAACCAGAAACTGATATTTTAAGATTTCTGTAATGAAATTGCCACCTGATGTCATCTGGCCCACAAAAGGCTGGATGATTCACCACCACTCTGAAACTGTTCCCCATCCCTGTATTATATTGACACATGTATTACCTCCTGTCCATCCCACTCTCCTCTTGCCGGGTGCTATGAGAACAATGCTAACATTTAGGAGTCAAGCAAAAACAAGCAACTGAGAAAAAGTGTAAGCAAATGCATACAGAAAAGTCTGCTTTTCTAAATATCATGCTTAACACACACTGAAAACGTCATAGTCCATTATGCATTTCGCATGTTGTAGTGCCAATCAGTGAAACAGCACAACTCATTTGTTTTACTTCAAGACATGCAAAGATGAAAAAGAGAAATAAATGATAGTGGGAAGAACTATGACAATGACAGTCTGAAATAATGTTCTCCATTAGTTATAATACAAATAGTTCTACTAATGGCCTTCTAAACACATAAGAATACTCGTCATTTAGTTAACATATGATACTGAATTCAGTGAACTCTATTCACTAAACATATGATACTGAATTCAGTGAACTCTATCCACAACTGAAGAGCTAGTCATTTCCACACAAGGACTTTCAGATGCCTTCATTTTTACATTCGGACACACAAATTTAACTCAGTTAAATGGAAATACTATGATCTGAGCTCAGTGGGACTAGCTCTACTTAAATCTAAACATTTAGGTTTACATGGGTTATAGATCTGATTATTGGTTGCCACTGGAAATACTTTGTAAACATGAGCTATATTTTCTTCCAGAACTAGCCAACATTGATAAGCCACAGTAAATGACATGAACAGCTTTTGCACAGGAACCATGTATACCAAATGAATGAATGAAGTTGCACAGATCAGTATTATACGTCAGCAGACTAACTACACTTTTAAAACTCACCACGTCTGAACGTATACCCTTCCTCCCCATAACTAGGGAAGAGGAAGAATGCTGCTGATGGTGGAAGCTAGAAGATATTGCATGACAATCCTGAATGGGGGTATGTGTGTGAAATTATATATTTATGCTGCTTTTCAAAACTGAAATGCTTGCATAATCCTATCGTACTCCTATAACATAATACTATGAGCCACAGTGTTTACAGATTAACTGCACTGAAATACAAAGCACTGCACTTAGGGCTTTATCTTGGAGATCTGGCTACCATGATAGAAGGTATTTTAATTTAAGATCCATCAGTTGCCTGCCCAAAGTGATGTGCAATAAAAGAACTAAGAGAACTTCAGCTGTATTTTCTGCAGAAATATGCAAGTGACACACTGGATCACAAACGTTTAACTTCCCAACTTGATCCAGGACCATTCTTAGTCTAGATTCTCAAAGAAACCTGAGTCAGCAACTAATTACCATCCATTGTAAATAAGACTATAATTTTGCACCAAAATCATCAATATTGCCTGAACAAATTTTAACTCCATGAGAGCATCTTGATCAGAAGCAACACTTGACATATTGTCCTTCTTCTAGCTCTTACCATTTCTCTCTATATGCACATATACACACAGCAAGCTAACCATTCTGTTCCCAGAGCTATTTTCCATCCCACATATTTCTACACCAAAAGACTTGTATATCCTTTCTAAATTCTGCAAGTTAATCTTGAGAGATCTACCCCAATAGAATAAACAATCTTCTCAATTTCTACCAACATTGCAATTTGTGGTGTAACCTTTGGATAATCTATTTTCAGAAGCTACAAATATCTACTTCAGGGACTGCACTGTATTTTTTACAGTTTTTATAGTCCCAGGCAGCGATGTGGGGTAGAACATTTTATGGTGCTTTATTTTTCCACAGAAAAATTTACATTTCGTACATTCATTAGTAAGAATAATGGCTGTCAACTGCAAATACAGTATTAGGCAAGCTTGGCAGTTTCGAAGTTTTAGATGAGTTCCTGTCAATATATCATGAACAGTTCTATGGGTTGCTAAATTTTATTAGTGTGTCAACAATTTTCAGTATCTTTGGGGGGGGGGTCTTCAATTTAAATAATGTAAAGGAAGTACATGCTATTGTCTTTAAATTTTTACAAGTATTCCAATAAAAATTCTACATACTATTACACATTAAGTGTGCTTTAATTTCCCCCCTCAAATATCTCAGGTCAAATACTTGTGGTGTGTTGGGATAAAAAATGAACCTGGGATATATATTTTTGGCTTGGTTGTTTACTAAATACAAGTTAAGTGAACTTGCTAAATTAGATAACTCTCTAGGACAATCTTCCACAATCTGGTGCAGATGTTTTGGATTACAACTGCCAGCATTCCTGGATATGCTACCTGGGGCTGATGGAAATTGAAGTCCATATTACCTGAAGGACACCAGGCTGGGGAAGGCTGTTCTAGGGCATTTTCCAATTCAGAATTTCCCAGAAACCCTTCATCACTAGACCCAGGAGAGATACCAGCTGCACCAGATGGTACAAGCATACAACTCAGCCTGAGATCCAAATGATCCCTCCAGAACTGCCTCAACTGCTTTTCTCCCCATGGAGATTACTTCTCGTCTTGAAACCCCATCACAAGAAAAATGGTTAAGAGAAAATTTAAGTGAGAACCGTCCAGACAGGTAAGGGTTGAATATCGCCCTCCCATCTACCCACCCCTTCTGTACTTTAGAACACTTCCATCCCTCTCTCTACTTTACAAGAATTCAGCAGGGACCTGCATTAGAACACATGTCTACCACCAAAATGTCTAGTTAGAACTCAAAAGACTGTTTCAATGGTAAAGTGCCCAAGGACATCTGCTCAACTACCAAACTATAGCTCACTTTGCATTAAAACCTAATGCAAGAAGCATCACAATGGTAATAAAAATATAACAAAAAAGCATTTCCTTGGTCTGTACAATAATGCCAAGCCAGAGGGGGGAAATAGATCAGAGGAATTAGAAAGGCTGGCTCACAAGGATGCAAGCAGGTTATCATTCCCATGGAAATATTATCCTCACTACCAATGAATACACAAGGCTCTAAATAAAGAGTCACTATTGCCTGAACTGTTTTAACTACATTACTGTATCGGGATGAAAGTTAACCTTGTATCCTATTTTTAAGACACCTTCTGAAGTTAAAAAAGGAGTAAATTATGAAGAATAATGATTCCTATATATTCTAGCCATCTTTCTTCATTCAGTGATCTCCCAAAAGCAACAAGAGATAGTTCTGACTTGCTCATTTTCAGGGCTTGAGCTAAACTTTATCATTTGCCTCAAGTAAGTACCTTTGCAGTAGCGTTCAAATATAAAGATTCCCACCACCACCGCAAACAGTAGCATTAGTAAGCATTACCTTTTCCAAGTGACAACACTGCTAAACATTGATACGGAACATCTCTCCTTTGTCAACCAAAAGTCAACCTGAACATTACACAGAAGGAGGTGGTAAAGTTCTTGACTCTACACTCTCAGACTATAGAAACATGTTCTTTTTTAAAGTACTCCTCACATAAGGTTTCCTGCATGCACTAAGCTAGTGAAGAGAAACCTGCCTCACATATGTGCTAATTTACAACACGCAGAAAGCTCAAGACATCAGAGAACATTCAGAAAGGTGAAACACTTCTCTCCGCACACCCTCTCGCAGTCTGAAGTGGTACAGTTTAGAATCCCATCATCTTATTCTGCATAATGCGTAGATCAGCTCAGTATGCTATGAAGTTCCTCCAAGCACATTTTAATGGACTCAAATTCAAAAGTTCTAAACTTGGAAGACATGAATTCCATGGTGCTTTTTGCATTTGCATCCTTGGTTAAAAGGAAACGGTAACAGTAGTCACATGTTTGCTCCAAGATCTTGGACTGCAAATTGCCCCTTGGAAAGAACTTTTAAACAATATTAGCTGGAGGGAAACTTATAGTGAGTTGGATGCTAACAATTAGATACCAACACCTAAAAATATTTTTTCCAGACCTGACGTAAGTAAATGCATACACATGCATGCATGTGCACCAAGAACAGAGGAACAAACACAACTTTTTAAAGTCTGCAGTGCCCAGATAACTAATTAGATTAACAACTCATTTTTAAAGTCTGAATATTATTGGGCTTGAATTCATTATGCAAGCTCATATGGTAACAAATATATACTGTCAACTTTTAAAACGGTACCAATAACCTGGTTCGCACGTCACAAGAATTCCTGGGTTGTTTAACCCAGGAATTGTCAGGGCTGAGCAGTAGCAAGTGAGCACATGGCCTCCTCCACACTTGTCACTTCCACTTTCAGTCAGCAACCCAGGAATGCCTATTCCTGGGTTTTAATTGTGACATCCCAACCTGGAACTCTGGGTTGTTTAGGGGTTAAACAACCCAGAGTTAACCAAACAACCACCCATGGTTTGTTTAGCCCCTAAACAACTCAAGAGTTCAAAGTTCAGGTGTCATAACAGCAACCAAGGAACAGGTGTCCCTGGGTTGTTGACTGAAAGCAGAAGTGATAAGCACATGGGAGGCAGTGCACTCATTCGCTGCCTCTGGGCCCTGACAATTCCTAGGTTAACAACCCAGGAATTGTTGTGATGTGCAAACCCAGTCAATGACTTTAAAGACTGTCAACCAGACAAAAGTGCTTATGTAAACAAATAATTTTGAACAAAACAATTTGGATAGAACTAGTTAAAAATGTACGTGTGATAAATATCAGGAAAGGCACACTGATTATATCAGTGTCATCTGTTAGTAAGGTATATTGAGACAGTTATAACTGATCAAAAACAAACTATTTTTTAATCAAGCAATACATCTTGCTCATTCAACTCCTGCATTCTGTCAAACTCCAAAGCCTTAAACTGCCTTTCACCAACATAAACTGGCCTGTTTCAGGGAACTGATGAGCAGCAGCCAGACCTTATCTGTAGTCACCATCAATCTTTTCCTACCCTGAATCCTCCGGCAAGTAGAGAGGGCTCAGAGGGTGGATGTCTTGTTGTACTCCAAGCTTTGGAGCACGCAGAAGTGGCATCTCACATTAGGCTGGCCTTTGAAAGTGGCTGTAGCAATGAGACTTCTTCACTCCCCTTAGCACTCAGGTATGCATTACATGGGACACCCCCTTTCCCTAAGATCTGTGTACCAGAGAACAATGAGGTGGGGGTTCATAGTATGCTGACTTTTGATTGTCTTGATCTGCTTCTGTCAGCTCTAGAAGTAAGTTCAAGATTATAGAACTTGGAGAGGGCATATGTGGGCTGGGCAGGGCAGGCTGGAGCAGGGGCCTGGGAACATTCATTCCTAGAGCCTGGATTTGTGAGGGCATGGCCGTATCTATGGGGGAGGGGCTTGAGCTTTCAACTTCAAGGGCATCAATACCTCAGCCTTTGATGTTTTGTCCCTCTAAGTGGTTCTCAATGGCCACTTCACACATTGCCCTCTTTTGTTCTTAAATGAACAGCACATTTTAAATGGTGCTATGAGACCCTCCCCACTCTCACTTGCTCAATTCAGACAGGGCCAAAATTAATTCACAGTCTCAGTCCCATTCTGACCTAAAGACCTGTCAGGTTCCTGATGTCATTCCATTTTACAGATGTGGATGAAACTTCAGTTGAGAAGAATGCAATATTATGTCTGCCTCTTAGAACTTCATCAATAAGCCTCATGACCAGATGAGGCAGTAATACAAATATAAGAGAATCTAATGCAGCAAAACAATTTGTCTACTGGCACTTAACCAGCATCAAGAAAAATCTGAGTAATAAAGAAATGGAAGGTTGTACTCCAAAGTCTAGAACATAGCTTCCAACAATGAAAAAATATGTACATTTTACTTGGATAATATTATACACAAGACTAATATTAGCGTTCCAAGGCAATCTGTAATTGCGATCTTCACTGGAAGAGATCTGGCACACAGCATATAGTTATCAATTAAAACGTATCCCTTGAATCTTTACAGTAATTCTAATTCAGAATACAAATTGTTCAGGGTAGTGGTCCATATTTTTCCTTATTTAACTCTGTAAAATACTCCCACATTGAGGAGACAGTATTTTCAATAAATAAATCAGCTGATCTTCCTTAGGATTCACAGAGGCATACAAAACAAGGCCAGTTATTTCTTTTCCCCCAGAAATTTCTCTCTCACACACACAGCATAGAGGCTGAGGTATCATTTTTGCTTTTTCTAGGGAGCAAATTAGTGACAGGGCTGCACTGGTCTGAAAACCTTGTTCTTTCAACTCACCTAGGATCATCGTCAGAACTTTTCTCAAAGTTCTAGAAAGCATGTATTATGCTATTATTCCTATATGTTAAGAGAATGTTAACATGCCTATATGTTAAGAAAAGGTTAGCTAAGCTCAATAATTGTAAATAATACTAATGAGATGTTAAACCTTTGCCTGCCTCAATTGCCAACTAATGGAAGTGCGAGAAACAAAATTATAACAAATTTAAACATGCACAAACTACAACCTATTTGCATTGCAGCATCTTTGAAATGAAACATGAAGTATTGACTTATATGCATATTTTCTGAATCCTTTGATGCAGATAGCCATAAAAGGTTGACACAAGTGGAATCTGCAAGTTCACTAGTAGCTTTGGAATAGATCCTGGTTATGGGGACCATCTCATATGGTAATGGGTACCTGTCCACCATTGCTCCAGGACTGCAAGAAGACAAATCAATAGCTTCTGTTTTTGTGCCAATTGCAATACATACAATTCATTGCTCATAAAAATAATGTTCCTGTCAGGAGAGCTAGTACAAACCCTACAGCATTCTGCCTCACAGTATAGCTGAGCTAACCAACTCCTAAGACAGCTATTACTATTAGGAAGCTGACATTTTGACTGGAGAAGAGGAAACCAAACTCCCAGAGCCCCTCAGAAAGCCAAACGTTCAGTTCATGAGCCTTGCAATTGATTCTAACAGCGCCCAAGACTGGGATCTTGGCCTTCACAGCTGGAGATAGCAGGCATGACGAAAGTGAAGCAGTAGTGGTACAGATTCTAAATCACTGCTAGTGCGATTTTTATAGAAAAAAAAAGTCATTCCATTCCCTTGGAATACCAAACAGTACATTCTTTTCTGAAGCAAAGTTTAGTGCTTCAAATACCAAACAGGAAGGGCAGGTTTGATCAGCTCATGCTGCCATACATGGAGGCCTCCATGGTGTTTTTAAAATATTATTGTAACCTGTTCTGGTAATGCAGCAACAACATTAACATGAAAAGATGAGCTCAACCACATTTTCATATATGAAATGAATAAACTGGCGTCTCAGAATTTGAGGCCCAGTAACAGAATGATAAATTTTGTATAAATACCACTAAAGCAGCTTAAGTCAAATACAACTGGATTAGCCATTAAAGAATGCTAAGTATAGTCTAATCACAAGATACAGGTGAGGGAGTTGAGCTAACATCAGAAAATACTAAAACAGCAGTTACCCCCACAGATGGCATTATCTAGCAGCCAAGACTAAAACTTTCAATGAGTTATACTATTTCCATTTCTTCCAACATACTTTGCCCTCTTACTAATGTTTAGCTATCACTGCTTGTGCCCCATACATTCCTCCTAGCTCTTATTTCTGCCTTTTCCTTGCTCCTCTGCAGTCACCCAAGGCGTTTTGCCTTCACTGGAGCCCCAATTCCTTCTCATGTACCATTCTTCTGTTTCAACACCCTAAAATACTATCAAGTTTAATGTGAACTTCAGCATGCCAATAACATGTCTTTGCTGGATTTTTTCTTCGGCTTTACCATCAGACCAATTGCAATTCTGATCTTGTGTGCTAAAATAATCTGGAATTTCTGATCCAGTGAAACTGTCCTAGTCCTATAATGACCAGATCCTAAGAATATTTTTTCTAAAAAATATTAGCACATGTAAGACAGGACTACATCAGCACACTGTCTGTGCTCTTCAAGTGTGGTCTGTTTTCACTTACCTTTTCCTTGCCCCGAGTCACAAAGCAAGGGGTGATATCTAATTAGGTATTTGCATTTGCAGAAACTGTAGCAGATGCCTTGAAAGTAAGCTGCTTTTGTTGGAGTTTGAGGGCAATGCTTAATGGCATATGGTCACTGATTGAGCAAAATGGCACTTTTACATGTGCTCAGAGATCGTATATATTACTCTACGTGTTCTTGACAAAGTCCTGCAGTAAGATTTCTAGCCCGGAAAACCCCATTGCAAGTTAAGAGGCAGGGGAAGGAAGAGATAGGTACATTCACCTGCGAAAGTCCTGCACTAGTGACTGCAATCCTTGGTGTCGGAGGTTTGCTGGTTGAGGCTGAGAGCGTCGATCCCGAGGGCTGGAATCAGGTCAGTGCCAAACGGGAGAAAGATCCCTGAGTTCTCCCTCAGAGGCTGTAGACAGAAGGTCCAATGGTACAGGGGCTGATGGTACCGAAGACAGCCTTGGAATTGGCAAGTTTAGGTGGGGGAGGAGAGATCTCCGATTCCAATGCTCTTGATGGAGTCTTTTTAACCTCTTTCCTCTTCTTTTTCTTCAGCATAGCCTCTGGTGTAGTGCTTCACCTTCTGTGAAATCTTTTTAGCCGCAGACAATGCCAGTGAACAACCCGGTGTGGGTGGATGGGTCTGTATGCCCCACCTCTGATGTTGATTGAGGGGAGAGACCAACTCAGGTAGCAGCATCTCTCTATGCCCTGGAGCTCCCAACTGAGACTGAGTTTCTGGGGTGTCCACTGCTTCTAGAGCCCTTTTCCACAAAATTGCTTTCAATCTGTTTGAGTGATTTTTACGGACTTGTTTAGAGAAAGATTGACAACGGTGTCAGGTCTCCACAACGTGAGCCTCTCCAAGGCAAAGAAGGCATAAGGAGCAGCCGTCAGAGGGTGGCAACTTATTGCCACAGTGGACGCACTTTCTGAAGAGGGCCTTTAATGCCATACACCGATAAGATTATTAAAGAGAACAATAACTATTCTAACTACGCTTTTTTTTTAGATAACAAGAACAAGGGGGGAAAACACAGTACTGACTTGCACTATAAAAATGGACAAAATTCCCGAAGAGGCAGCCATTATGGCAGTCGAAAAGGAACTGAGGAGATAGGTGGGAACCCGCTCGGACATGCACAGTGGGGTGGGGGGGGAGGGTTCCCACAAAAAAAATTCCTCAGCTACGGAAGTTTCCTGAATAATGTTTTAAATTATCAGAAAATGTTTTGAAGACCTGTAGAGCAGAAATATTGTTTTACGTTACAATCCAATGCATGTTTACTTAGAAGTGAGTCCCACCATGTTCAATGGAAATTACTCCAAGGTAAAGGTGCATAGGCTTGCACTTTTAAACAGGGCTAACACAGGCATTTCAAATTTGGAGCTACCAGCTTCGCATTTTTAGAAGTTTATAGATACACAACTGGCTCAGAGGAGGAATAAATAAATAATTCAAATGTTAAGTGCCAGCATCCAATTTGTTATATATCTCAGTTTTTCTAACTCTGCACATATATCTGTTTATCCAGTGTTCTATTGTTTCCATGATTTGAGCTTCATTCTACATACTGAGGCAGACCTTTATACACACTGCTCTTTAAATCTCTAAACAAATCCTGTTAATGAATAAATTGCCACATGGAAAATAGTTTATTCTTTTCAGGGTTGGCGTCAAGGGTTAGTACGGTTGGGCACCGGCTGAGGGCTCACAACCCATCAGGGCCCCAATGAAAAGAGCCCCCTGGAGTTGCTCATCCTCTTCACCATTACAAACTGCTTGTTCACCTGCTGTCACTGTGGCCCAGACAACAGTGGTGGTGAGAAGATGCCAGTGCTTACTTGCTCACTGGCTCTCTGCCTATCAAGCAACCAAGTAGTAGGAATGATGAGAAAGAGATGAAGAGCAATAGCAGCTGGTGACAATGGTGGTGAGAAGGTAGTCTCACTGAGGAAGGGAGCCCAATAAGGGTGCCTTGCCCAAGGGCCCTCAGAAACCTGGAGCCAGCACCAATTCCTTTGAATCAGTAGCAAGACACAAACAGATAGGTGAGTTAACAGATATCAGCGGGCAAGCAAACACTACATAATGACATTTTACTGGGCCCCAAATCTCTCCTCTAAATTTGTATGGCTGTTAAAGGTATTAAATCCATTTTATCAGGGGTTCTCTTTGGAACATATGACATAACTTGTCCTGCAAACATAAAAATACACCATGTTTTGCAATAGATCTTTGCTGGGCTGTGGCTTCCAAAGAAAAAGTCATCTTGACGAGATGAATGTTCTGAAGTTGTCTTATCTAGATTGTCCTTCATAAGTATTGGCATGTCTTCTTAAACAGCCTTTTGCCTCAGTTGAAGATTGCCTATATCTCATCTTGTGGTATTGCAAATATTCATTTAAAATACAAAGGTCCGAAAATGGTTTCAATTCCTTAACCATATTCTAAGATACTAATACCATGACAACGTGCTAAAGGTAGTTGGAAGGGATACAGCTAGTAATGGTACATGACGAAAATTGCTATGTACCATTCCCAAGGGAAATGTTTTGTTCCAACATTACTACTACTACTATTATTATTATTATTATTAATTACATTTCTATTCCACCCCATAGCCGAAGCTCTCTGGGCGGTTTACAAAGTTAACGGTTTAAAAGCCATTTACATAAAAGCACACAGACAATATACACAAACAACATATAACTAAAAACAACTCTGAACAGTCAGCCATAACTAAAGAGACATCCAGGACCAATTAAAACTCATCATGTGCTGCCAAATGCCTGGGAAAAGAGATAGGTCTTAACCTGGCGCCAAAAAGATAACAGTGTTGGTGCCAGGCAGACCTCATCAGGGAGCTTATTCCACAGGTGGGGGGCCACCACTGAGAAGGCTCTCTCCCTCATTGCTGCTGTCTGAGCTTCCCTTGGAGGAGGCACTCTGAGGAGAACCTGAGATGCTGAGCAGAGTATGGGTAGGTTCATTTTGGGAGAGGTGTGCCATCGGTTATTGTAGTCCCAAGCCATGTGGGGCTTTATAGGTTAAAACCAGAACCCTGAATTGACCTCGGAAGCATATAGGCAGCCAGTGCAAGCGGGCAAGAGTCGGTCTTATATGTGAGGACCTCTTAGTCCCTGTTATCAATCTAGCCACTGCATTTTGCACGAGCTGCAGCTTCTGAGCCATCTTCAAAGGCAGCCCCATGTAGAGCACATTGCAGTTATCTAACTTGGAGGTTAGCAGAGCATAGACAACTGAAGCCAGGTTATCCCTGTCCAGATAGGGGCGTAGCAGGGCCACCAACCAAAGTTGGTAGAAGGCATTCTGTGCCACTGAGGCCATCTGAGCCTCAAGTGACAAAGACGGTTCCAGGAGGGCCCCCAAGCTACAGACTTGCTCCTATTTACTGTGAGAATTAACCAGTCTGCCTAAATCTGAAAAATTGCTCTATTTTATTTATTTATTTATTTATTTATTTAATTTCCATACCACCCAGTAGCCGAAGCTCTCTAAAAAATCAAGGTACATGAAAACAAGTTTGTAAGTATCATGAACCATGTACAAGCTTACCAGACAGCGTTTCCTGATTAGTTTTAGTATCTTACTCAAATAATTTCATCTGAAATTCTGGAATTAAGCCCAAACTATGGAATCATCCACCGCATCAATAAGTTTAATGGAACCCTTTCTCTACCCATTGCTTTCCCCCCTCACAACTCCTTCCACCACTTTTCTCTGAGCCAGACACCAATAACAGAAGTGACCCTTTTGTTAGCAGAGGGCTGCAAGGAGAAAAACTGTGGGTGGAAGTAGAGGTATGAAGGCCCAGAAAAAACTGGAAACATTCAGAAAAAAACCAGGTTTTTTCCATGGCCTCAAAATTTCTAGAAATTTTACATCTCTAAATGGAAGGAGGGTATTTTTATTAGAAACATTTATATATCAATTTTCTGCCCACCAGGGCTCTCAAAGCAATGTACAATAAAATCACAACATAAAAGAACAAAAATAGAACATTTTAAAAACGCAGGGTTCAACACATACAGCCCTCCTGCTTGCTGGAAGGTTGACCCACCCTTCCACTTGATTGCAGTCTGTAGCAACCCACATTCCAAAGGAAGGAAGGACAGAAGGAAGTACAGATGGACGGAAGAGGCCTGTTGCTATCATGTGTAGTTCTGTAGTGGCAAGTACCACACAACAAAAACTAGCTTTTTTAAAAGAGATATTATTTTCCAAGGAAGAAACATTTCAAGTCAGACACACAGCAGCAGTTAATATTACTCTTTGGTTTTCCACAATCTAACACTCCTAGTCTGATTCACTCTCTACTGCAATGTGTAAACAATACACCTAGCAAGGCATGGAACAAGCCTCAAGCTTGGGCACCCTCCTCCACCACACACAGAAACTCTAGCGTTTTAGATTTTTACTCCCTGCATTTCTGCCAAAATAGCATTCAAGGAAGCTTACATAATCTTAAATGCAAAAATAAAACAATATATTAAATGGCAGATCTGCAGTCTTAAAGCGAAAGAGAGAGAGAACACAGCTTCAAAGCAGCTAGCTAGTGAAACAGCCTAGTATAGTGGTGGGAAGAGGTCAAGCTTGTGGAATCTACTTTGTTTTTTTAATAGAATTCCCAAGGTGTACCTAACAAGCCAGGTGCAAAACAGGGGGGAGGGAGAGAAAATACCCAGAATTGAGAAACAGAGTGCCACTGCACACATGCTCAGCCCATAAATTTATTTTTCTATCAAAACTGAATTTTCAGTCCTTTAAAAACAAAATTATTTAACAAAAATTCACTCCTGGTCTCCCTTCCCACAGCTTACTTTATTTCTACAGCCCAAAATATTGGCAGGGGGAGATCGTCTTTTTGTTGTTGCTATTGCTAAATAATTGGAAGTCAGAAACCCTTCCCAATCTACTGTAAATGACCCCAAGTTCTATCAGTAGATCCCAATCTTCCTTCTGCCCTCCCCTGGCCTAAAAGCAGTGAAAAACACACATTCACTTCATCCGGTGCCTAAAAAGTAACAAACATGGTGTCAACCAAACATTCTACAGTTCCAAAAAAGGGCTCAATCATAGAAAAGGCCCTATTCTCCACTGAGTAGCCACCTGACTAACCCCAAGGGCGGGAACACTCAGATAAGAGCATTCAGTAACCATCTCAGATGTTGGGCAGATTCATGAAGACAGACCTTGCAATACCTTAGTCCCCAATTATTCAGCCAGAACCAGAATTGTACTTGAAAACCAGCTGGGATCCAATAAAGGTACTTAAGCACTATTGAAATGTGCTCATTTACAAGTTCTACTTAAGCTAGTTGCCATATTCTAAACTAGTTTAAGTTTTCAAAGACTTTCCAAAGACATAAGTATGCCGCAGTTCATGCCATATGTCCTTGAGGGTCCTTGAGGTCTAGACTCACAACTGCACCACTCCACATGCAACACCTACAGGCATAAAGAAAAAAACTCCTAATTTTAAGAGTCTAAACCTGTATACACATACCCCTACCGCATTACATTTGATAAGGAAGTCAGTTTCACCTTCCTTAAGTCATTTTTTAATTGCACATGAAAAATGAATGCACTGCCTAGCATTTTTCAGAGAGAAGTTGCTCACCTCCATTCACTTCGGCAAGCAGAAAAATCCTAGCAGTAATAATTAAAAGACCAATTACTATCCATTATAATACCTCAAAGTTAAATAACCTCAAATATTTTCATTAGAATTGAACCTATAATCAATTTTTAAGTACATGTATTCACTTCGGGGAGAGGGGGAGCTCAGGCTGAAATGTTGTAGAGAAGTAAACTTTAGAAAATAACCAAATCAGGATATACACTGATTCCTTTTCAGTTCCTACCTCATTCCTTATCATTCACTTATCAAATTTGTTCTCTTTTCATGTCCTGTCTGTCTAGCTTAACACCTAACTGGGAGACTCACAATATGCAGCTTTTACATTCTGGCAATGCATAGCACATTTTTGAAAATAAATAAACAAACAGTACTAGAATCAGCAATAGTAACCTAGTATCTTGAAGGCATCTAATTGGTGTTGATGGATTTTTTACCTATTTTATTTATTAAGGGAGCAATCCTATGGCCGCTAGTCGGGGCTATAGGATATGCAATTTTCCGGGAACTGACCTTCCCCCCGCTTCCACACTGCCTCGCAGGCAGCGCAGAATGGCCCTGTGCTCCCTGCTTGGGGTGTTCCGAGGCGGGGAAGGTGGAAATGCTGGTACGACACATCCTATGTGTCGTCTGGCAGCCTCCTCCCCTGCTCCGCCTTCCTGTGGCTAGATAGCCAAAATCAGCTGTCTAGCCACAAATGCTGGGCAGGAGAAGCGCAGAGAGAACGATCCCCTCTGTGCTTCTCCTGCCCTGCATTGGATAGGCGGTCGCCTCCAAGTTCGGAGGCAGCCGCCTATCCCCATAGGATTGCACCCTAAATGTATTAAATGCCTCATAAAATAAATTTTTCTAGGCATTTTACAAAATCATAATAATACAAATAAGATTCCAATAAAATCAACTATATAAAAATACTAAATATGCCAACACAGCATAGAATACAACATCAGGTATTAAGTAAAACCAGACTGCAGGGACTAAAATAATAAAACACAAACATATTAAAATGTTTAAAGATACTTTGTTAAAGTAAATGTTAAAAAAGAAAGGCTTCTGTGGATGACCTTAAAATACGGGCAGGTACGTTATGGGAAGAGGCATTCCCTCAGGTACACAGGAACATAGGAAGCTGTCATATATTGGGTCAGACCATTGGTCTATCTAGCCTAGTACTGTTGGTATTGACTGGCAGCAGTTCTCCAGGGTTTCAGACAGGAGCACCTCATCCTTCAAGGGACGCACAATCCCCTCAAGAACAGGCTGGATCCCACTCAGGCCATCTGGGGAGCCACCTATTAGAAGTGCCTCTGTCCAGACTGAACTTCGGTTTGTTAGCCCCCATCTAGCCCATTGCTGTAGCCAGGCACCAGTCCACAGCCACGCTGGCTCTGAAGAGAAACAGACCAGAGCTGCATATCATCTGCATATTGATGACAATGCACTTGAAATGTACCCCAAATAACTTCACTCAGCTGTTTCATGAGATGATAAACAGCATGGGAGACAAGATGGAAACCTGCAAGACCCCGAAGCAAAGATGCAGCAGAGTAGAGCAGAAATCCCACAGCACCACCTTCTGAAAACATCCATCCAAGTAAGAGTGAAACGAGTGGAAACCAGTCCTGTCCACACCTGACAGCCACTCCAGAAGGATACCATGGTTGATACAATTGGAAGCGGCTGAAAGGTTAGGAAGAATCAACAGGGTTACACTCCTTTGTCTCTCTCTTGACAGAGGTCATCCCACAGAGCAACCAGGGCTGTTTCCATGCTGTAACCAGGCCTAAACCCAGACTGAAATGGATCTGGTCAGCTATCACTTCCTGGGCAGAGAACTGTGAAGAACTCAACTACTGTACTTCACATTTTTATAGAACGTCTTGGGAGGGAGAGATAATGAAAAGCTAAGTTGATCTTGGGCAAGTAGATAGTTAATATAACATGCTAGAAGTAGCAGCTCACCAATAACATATTAAATAGCATGTTTCACAGTAATAGCAAACAAAATGGCAGCTGTGAAGTAAGGGGCACTCTAAACAGAAGTGCCAGTAAAAAAACCTGATGTATAGACAAATGCTGTTCGTGAAGTTATTACTAAGGCATTAGCAAGATCAAATCAGAGCTAATCATTTTGTCTCCGAGAAAAGTGCAGAAATGGAAGAATAACCAGGATATAATTCAAGAAGACCACACATCCCTGTACAATGCCTGCAATCACATTTTAATGTTTTTATTATACTTTTACACTTATTTTCTAGATGGGTGCACTAGTTCTCTTCAACTGAGAGCCAGAGTGGTGTAATGGCTAAAGTGTTGGACTGGGAGCAGGAAGATCCGGGTTCTAGTCCCCACTTGGCCATGGAAGCTCATTGGGTGACTTTGGGTCAGTCATGGACTCTCAGCCCAGCCTACCTCACAGGGTTTTGTTGTGAGGATAAAATGGAGAGGAGGAGGAGGAGAATGTAAGCCGCCTTGGGTTCCTTGCAAAAGGAAAAAAGGCACGATATAAATGCAATAAATAAATAAACAAACTAAAAATTATCTTCAGCTCAAAGTATTAAAATACAGTACAAGGCTCAACTTAAAGAAAGCTTCAAGGCATGACCAGGCAGTTAGCCAACAATGCCCAATCTATACCACCAATGAAACAATCCCATTTTTTGTCCCACATTTTGGTTCGTTGCAAATTAGATATCATGTGTGTCTTCTTTGAAGCCACATTCCCCCTAGCTCAATGTTTCCACATTTCTGGTTGTCAGAGGAACACTTAAGTTAAATTAAAATTGGAAGCACATCTCTCTATCATTTAAGAACAGTTACTTTTACATGCCATACTACACTAGTATTACCTGCCCTATATTTCTAAACAAGTTACTGGTCTGGGCACACCTCCTGATTGTGAGGCAAGCCAAGAGCAGTGATTCATGCAGAGACTCAACAAGACAGTTTCCTCAGGAGATGGAGTAATTCTCCAATGTCTGTATCAGGAGTGATTTTATTATTCAACCACATCTGATACAGAAGTGAGGTAAAACTACCCATCCTGAGTGGGAGCCAACTGGAAGGCAGCAAGAACTAGAGTGATAAAAAACTAATCATGTAGAGACATGCATAACGTGTACAACTCAGATGCGTGGTTGCTGTTTTCATACGGTTCCAGTGACCTGCCCACCCCACCTCCAAATCCTTCTGAAGCTTATCTAAAAACATAAATACACGGAATTATGAGAATTACACTAGCACTGACCTTTCTGGACTTTTCAACTCCTTATCAGGGAGCTAAATTTCCATAATGATGTCAAGAATAATGAAGAACACAAAGATCTGGTTCACACAATTAAAGAACCCACATTTTGCTAACCATGGGCTATTTACGAGTGCATGGGAACAAGCAAGCAAGCATGCTGTCTCCTGACTGCTCACCTGCTTCTGGTGTGCTAAACAACCCAAAACGCCTTGTTCCTTGGTTGTTCTCCATCACGTGCAAACCTGGAACTCTGGGTTATTGAGGAAGAAACAACCCAGAGTCAGAACCCATGGTTTGTTCTTTGATTCTGACTCTGAGTTATTTCTCCCTCAACAACCCACCATTCCAGGTTTGCACGGCATGAAGAACAACCCCTGGGATGTGGGCTTGCACCGGAAGTGGGTGAATGGTCGGGAGCCAGCACACTTGCTGCAAAACAACCAACAGTTAACAAATCATGGGTTGTTTCATCATGCAAACTGGGTCAATAAGAACAATACAGATTTCCGTGTCACTGGTACAGATTATATGAGGCATGCATACATACACAGAATCAGCATGTTCTTCAAACTGATATTAACTTGCAGTAAACATTTATTGCAAAGACAGCAAATACATTTATGTCAGCTTGGGCCAACATACTCAGAGCACCTTACACCAGGGTCAGCTACACTGGATCAACTAAGACTGAAAGCATAACCGTGGTTTGGTGCTGGTGTCCAGGAATGCCCCTGCAGGCTCACATCCTCTTATTTGCACTTCTGGTTTTCACTAACCATAATTTGCCATGATGTCCAACCCCAAACTACAGCTGGCATACTAACTGTGGTTAGCAAAAAACAGGATGTGGTGGAACCCACATGCAGTAAGGGCTGGGGTGGGAGGAGCCCATGCGCCTAGAGAGGCACTTGACCAAACCAAAATTTGACATTACTTGTGAATTGAGTGACTGTGTTTTATTCCTTCAGATGAAATCTAACTTCAAAAATTCTTACATGGATGCATATTCTTATCTTGTGATCCTCACTGCCGTCTTTCTCCTGTTGCTTCCCCAATGTTGAATTTTAGACTGTAAGCTCCTCAGCACAGGGAACTATCTTTTGATATGTTATTCTGTAAAACCATGTATACCACTAGTACTATACAAAACACCATTTAAAATATCAGTCAATTTGCTATGGACCAGGATACCGCAACAAAAATTGACTTTGTGGAGCTTAAGAAAGCAACATATAACACTTTAGAAATGCTGTACACTAACTTCACTGTTCGAAGGCATTCAGCACATATATTGTTCTAGAAAGTTTGCATTTTAGAAAAGCAAGATAAACTTAACACCATGTAAAAAAAAAAATAGCATGCCTGTAGCCAACTATCACAGAGATGATAAATTCCCTTCACTGAAATTTACACTGGGCAATAGAGTTTAACGTGCTGACATCACAATGTTCTTTTATGGCATTCATATCCTTTTACTCTTTCAGGATGCACCAAATATTTGCAGTAGTTGGAACTAGGCCTACTAAACAAGCCACTCCCACTGTTTCATTAAACAAGTTGCTAGCAGTAATAATGACCTTCAAAACAAACACATTTATTGTGGCATAAGCTTTGAAGGCTCCCCCCTGCAGTCCCCCCACTCATACCCCAAATCTGCTCTAGAATTGGGATAACCTCCAGAGCAGACTTGGGTGGGGTGGGGGAGCCACACAGAGGTCTGTAGGGGGGGAGCATGATAAGTCCTTTATTCCACTCACACCATGTCTAATCCATAGTCCTTAACACTTTAATTCTTCCACCAGACCACCTAAGATTGTGCGTGTAAATAAAGACACACACACACACACAGAGTGTAGAGAGAGAAGAGGAAAAATAGGTTTTACGCAAAATGAGGCCGAAAGAGCGGTGAATACAACACCAGGTCTGTTCCAGTAAGATGCAAAACACAAATGAAAAAATAAAAATCAAACAAATGCAAAATCTAATTAGTGTGGGTATAATGCCTTGCTGATTAGGGACCACTGAGTGATGAATGGCCATAGCAAGTTCAGTAATGTAACATACAAATCTAAAGAAGAGCAGTAACTTTCTACAGAGAGCTAGACATTTGCAAAATTTGTAGACTAAATTCCACAATGTTAAAACTTAATAATGCATTCCAATTCAACAGTTTTCACATTGGAGTCTCCCTCCAGGAGAGCATGAACAATTGTTACCATGACAGATTTTTAAAAAGAAAGAAACCTGATGGCTGCTGCTGCTGCTGCTGTCACAGAAGAATATGCAAGCCTTTGGATTATGTAGAACTCTTTGTCAAAAGTGGAACAGTAGCCAATTATCAGTTATACAGAAATAAAATTATTATTATTTATTATTTATTAAATTTATTAATCGCCCATCTGGCTGGTCACCCATCCACTCTGGGCGATGTACAAGCATATAATAAAACAGTTTAAAACAATAAAATTCTACAATAAAAACATTTTCTAAAATACCCTAGCCCACCCCAAATGCCTGCCTGAACAACCACGTTTTTAATGCATGGCGGAAGCTCATTAAAGAGGGGGCATGGCGGAGTTCCCTAGGGAGGGAGTTCCACAGAGTGGGGGCCACCACAGAGAAGGCCCTCTCCCTCGTCCCCACCAGTCTAGCTGTTCTGGCTGATGAGACAGAGAGAAGGCCATCCAAGGCTGATCTTGTTAAGCGGCCTGTCTGGTGTTGCTGGAGGCGCTCCTTAAGATAGGCTGGGCCGGAACTATATAAGGTTTTAAAGGTCAAAACCAACACCTTGAATTTGGCCTGGAAAACAACTGGTAACCAGTGCAACTCCTTCAGCACTGGAGTGATGTGATCTTGCCGGCGGCTGCCTTTAATCAGGCGAGCCGCTGCTTTCTGTATCAGCTGCAGCTTCCAAACCGTCTTCAAGGGTAACCCCACATAGAACACATTACAGTAGTCTAAACGAGAGGAGACCAGGGCATGTACTACTGATGGGAGCAGATGGTCAGGATGGAAGGGGTGCAGCCGCCGTATCAGATGGAGTTGATACAGTGCTGTCTGGCTCACAGCTGACACCTGAGCCTCCATGGACAGCTGGGAGTCCAAAATGACCCCCAGGCTGCAGACCTGGTCTTTCAAGGGTAGCCGTACACCATTCAACACCAGGTCAACATCCCCCAGCCTCCACTTGTCTCCCACCAAAAGTACCTCAGTCTTGTCAGGGTTCAGCTTCAGCTTATTCCTCCCCATCCAGCCACTCACCGTCTCCAGACATTTGGACCGGGCTTCTACGGCCGACCTTGGTGAAGATTTGAACGAGAGGTAGAGCTGCGTGTCATCCGCATATTGATGACACCGCACCCCAAACCTCCTGATGATAGCCCCCAGCGGCTTCACATAGATGTTAAATAGGATCGGGGAGAAGATGGAACCCTGTGGCACCCCACAAGTGAGTGGCCACGGGTCCGAAACCTCCTCTCCCAGTGCTACCCTCTGGTACCTGTCGGAGAGGAAGAACCCTATAAATAAAATATAGTTTCAGATACAAAATTTATCCAGCTACAAAGCTTTTTCCTCCTGCTTTGGAGTAGGAGAATGCCACCTCTTTGGCCAACAAAAGTATGCGAACTATTCTGAATTATCTAAAAGTACTATCAACCTATAGGGTTGTATCTGGTGCTGTCCATCCACCAGTGGAACAGAAACCACTGGCACAACCAATTTCCCCTCCCCCAGCAGTCCCCCACATCTTAAAGTCTTAATTCTTCCACCAGACCACCTAAGTGTGTGTGTGTATGCCTGACACTGACACACACACAAACACACACACACAGAGCGCATATACAGAGAAGAGGAAAAATAGGTTTTACACAAAATGAGGTCGAAAGAATAACCAAGTAGCTAGCAGTAATAATGACCTTCAAAACAAACACATTTATTGTGGAGTAAGCTTTGAAGGCTCCCAGAGGGTTAGGAGACCCTTTGGAGCAGACTGGGGGGGGGCGGCAGGGAATGACATGCAGCGGTCTGCAGGGGGGTGGAACAGGAGAAGTCTTTTGTGTGAGCAGATGTTCATTCACGTCATGTTTAACCCATAATCCTTAACATCTTTATCACTGTAAACTGTCCTGAGGGCATATCAATTAGTAGTCTAAATTTAATTAACAAATAAATAAAAACATGTACATCTGAATAATACAGAAAACAAAACTGATCAGTATGTGATACTACAATTGAATACAATTGTACGCAAAGTACTAATTTATGCCTGGCATAACCATATATTTATTTTAAATCCTAAAACAAGCAGACACTATTACATTTAGTCTACAAGTCTATGAACTTTTCCACTGCAGTGACTTCCAGTATATTCAAGTTGACAGAATTATATATATGACATCTTCAAAAGAGGTTTCTGGGAATGAAAGGTGGAACAGATCAGAGCGGGTGTGCCCATGCTGAGGTTAACTTGCCATGGATGGCAAGCTCTTTTCCCAGTAGTAATCATCATCACTATTATAAGCCTTCTTTCTCCCCTACATTAAATGGTTAATAACTGTTGCTTTATCTTAACAAACCTGAAAGATGAGAAATGTAAACTAATGTAATACCATTAACTAAAGTCTGTAAGCAACCTAGAAACACCAAAACCATAAATACAATGTATCCAAAACTCATGACACGTGCTTTCATTGGACTCCAAGATGTCTTGCGACCATTTCCATATAATTCTGCAAAACAGATTCTTGGGCTAGTAAGCCTAAAAATATCCAAGTAGATGCAATGGCCGCATGTTGTTGAAAAGAAAAAGAAAAAACAGAAGCTTAAAGTAAAGCAAACACTGATAACTTCATTCAGAATTTACAATGCCCAATATCAAACAAATGAAAGTTTAATTTACGTAGTTACATATTACTTGAGCTAAACTAATCCAGTTAACAAGTGACACAGGCTAATCTGTATGCTTCACCAGTTCAGCACTGTTTAGGGTGCACCGCCCTCACCACTCGGAAGTCCATGAACTCAGAGGCTTTCGAAATTCCTATGCCAAGCATGCTGGGCTGAAGCCAGCAGGGCAGGAGGAGCAGCAGAAGCGATCCTTGCCTCCCCATCCTGCAATCTCCTATATTTTCACTAGACTGGCTTTTTTGGAGGGAGAGGGAAGTAGGCCAGAGGAGGCTCAGGATAAATTGTATCCTGGCCTCTCCAGTCTCCTCCCCTCCCTGCCCACTGGAATGCCCCCTTTTCCCCCTCTCTGAGAATGATTTTCTGACCTCAGAGAGGCAGTTGGTTTGATTCTCTCTGTGCCAGCTGCGAGGGGGTGGAGGGTCAAAGTACTGTCTCGGATCTCAGAAGTGTTTTCCAAGCCATCCTATGGTCCCTGGGAACAGACCAAGGGATATTAGGTTAAATCCAGAATCTGCCTCCTGGATGGAATGCTCTCTTCCATCCATGGGAGGCTGCTGATCAACAGTGGAATCCTGCTAGTGGAATTGAGGAAAAGACCATCTTTGTTGATTCCTCCCTCACCCTGAAGTCTTTTATGCCCCCCAGAACTGCTCCAGAGGGATGGGGAACCCTCCAGAACAGTAGGAGAGCTGCAGGAGGAGGGGAAATCAGCAAAGACCACCTTCCTTCATGCTGGCAGGAGCGTTCTGAACACAACTCCACACAGGGAATCCTCCCACTGGGATAAAAGAAGCTGAATCTAACCCAAAGATCAGGTTTGCGCGATCAACTGTGGTGCATGCAAGGGCATCATTATCAGAGGGCCCACCTGGGCATGGGCCCCAGATCTTTTTGAGCTGTGCCCCGGATCTTTTGAGCTGTCCTAATTGCCATTTTTTTTAATATTTTCCCATTGACTTGCATTGGAAAACAAAAATGGCCATAACCTTTTTTAGTTTGCTCCTGCCAACCTAGCAGTTCAAAAGCAAGAAACTGCAAGTAGATAAATAGGTACTGCTTCGGCGGGAAAGGTAACAGCGTTCCGTGCACCTCGGTGTTCAGTCATGCCGGCCACATGACCACGGAGGCGTCTTCGGACAGCGCTGGCTCTTCGGCTTAGAAATGGAGATGAGCACCACCCCCTAGAGTCAGACACGACTGGTTGGGGACAACTTTACCTTTTTATGATAAATACATGAAATTTGGAGGCTTGGTAGCCCTCATGGAACTGATTGAATCTGCCAAATTTCAGGCAGTTAGGTCTGGTGGCTTTTGTGCTAGTCACAGGTAAAGTTTGCTATTTTCAAGAAAATGTGTCAAAGAGCTTTTTTTTTTTTTTTTGTGCTTCCACATATGTGCATGGAATTTGGAGACCTGGAAGCCCCTATAGAGATGACTGAACTTACCAAATTTCAGACAGTTAGGTCCAGCGGCTTTCGCGCTAGCCATGCATAAAGTTTCCTTTTCTCTTCTTTTTTTTTTAAATACTTTTTATTCTATTTTTTAACTTTATAAATGAAATAAACAATACCAACAACATAATCAATAACTACAATTTCCCAACAATACAGTATTCTTAAGAGGACACAGCAATAACGGAAAAGAAAGAGAAAACAGGAGGAAAAGAAAAAGAAAAAAAACATGAAAAAATATAAAGGATTATTCAAAGAAATTAAATTTAAACTCCATTACACAGAAACTTCAAATCTCATTCTGCTTAAAAATTATACCTATAACATTAGCAATATTACAATTTGATACAGCATAAATAATCAACCTAACATTTCAATATCATATCATCAGTCTTATAGCAAGGAAGCAGGCCTACAATTCATTTCCAGTAACCATATATTGCCCTTCAGCTAACATATAGTAATAAAGCTTAACAATTTAACCAGCCAAAGATCTTACTAACCAGTAATAATGGTAATAATAATTTAAAAAGGAGATATAAAGGTTACATAATAAATCACTAATAAATTTTATGTTATATAATAATAAAGCTTAAAATCAACCTCACAACAATCACTAACATAGTTTGTACTAGATATATAAATGAGTGTATACTTTGTACAGTATATCATAAAGGATTTAAAGAAAAGAGAAAAAGAGAAAAAATAACGTTTCCTTTTCCCAAAGTCTAAAACAAAAAGTAAAAACTGTCAAGTCACCCAGGGCATTAGAGATCCTAATCAGAAGGTGTTTAAGGCGACCATTAGGAGGTCACAATCCCTAATCTCTGGTGTCAGGTTTTTTTGAGGTGCAAAAAACCTCTCTCCCCCAACTTTTCTTTTCTGCTCTTACATGCCCACTGTTGTGAGCTTGCCTGCAATGATATTTTGAAGAGGGAGAAGGAAAGGAAGAAAGAGCTCCATGTGAAATACTGGTATTTCACACAGCACCTGATTTTACGGCCTCAAACTGGAACCTTTGGATTCTGCAGAAGTTTAGTAGCTTCAGTATAGCAAAGGATCCAATAAAAGGGTTAAATAACCCATTTATTTAAATAACCCTCACACAACCCCCACCGCCTGGGTTAACATGACCTGACAAGCCATGGCTGGGTGGTGAATATTCAAAATGGCCACACAAATGCACTGGAGCCCACCGTAGCTTAAATAATCCATGGTGGGCTGTTCAATCATGCAAACCAGTTCACTGTGTTTAGTGTTTATAAAATATGTATTTTGTTCCCAATACTCCCAAAAGCACAATGGATTGGAACCTAACTTTTTGTTCCACTCACCAAAAAAAAAAAAAAATACAGAAAAACCCCACGGGTGCAACTCTCATTCCATTCAGAGTTAAGATCCAAGCCAATATGTCCATTACAAAACTCAAGTTTGTGTTCATATTTTTAGTTATAATCCTCTTTCATTTGTTATTGCTATTGATAATGAAATATCTTAGTAAGTTACCAATTATCAAAAAACAAAACAAGCATTCAAGTCATGGCAGCTTTTATCCAACTTGACATCAGGAATAAATGTGTAAAAAAATTAGGACAAACCACAGTATTAGTAGAAATTTGTCACTCTCTAAATTTAAAAAAAAAAAACACCTCAAGAAACTTCTGGAATCTGGTTCCTTCATTTGAAATGATCCAGTGTCCATCCACATACAGCATACTCCTAAAGATATGGCTACTCTTCAGGGACATTTAAGCATTCTCAGCAGCAGGTTTCCTCTTTGTTCCAATCTTTCCCATGTTTTTTCTCCTTGTTCACTAGTCCTTCTATACTCTAATTCAGCTTTCTCCAACCTAGTGTCTTCTAGATATTTTGGACTGTAACTCCCATGATTCTTGACCCCTGGCAATGCTGGCTGGGGCTGATGGGAGTTGAAATCCAAAACATCTGATGGTCTTCAGGTTAGGGAAAATTGCTGTAGTCTACATGTATGCTGGAAAATGCACCCATGTTAGCATTTCAAACCTGACGGAATTCAATGGATTAGGTTTAACGGAAGGCAACTGAAACATCAATTACAAGAATGGACTAACTTAAATCAAGGCAATTTAAACCAGCAAAAAAAGGCATATTTAAAACATTTAGACATGTAGTTATTTCCGTAACAAGCATGCATATTGTTTAAAATATATTGGTTTGTAACTAGAGACTTTATACCACCAAGGAGCATAATCCAAGCCCTCTGGCCATGGAGCCTACATGACTGTTGTACTGCTGAGTTATGTCTGTTTAGGGGCACATCAGTTTCAATCTCTGTACACATGCAGAGATATCAACTCCTATTTGAAAACTAAGGCTGCAGTCTTATGTATACTTATCTCTAAATAGGTTCCCACTGAATAAAATGGAACTTACTTCAGAGTAAACATGTATAAGATTGGGATAAGTGTCTAGAACTGTCCATAATAAAAGGACGGTACTGGGTAAAATAAGTGCTTTTCCACAAGATGAAAAGTTAATGTCCAGATGCCTGATTGATAGTTAATGCTCATGATTTGAGAAGTGACCATCTGACCTCTGTAATGTGTTTTGAGGGCATAAAATAGGAATACAAGATCACCCATATTTCACTGGAGGAACCTGGTAGAAGTATAGAATGGCATCTCCTGGATTCTATCACGTGACAGCCTTCTCCAACTTGCTGCTCTCCAAATGTTTTGGACTACAACTCCCAGCATTCCTGACTGTCGGCCATGCTGTCTGGTGCTAACTGATGTACCCCAAAACATCTTGAGGGCACCAGATTGGGGATGACTGACCTGTGATGACTGGAGAGTGCCAAAGTCCAGTGGGCTACCTGAAATACCCCAGTTACTGCATCACATATAATACAACCTCAGGAATCAGATATTTTCCCCCACTGCTCTCTTTTATATAGAAACATAGCTTTTTTGATTGAGGGTCACAGTTCACACATGAACATGACATTTAATTCATACAAAGAATTACCATGCATTTCTCTCCAATCATTTCACTATGCTAGCTATAAAAACAGCAGCACTCAGAAGACTGAAAACTTCTCAAGCTACTGACATTCATACCATTTAGATTCTGTAACCAATAATCATGTGAACATTTTGCTAGTCCAAATCCACTTTAAGCTATGTTGACATGGTTCAGGTTTATTCCATGCACAGTAATGAGTATTTTGTATATATTGATTTTTTCCTCATAACTCTAAGTAAAAGACCCAGTGGTGTCCGGCCACTGGCACTAGTTATGTAGTGCTAGCAGAAACCAACACTTGTGCAACTTCAATAGCTCTTGCTACTGTGATTGGCTTCCCATTGTGTAAGCACTGGTTTCCACTAGCACAACATAAATAGCATTAGCAGCTGGACACTACTGGATCCTTCCCAACGTCAGCCACATATAATCCCTTAGCCTGTGAAGCCTGTAACAGGCCCACAGAATCATTAAAAAAAAAAAACAAGTGCAGGAGGTTGAAAAATGTCTCCCTACCTCACCAGCAAAGAAAAATTGGAATAAAGGATGAATTGACCTGCCAGCCAAGGCCTCAACATATAGTTTACAGTAGCTACACCAGTATTTGTTTTTAATCACATTCTTCCTCCAAAGATCTCAAGGTGGTATACATGGGTGGGTGGTCCTATTTTACCATAACAACTCTGTGAGGAAGGTGAGCCCGAAGGATAGCAACTGGGATGAAGGTCTACCAGTAAACATCATTATAAATGTGAAGCCAGGAGCATTCAATCTATTTTGATCATAGATACCATACCCTACTTTCATTTGGCAGACAACCTATCTATGTTGATTCAGTGCTCTCAGGCATCCTCTCCCCCATCGCTTTTACACACAAAACAATTTGCATGATTTAGTGAAATTGTAATTAATAATTCTGGAATAGTGCAATATATTTCAGTATTCTTAAAAGTATATCTGAAACCTTTTTTTCCTAAGCGATTGTGTATCTTGCTTACATGGATTTTGCCACACACCTTAACAAGCTAATTCCATACCCAGAATTCCAGAACATAGCTATTAGAAAGGCTGAGATAAACATCAGTTATTTGCAAGATGGCTAACTAACACTGAATATTACAATACAAACTAATGTTTACGCTAAGGCATAATATACATAACCAGAAAGCACAGCAACACACATCGAAATGTCCAAGTTTGAATATGATATGAAAAGTTAAGGGTGGTAGCTAGGCACTTCTAAGAGACACTGGCTGAGTTCAAATATCAATCTGAACCATGCTTTGGCCAAAGGGAACATGCTTTGGCCTCATGCAGGCATCTCCCTCCAATTCCTTCCTGCATCATGTTAATGCTAGTTTGTAGTGGAGATCTGAATCAAGAAGACTAGAGTTACTGAAAAGTATGAGAAAACTGGAAAGCATCCAAAGTAGATCCAAAAAGACAGAACTAGTCTCAAGATGCTGGAAAAAGAATTTATTCTTTAAGAAGCCCAATGCATTTCAGCCCAATATATTATCTGGGGCCTTCCTAAGGGGCTACAGAAAGCGATAATGCATTTAATTAAAATGTCATAGATAAAACTACATTTTTTAATTAAAAACCTTTTTTTGAAGGGGACAGGGAGTGAAGAGCTGTATGGGTGCCATTTGAGGCATCCAGGGGTGCCCTGCGCTGAGGACCCCTGCCATGGAGGCATCTACCACTTGCTGTTCTGTCTGACAGCTGTAGGTGGTGAAAACATGTCCGTCTCACAATTCTTCTGGTGTCCCGTGTTTGGGACAAGAATAAAAATAGTTGACCCTTGTTGATAAAGAATATGTAAATATAACAACTTCATTTTATTGCAGAGGAATATACTTTTCAAACTAAAACAGTAAAACTAAATTAACAAAGATGGTCAGTTTTTCAACAAGGGGACAACATATATGTAATACTAGTATTTAGCATCCCTGTACATCTGTTCCAAAATAATTTCTTACCTCAGTGATTGAAATTAAATGGATACAAGAGTGTGTGGATAAAAATAACTCATTAAACCCAGGGTTATTAGTTTTCTGATTTATTACGGTAACGTTAAAGTGGAGAAATAAATCAAGTTCTGGGAAAATATGTTTAGATATGTGTGTTGTTCGAAATGTAACCCTACATTGTACTTTTTAAAAAGTGGAATAAGATGAGCTTTTCCTCTAACAATGCTGTTTGAGTCTCCAGAGGAAAGCCAAGCAATTTAATTCAGATTAGATTGGAAGCATCTGCTTTCTGCACTTATGATGCTTGAGAGAACTTGGTCTTTACATTTTAATTGAAGACTTAAAGAACTGATTCAATGATCTAGTTCACATATCATCAACAAGCCACGTATTCCCACTGCAGGAGTTTATCATGACGTCTGAACCTGAAACTCTGGGTTATTGAGGAATGAACAAACCAGACCTGGTTCACACACTGACCCATTTCACATGCTCAAAACAAGCCACAGTGAATTGTTTAACCCTCCAACAAGCCATTCCCCCTGGGTTCAGATGACATGATAAGCTATAGCACGGCAGTTATTATGCAAACTGTGCCCAGCACATGCCACAGCTCACAACAAGCCGCGGTGGTTTGTTTAAGCCATGGTGGCTCGTTCTGATCATGCAAACCAGCCCAATGAAAGGCCCATAGGTTCTTAACAATGGGTTGTTCAAGAGAAAGCAAGACCAAGCGTGAGTCCTGGCTCTTGACTACTCGCCCACTTCCAGTACATTAAAACAACTTAGGGATGCTCTGCTCCAGGTTGTTCTCCATGATGTCCGAACCCGGAATTCTGGCTTGTTGGAGAAACAACCCAGAGCTATAACCCAAGAATAAACCATGGGTTATAACTCTGCATTGTTTCTCCCCCAACAACCCAGAGTTGAAGGTTCAGATGTCATGGAGAACAACCCGGGGATGCAGCATCCCTGGCCTGTTTAGCACACCGGAAGCAGGCAAGCAGTCCGAAGCCAGCATGCTTGCTCCCAAACAACCATGGGTTGCGTCATTGTGCAAGCCAGGGGCAGTATCTACCGCTGTTTGTGCACCAACAGGACCCACCACTAGTGCAACGCCAAGCTAGCAGTTTTTAAGGAAACTGGAAACAAATGGAAACACTCATTTCCACAAAGAGGCAAATCAGTGGAGTTTGCAGAAGGGAGCTCCACTGATCTGTTCCAAACCAGAAATGAGCATTTCCGCTCATTTCCAGGGTTGTTTTAGGAAGCACTTACACCCCACTGTGCTAGCAGTGCGCCCAGCTAGTGCAATAGAATGAGCGGAAGCACAGCAGCAGTGTTAGATACTGCCCCAGGTCTCGGTATCTTAACGTTGCAAATTGCTGTCTCAAATGTTCATTGGGGGGTGGGGAGGAGGTCACAGACTTTGAAAAGCTGTATAACTATTTCCCGACAATGTACATGTTAAATTTGTCCAGCTTTCTATATGGACATTAAGGGGTTTGACATTTCCAGTTCCCCAAACCAGGGGTATAACTGGATCATAGTTGCCCATGTTAACATGACACACACTTGGTACCATGCACTTTTTAATAATGGTAAAATATGTTTCTAGCAAGGAAGCTAATGTTAATCTGCATATTTGTTTGCATGTAAATACAAATGATGTCACACAAAGGATGGTGTTACTTGTTGAAGGACATACTATGATGTCACTTCCACTGTAAAACTTGTGACAGTTCTTACAACATTTTGGAAGTAGCAGATACCTTCTGCTGACACTCTCAGGTAAGCGTGCATAGGATTGTAGCCTTAACAGAGAGATTAAAGCCCACTGATGGACTAATGGACTTAATTCTGAGTAAACAAGTATCAGGCTGGTATACCTACTGCATTTCTATAAGTGCATATTAAACAAAATGTGCAACATTTATATATTTTAGTCAACGCAAATAGTGGATTCTAGCAGTTGAATCTTGTTTTCTGCCTTTATTATGATTACAATAATCAACTCCATCTTGAGCTCTACATATTCTCAGAATATTGAACAATGGTGTCATAGTTCAGACACTGCTTATTCTTATCAAAAGCTGAAGACATCCAAGTTCAGTTTCAATTATAAGGAAATCTATAAATCTGTACCTTATGAGGCATTTCATTTTCAACAATACACTCTTCTACTGAGAAACACATGAAGACCCTTCTTTGGGAGCTTCATCTTCCAAACTAGATGGATCAAGTGCACTCCAAGAAATGACAAGTGTCTTTATTCAAAGACAGTCCCTTCAAATGACAACTGTGGCTTAGAAAACTAAATAGTCTGCACATACACTGAGATTCTGAGCTTTTGTCCATTGCTGTCACATTCCTTTGCTATCACTGTATTTTTCTAGTGGTTTTAAAAGTGAAACTAGAAAGTTTGGGAAAACTATTGTCCATACCCAATACACACACAGCCAGAACAAACTGCACTGATTTACAATTATGCTTTCAACTCTAAATGCTGTACAGTGATACATTCTCTCTATTTTTAGAGTTTACAATTTAAATCAGACAGTCAAAACACATATGGAGGGAGAACATACAGCATCATAACCACTACTGAAGGTTGCATGAGGTTGGAATAAAGTTTTCATGTGACATGCAAATTCTCTTCATATTACTGAGGTAATATTTCTAGTTCCCCATGCCAGAAGATAAAGCTGAATCTCAATGAGCTGTCTTCTAGAAGAGTATCAACGTAATTGCACTCCATGATGACCTTGCAAGTTAAATTAGCAAAACCAGAGACTGACACCCCAACGCAGTAGATAAATATTAGGTAGAACAGGTTGTCATTTAAAAGCATATATAAGTTCTGCAAACTAGAACAAGCAGCTAGAAAACAAACATTTTCTATTTATTTAAACAGAGCATTATTCTACGCATTACCATTTTCAAGCAATGTTAACAAAAAGTTTAAGTTTATTTTCTATGCAGTAGTCTAACAATAATGGCTGACACAATATTAAAGATCGAATATAATGCAAGCTACTGATGTTAAGCAATTATCCAACTGAGAGTGAGCAGCTCAACAAACTTAGTTCAAACTGATATATACAATTCTGTCTTCTCCTCAGAGAATTTTCCAAAAGAAACAGCCAAGAACAAAATGCCTGCCACTTCAGTGTTTTTTAACATATGCCATAAATCCAAGCATTTCAGGTATTTTCTAGAACGCTTCCATGCCAATCTGAGCTTGCTATTGTCAGCTTCCTATCTAGGAACGTGTGCAAAAGTGACAAGGAGTGATGCAAGTCTGACTACTGGAATGGAGAAAGAGGGCACACACTTCCATTATACATTTCCATGGTTCTAAACACTTTTAATCAAGTCTTTAAGGATGTTCACTGATAAATCCAAAAGGTTTGCTTCATAACCCCAATGTCTTCTGAACGGAAAAAATCTAATTTCTCAAAAACCTTATAACATTTTTAAGATTGAAAGTTTTTGTGCTTCCTAAGAATTGCTAAAAAAAAAATTAACAACACACAATGCAAACAAAAGGCAAGAACCATTCAATACGACAGTCAGAGCCATCACATCCCAAAAATCATGAATATGCAATATTCATTCTTCCAGAATACCATATGTTGTTATATTAAAGTTCCTCTCTAACCCGTGCTAACCATAAATTTAAGTAAAATACAAGAGCATTAATAATTTCATAAGCTGTATAATTGCTACATCTTGTGGCAACACAGTTTAATGCAAGGAACAAGGGGGGAAATGGACAAACAATAAAAAAGACTTGTTTGCACATAACCTTCATACAGATATTCCCTGCAAACACCCACAACACCCTGCTCTCTCACTGTCGTTCTAATACAAGAGGGGTGGGGGAAGGAGAAGGGGGGGAATCATCCAAGATGCGATGGAGGAAAAGGAGAAAGTTGCAGTCATTCTGTGCTGGCTTTTAACGTGTCTCCGTCACTTTTGTCGGAAACCAATGGAAGAGGAAAGTGTCTTTCTTGTATCAATAAGTGCCTCGATCTTTGTCTCTTTTCCACCATCCTACACCTCCATGATGCCCAAACGACTCGACCCTTTTTCATTTGAGCAACAGCCACGTTCATCATCATAATCACCATCAGCCAGAAAAAAAGGAGCACCCACTTCTCTCCCCCACCCCACTTTACAATATGAAAGACAGAATTAACCATCAGGAAAGGGAGGAAGAAACGTGCAAAACCTCTCCATTAAAAAAAAAAAAAATCCATTTAAAAACAAAGAGGAGAAAGATATCGATTCCAGGCATTTATGCCGGGGATTAATTAGTCAAGGAACTGTGGAAGCATTAAAATCAGCCCCCTCCAGCAGCTATTGAAAGTGAGGGGGTGGGAGGAATTAAGACGACATTTTGGAGGGGGTGTCTCGAATAAATAGCTGGATTAGGGCTGGGCTGCTTGAGGGTGGTTTTTTTTTTTCCTTTTGAGGTCCCCGACCGGGGGGGGGGGGGGAGCCGTCTAGACCTTCCACAGTCGGATGCAGAAGGGAAGGAAGACATGTCTCCTTCCCCGTGCCCTCACCGCGCACTCGGCCCCGCAAGCCTGGGACTGGCCTCAGGCGGCGGCGGCGCGGCGGCTGCCGAGCCTGCCGCTGCCACTGCTGCTGCTGACACCGCCGCGCCCCTCCCTCCCCCCCAAGGGCCCGTTCCCCCACCACACCAGTCAGTCATCTTCCCCTTCCTCCTCCTCGCCTCCCCTTCCCCGCCGGGGAAGCAGAGACGGAGCGCTTCCCCGTCCCTCGCCATTTACCTTCCTTGAGCGCCGTGTTGTTACGGAGCAGGGAGGCCGCCGCTGAGGCCGCCACGGCCGCTGCCGCTGCCGCCGCCGCTGCCGCCGCCGCCGCCGCAGCCGCCGCGGAGCAGCCCTGCAGGCTCGGTGGGGACGTGGAGAGCCGGGACCAAGATGGCGGCCCCTCCAAACTTCCACTGCTACTTTGGACACTCATCAAGCTACTTTCCTGGAGCCCGGCGGCAGCCGCCGGGGGCAGCAGCACTTGGGGGAGAGGAAGAGGCGGCGCGGCGGCGGAGGGACAACCAGCAACGCCGCCGCCGCCGCCGCCGCGGTCATTGCCGGGGGTGGGGCGCAGGAAAAGGGGGGCAGCGACCCCAGGCGCGGGAACACGACGAGGGGGGAGGGGGGAGGCCGCCGCGCGTTTTGGGAAGGGGAGGGGGCTCCCGCTCCCTCCGAGCGGGCGCGGAGGAGAAGCCGCAGCTCAGGCCGGAGCAACCTGCCCACACCTCTGCACTGCGTCGCCTCCGAGCAGTCGCCAATGTTAAAGACGGAGGAAATCCTCTCACTCCGCCTAACCTTCTCCCCTGCTAGGGAGCGGGCGGCTGGGAGGGGTCATGCGCAGACACTATCGCAAGCTGGCAAATGATGAGGGAGCGACGCCGACGCCGCTGCTGCTGCGCATCACAGCCCGCCTGGGAGAAGGAAGGCACACGCAGCCGGCATGGGCACCTGCTCCTCCTCCCGCCTCGCCACACAGCAGGCCGCCGGCGACGCGCCCTCTTCTTCGGCCTCGTTGGGAGAGTACCTCGCTCGCTTACATCATACGCGCCCACACAGCCCGCCCTGGTTGTGACACCTCGCGGCTTCCTCCCATCGCGCATTTCACGTGTGTGTGCGTGCATACACACACACACATATATATATATATATACACACACACACACACACATATATACACGCGCGCGCACACACTGCAATCTACGCCCTCCACGGAAGCCTCCTCATGCTGGACACACATACGGATTCCATCATCATATCATACATTCATTTCCGAACCAGCCTCTGAGTCAACTTAGAAACTGCTCCCAGAAGATGTGGTCATGATCATAGGGTCAGATGGGGATTCAAGGCTGCAATACTAAGCGCACTTAGGGCAATATGTGGTGTAGTGGCAAGAGTGTTGGACTGGGAGCCGGGAGATCCGGGTCCTAGTCCCCACTCGGCCATGGAAGCTCACTGGGTGACTTTGGGCCAGTCACACACTCTCAGCCCAACCTACCTCACAGGGTTGTTGTGAGGATAAAAGGAGAGGAGGAGGATAATGTAAGCCGCCTTGGGTTCCTTGCAAGAGGAAAAGAAGGCAAGATATAAATGCAATAAATAAATAAATGTCCTATGCGTGTTTAGACAGAAAAAAAATCCCGTAACTCCCAGCATGCTGGGAATTGTAGGACTTTTTTCTGTCTAAACATGCATAGGATTGTGCCATTAGTAGGTTGTAAATGCCACTGAACGGAGTGGGTAGGGGCGGGGAAATCGGCCCTTCACATGTTGGATTTCCTGACCATTTTTGGCTGTGATGGGTAGCCTGATGGGACCTGGAGTCCAGCAAAGACTGTTTCTTTCTTAATAACTACACTGAATTCTCCAAAGTCTTTCTCTAGCTGCCACTCATGCAGGTAGACCCTAGCCACCAACCTGAATAGGCTGCTGAAAAAATATCTTGGACAATACTGCCCACTAGGAAAAATCAGCAAGCAATGAAGCTCAAAAGTGGTGCCTAGAACTTTTATAAGGACAGATGGGATATAAATATATTAAATAACTAAAAGATGGCCACTCAACAGCCATGTCATTATATACGATCCAGGAGTGACTACGTCAGATCACAGACAATTGACAGTCCTTTTTTGGTGCAGTTCCCTGAGTTATACTACTGTCCTCTTCCCCACCCCCCACCATCTATGGGGGGAAATGAAAGGGTGTGACTGGTTACCTCCCGTCTTGCTGGAGACAAAGCAGGAACTGAGCTAATCCAATCCTCCCTTCCTCACTCTTCTTCAGAAAGGCATTAAAGATGCAGAAAAGGGCAACCAAAATGATCAGAGGACTGGAGCAACTCCTCTTTGAGGAAAGATCACAATGCAGGAGGGCAATTTAACTTTTCTCTTTTTTTTTAGGTGGCTAACAGGGGCATGATAGAGATGTATTGAAATATGCATGGTGTGGAGAACGTGGATAGGGAGAAGTTCTCCCTCCTCTTGCGTAATACTAGGGCCTGGGGTCATCCAATGAAGCTTAATAGTGGGAGATTCAAGACAGCCAAAGGGAGTGCTTCTTCAGACGGTGCGTAGTGTGGAATTCACTGCCACGAGATGTAGTGGTGGCCATCAACATGGATGGTTTCAAAAGGAAATTAGAAAATTAATGGAGGATCACGCTATTCATGGCTGCTAGTCACGATTACTATGAGTTACCTCAGGTATCGGAAGCAGTATGCCTCTGAATACCAGTTGCGGGGGAACACAAGCAGGCAGGTGCTGTTATACTCATGTTCTCCTATGGCTGTCCCTTAGGCATCTGGTTGGCTTCTGTAGGAACCCAATGTTGGACTAGAAATTCCTTTGATCTGATCCAGGATGGGCCATCTTATGGGTTTTATGAGCAGATTCTTCAGTCCCGTCTTTCTTGTTAAGGAAGATGAGAGTTAAGTCTGCGGCTTTTCCGTCCCATTTACATCATTTCATTGTGGGCATCAATCTGTCTATATTAATGTGGAATATGTCAAACTGATAACATTATGAAGGAGACTGTAGCCCTATTAGATAGGTGGCACCAGATGGGGGTTCTCCTTGATAAGTAGCTCACTCCCGCACCCACTCACTTGCTCTCCCACCCACCCATTACTGCAGAGATGCAGAACCACAGGCCCAGGGGCCAAATTTGGTCATCCTGGGATCCCAATCTGGCCCTCCAAGGTCCCCCAGATGGCCCCACCCCCTTCCCCTGGCCCCACCCCTTTCCCACAACCACCAATGGTTTTGTGGTTTCCCAGCTTTTGTGCAGTTTTTTCCCCATTTTAAGAGGTTGAAATGCCTGTTCTAAGGCTTAGTTATTGGCAGAAAGGCGTTAAGCTAAACTATGCTGGCATTTTTTTCCAGCCCCACCCTGTTTGCCTTTGGTCCCTCCCCTTTTTCCTTCAGCACTGCCAACCCCTGCAATGCAGGCCCCCAAAGCTTCTCCATTACTGAATCCCTGCAGTTACTTGAACTAAAGTCACTTTTAACATATGCATTATAACTGAACTGGAAATTAAAATACAGATGCAATTCTAAGCAATGCTTACTTGAAAATAAGCTCCAACAAAATCAACAAGACTTCCTTCAGAGAAAATGTATTTAGGATGGGAATATTAGTGTAAAATATAGAGAGCCGGTGTGCTGTTGTGGCTAGAGTATTGGACAGGGACTCAGAAGATTTGGGTTCTAGTCCCCACTTGGCCATGGGAGCTCACTGGGTGACTTTGGGCCAGTTACAGACAGCCCAACCTACCTCACAGGGTTGTTGTTGTGAGGATAAAACAGGAGGAAGATTATGTACGCCACCATGGGTTCCTTAAGGAGGAAAAAAGGTGGGATACAAATTAAACAGATAGATTAGATAGATAGATAGATAGATAGATAGATAGATAGATAGATAGATAAAATATACCAACTGAAGGTCTGAACAGAGCCTTACACACTTATAACTCAATATGCATAGGCTCTATACACCCAGTCAGGAACACTGCCTTTTCTAGGATTCCAAATCAAGCAGAAGAATCTATGCCTGTATTGCCAGGAGCGTCTTTTACCAGCTTTGGCTGGTCTACTGGCTACAACCATTCCTGGATAAGGATATTTTGGCCATGGTGGTCCATGCTCTGGTAACCTCCCAGCTGGATGACTTTTGTTGTTCAGTCGTTAAGTTGTGTCTGACTCTTCGTGACCCCATGGACCATAGCACACCAGGCCTTCCTGTCCTCTGCTCTCTCCCGGAGTGTGCTCAAGTTCATATTCATTGCATTGGTGATGCTATCTAGCCATCTCATCCTCTGCCGTCCCCTTCTCCTTTTGCCTTCAGTCTTTCCCAGCATCAGTGACTTTTCCAGTGACTTTTCTCTTAGCATTTGGTGGCCAAAATATCTGAGCTTCAGTTTCAGTATCTGTCCTTCCAATGAGCAGTCAGGGTTGATTTCCTTTAGGATTGACTGATTTGACCTCCTTGCAGTCCAGGGGACTTGTAAGAGGCTTCTCCAGCACCACAGTTCGAAGGAATCGATTCTTCGGCGCTTGGCCTTCCTTATAGTCCAGCTTTCACAGCCATACGTTACTACTGGGAAAACCATAGCTTTGATTATGCGGACCTTTGTCAGCAAGGTGATGTCTCTGCTTCTTACTATGCTGTCTAGGTTTGGCATAGCTTTCCTCCCAAGGAGCAAGCGTCTTTTAATTTCATGGCTACAGCAATGTGTTATACTTGGGTCTACTCCTGAAGATGACCCAGAAGCTTCAATTAGTGCAGATGCAGCTTGTAGAATGTTAGCAGGTCCAACCAGATGCGATCATATTACATCGATTCTAAGAAAGTTGCGCTGGTTGCCTATTTGCTTCCAGGCCCAATTCAAGGAGTTGGTTTTGACTTTTTAAAAGCCAAAACAGCTTGGGACCCCAATACCTGAAAGAACCCTATACCAGCCTGCCCCTGGGGAGGCTCTTCTCAAAGTACTTCCGACAAGTTATGTGTTAACAAAGGAAAGAGCCTTCTCTGCTATGGAACCCTGTCTGTTGAACTCCTCCAAAAAGAAATGTGACTGCCAATGACTTTTTGGTGTCAAAGTAAAACCTTTTGGTTTGTAGGGGCATTTTAGCTGACATTTTAGTTTGTCCTTTTATGTTTCACTGCTTTTAATTTATTTTATGATGGCATTCTGTTTTGTTTTAATTGTATTTTTGGATTATATGATGATACTTGGGTCTTGTTTTCTACACTATCATGATATCTTTGGGTGAAGGGTGGTTTATAACAACAACAACAACAACAGTGCTGCTGAATGTCCAGAGGTCATGGTGGGTCCAATGGGAACAAATCCACTCCTCCCCTCTATATATTCAGCCTACACTGATTGAAGTTGTAAGCAGGGATAGAGACGGGTTATTCCTGTGTTAATTTGGTCATACATGACCTACTGGCCTCAAAATAGCAGAATTCTGACAATATAATTAATTAGTCCTCTGGAAAAAAATGATTGGCATTTACCCACACTTCTTTATTGACAGAGCATGTCTAATAACCAACTGTAAATAACATATTACTTCATAAATAATAAAATACCAAATGTAAGCTTATATTTATTCTAGTATAGGATCCTCTTCCAGTATAAATAAAGCGTGCTTCCAGATGGAGGGCTCTTCACGCTACCAGTCAAAAGGCATTGTGCAGTTATTCCATCTTTTCCTCCTTAACAGATCCTTAACTGATATGAAAAAAGATGGAGGAAGCAGCAAGAAAACACAGGCAGGGTTACAAATGGAAGACAACGATGTCTGAGCCCCATTAAAAATCAGTGAATGAGGCAGGGCAGTGGCATGATAAAAGTTTTGTCTAGAAGCACCCGAAGTCATCTTTATCGATGCAAATTCAGGATTACTATTATCTGCTATTATTGTTACATACTCCTCACTTAGATCTTCTCAGCTACCCCCAAATGTGTACACTGCAGCTGGGCTTCCAGGTCAGCCTTGGCTCCTTGTAGAGGCTGAATGAGTAAAACCTCTCTTTCCTCACATTGAGACTCCAGGCTTTGTCTCAGCAGCTGTGGAGCCTCCACTTGCTGGTTTTGCTGCTGCAGTGCCTCCATCCAGTGTCTGTGGTACTACCATGCTCATGAGGCCTCCCCTTGCTGTTGGAACAACAAACTCTTTTGCAGTAGGAGTTACTGCTACAGCCTCCATTTTGGCTCAATCGCATCAGCTCACAGTTTGTCTCCAAGAAAACATAACCCTGCTTCTAAAAACAGCGTTACATGGCCCCACATGGTAAGGAATTCCAGGGGCAATCCTACATAGGTTTTGCTTTTGGAGGAGACGGCACTGGAAGACATAGATTTGTTTATTTACAACTATATACATAGAGCATAGGTAGAGGAAAGAAGCATATGCACTCCTACCAAGCCAGAGATCAGACCTGTGGAGGTCTCCAGTGCGTCCTCCTCCAGCTTCGGCTAACACTGGGAAAGGGCCTCCTTCAAGGTAGCAATGGTGATGGGTTATACTTACAGGTAAAGATCGGACCCCAGTCAATGGCAAGCCCATAAACTGTATACTGCAAATCATGCCTCAACCCCAGAGCCAGGAACAGAAGCTCAGCACTGGTAGCTGCTTCTTCCCTGCTTGCCAAGTATAGGATGTGGCTTTAATTTTCACAGTTCAGAGTGCCATTGGCCCAGCAGGGTAGCATAACAAGCCTCACTCCTCACTATCAATCTGGATCACTGGTTCTGCTACATTTTTCTACCAACAAGCTTTTGTGTTAAGTTATTTATTCATTTATTTATGTATTTCTATACTGCCCAATAGCCGAAGGTGATTCACAAAAATTAAAACCAAACGGCACACAATAAAACAATTTAAAATATATAGAACATTAAAACCACAATACAACCACAATAAAACCTAGCAGCAGTGCAGGAATTTAAAATATAGATTTAAAATAGCAAAGCTAAAAGTCTGGAAAGCTAAAATGCCTGGGAAAATAACAAAGTCTTCACCTGGTGCCAAAAGGAATACAATGTAGGTGCCAGGTGAACCTCACTAGGGAGCTCATTCCACAGCCAGGGTGCCACAGCAGAAAAAGCCATCCTTGTAGTAGCCACCCGCTTCACTTCCTTTGGCAGGGGCTGACAGAGAAGGGCCGCTGAGGATGACCTTAAGGTCCAGGCAGGCACATATGGGAGGAGGAGGCGATCCTTCAGATAACCTGGCCCAAGCCATTAAGGGCTTTAAATGTTAATACCAGCACTTTGAATCGGGCCCAGAAACGGACTGGCAGCCAGTGCAGCTGAAAAAGTACTGGCGTAATATGAGCTCGCAGGCCAGTCCCTGTCAACAATCTTGCTGCCCTATTTTGGACTAGCTGAAGTTTCTGGACTGTTTTCAAAGGCAGACCCACCTATAACGCATTGCAGTAATCCAGAGAAGAGGATATCAGAGCATGGATAACTGTAGCTAGGCTATCTCTGTCCAGATAAGGGCGTAGTTGGTATACCAGCCAGCCTAAGCTGATAAAAAGTGCTCCGTGCCACTGAGTTCACCTGTGCCTCAAGTGACAGTTCTGGCTCCAGTTCTGGTCCCAAGAGCACCCCAAACTACAAACGTGATCCTTTAGGGGGAGTGCAACCCCCTCCAGAACAGGTTGAATATCACCTAGCCGGGCAGATGAACCACCCATTAACAGTACCTCTGTCTTGTCTGGATTGAGTTTCAGTTTATTGGCCCTCATCCAGTCCACTACCATGCCCATGCCCTGATTCAGAACAGCCACTGCCTCTCCTGGGTTTGATGAGAAAGAGAGGTAGAGCCGGGTGTCATCCGCATATTGATGGCACCTCAGCCCACACCTCCGGATAACCTCCCCCAGCGTTTCATGTAAATGTTGAACAACATGGGGGATAAGATAGAGCCCTGTGGAACCCTATGGTACAATTGCCATGGCACAGAGTAACAATCCCCCAGCACCACCACCTTCTGGAATCGGCCATCCAAGTAGAAGCGGAACCACTGCAGTGCAGTGCCTCCAACTCCCAACCCAGACAACCTATCCAGAAGGATACCATGGTCAATGGTATCAAAAGCCACTGAGAGGTCCAGGAGAGTCAACAGGATCGCACTCCCCCTGTCCCTCTCCTGGCAGAGGTCATCCCACAGGGTGACCAAGGCAATGTCCATTCCAAAACCAGGCCTGAAACCCAATTGAAATGGATCTAGATAATCCGTTTCATTCAACAGTGCCTGGAGCTGTCCTGCAACCACCCGCTCAAGCACCTTGCCCAGGAAGGGGATGTTGGCCACTGGCCTATAATTGTTAACATCCTCCAGATCCAGATTAGGCTTTTTCAGGAGTGGTCTGATTACCACCTCTTTTAAAGCGGCAGGCACCACTCCCTCTCTCAAGGAGGAATTTACAACCTCCTGGACCCAGCCAGACATCCCCTCCTTGTTTGATTTAATAAGCCATGAAGGGCAAGGATCAAGCACACAAGTGGTCGATCGGACTTGGCCAAGCACCTTGTCGGCATCCTCTGGCCTCAGTAACTGAAACTCACCCCAAAACTGGACCAGACTGTGCTCTGAACGCCTCTACCAATGGAACTGCATTAATGGTGGTGTCCAATTCATGACGAATCTGAGTGACTTTATCTTCAAAGTGCCTTGCAAACTCATCACAGCATGCCACTGGGGGTTCCACCATCTCTCTCCCTGGCCCAGAAAGTAACAGGCTGCGAACCACTCAGAAAATCTCCGCTGGATGACACTGAGAAGATGCAATGCTGTTGGAAAAAACTTTCTCTTTGCCACCCTTACTGCCACAGAGTAGGCTTGATAGTGAGCTCTTACCTGTGTTCGGTCAGACTCAGCACGACTTTTCCTCCACCTGCATTCTAGCCGTCTCCCCTCTTGCTTCATTGCCCTCAGTTCAGGTGTATACCAAGGAGCTGGCCGGGCTCTGCTCAGAGGGAGAGGGAGCTTGAGCACGATCGTGTCAACCGCCCGAGTCATCTCTGCGTTCCACAGAGTGACCTGGGCTTTGACAGGAGCACCAGCCATACCAGCAGGAAAATCCCCCAGAGCCCTCTGGAATCCATCGGAATCCATTCGCCTCCGGGGGCAGACCATTTTAATAGTTCTCCACCCTTGCAGAGGGGGAAGGCTGCCAAGAGTCTAAACCTCAACAGGAAGTGATCTGACCATGACAAAGGGACAGATGTTAATTCCTCCACTTTCAGATCACCATCCTCCTGCCCAGTCAAGAAAACCAGATCAAGCATGTGTCCTTTTATATGTGTTGGGCTGATGACATGTTGGGACAGCCCTATGGTTGTCATGGCAGCCATGAAGTCCTGAGCCACCCCAGATACAATGGCCTCGGCATGGAAGTTGAGATCCCCCAGGACCATCACCCTAGGGGTCCTCAACACCAAGTCCGAGACCACCTCCGTCAGCTCAAGCAGGGAGTCTGATGGGCAGCGGGGTGGGCGGTACACCAACAGAATCCCTAGTCTGTCCCAGGTACCCAACACAAGGTACAAACACTGAGGATGGGAGAACTACCTCAAGCATTTCCCTAAGTTAGCTGAGCAGAACAACTTTTATTCATGGAACTCAGCAGAAAATATCTATACTGGAGGCTGACAACTATACATTTCATATATATAAGATGATTTACATTACTGGATTATTTTTACTCTAAAATGAAAACTATGTAACCCAGCAGTTTCATTGTGCTGGCTGGAGTCCTAAATTATACATGGAGCTCCACTTCAAGCTGCTGTTTCCTCGTTTACTCCAATGTCACGGATTGCTCTATGAAGGTATCCCCACTGCACATGCAGATCTGCCCCTAACATTACAATAAGCGGGGACTCCCTGCCTGGAGCTGTGTGTGAGTGTGTGCATGTACATCCAAGCTTTATGGAACTTAGCACTGGCATGATTGGCAGCAACTCTTCTCCCAGTTACTAGCACAGAAGCCCAACTGATATTAATAGGACTTACGTGTAGGTGCCCATTTGTATGAACTTTGGGCAGCATCCAACACTGGCACTCCACCAGTGCCAATCACATTGTGCTAGCAGAAACGACCAATAGTACAACAGGAAGCTAGCGCTTCATAGTGCAACTCTGGAAACTAGCTCAGACTAGTGCTTCTGGAATGGGATAAATCCTGTTCTGGAAGCGCTAGTCTGGGATAGTTTCTGGTTTTGCTGTCAAGCGCTAGGTTCCCGTTGCACTAGCGGTGATTCCCATTAGCACAGCATTGGATACTGCCCAAAGTCTTAAAAATATGTATTTATTTATTGCTGGTTATGTATTTATTGGTTCCAGGATACATTAGAGCAATTTCCCCAAATGTATAAATAAATCCTTGTCCCCAAAGGGCTCAAAATCTTAGTTACGAATGTTAAGGGGTTCCAGAAAGAAACAAGAAAAAAAACTAATCATCACTGCTATTATAAGTGCTTAAAATAAGATCGTAATTTATGAAGACTTAAGGTTTATTTATTGGAATCTTTATTGAATAACGTCTGTGCAACAACTTAAGTCACTGGTAAGCACTGTAGCAGAAATCACCAGGCTTTCTAATATCTGAAGTACTTCTTAGCACAAGTACATAGTCCAACAGATGTTGGTTGTATTCAGCTGGTCCCCAGTCGAAAGCCTTGGAAGCAGTTGATAATGTCCTCAGTTCCGCAGGGCTCATAACCTCAATTGGAAGAAGCCCTGGAGGATTTAGAATCTAACAAACACACCCACACTGTTATGCCAAAGATGAGCAAACACTAAAAAAGGAGTAAAAAAAAAAGAAGATACATGGACTCACAACAATGTAGGTAAACCATGAACGATGCTCATTATAGATCTCCTTAAGCTAATGCCTTACCACTACCTTTACTTTAGTATTATGTTGTCCATCTGTCAAACAGTACATAACTGGAAAAACAGCTTCATCCATGGAATGTATATAGTTACTATGTAAGCTATTAGCGGTAAGAACTATGTTAAATTACCCATATCTGTCATGTTGTAATCTGTTTGTTTTGTTTTCATTTGCCATGGAAGTTCATTTGACTGAGCTGCAGCAGACAGACAAGACTAACTTGTAAGCAGCTCACTGTTCTTCACTGTGAAGGCACCTGATGTAGCAACCGGGTTGAAGCTAAGCAGCATCAAGCCTGGTCAGTGGCTGGATGAGAGAGTGCCTGAAAACTCTATTCTCCATGCCGTCTTGAATTCTGTGATGGAGAATAGGTAGGATAAAAATATTCTACAATGGGAAAATAAGATGTGCGTGGGTGTTAGACCCATAACCTTTTTATATACCAAAAGCTGCAATGCTACGCACACTTATTTATTTTATTTATTTGCTACATTTATATTTACATTTATTTGCTACATTTATACATTTATATATTTATTCTATGATTCTATATGGAACCAATTACCTAGGGAGGTAGTGGGCTCTCCCACACTGGAGGCATTCAAGATGAGGCTGGACAGCCATCTGTCAGGGATGCTCTGACTTGGATTCCTGGATTGAGCAGGGGGTTGGACTCAATGGTCTTGTAGGCCCCCTCCAACCCTACTATTCTATGATCCCACCTTTCTTCCAAGGAGCCCAAGGCAGCATACATGATCCTCCCCCTCTCCATTTTATCCTCACAACATCCCTGTGAGGCAGGTTAGACTGAGAGTTAATGATTGGCCCAAAGTCACCCAGTGAACTTCATGGCTGAGTGGGGACTAGAACCCAGATCTCCTTAGTCCCAGTCCAACACTCTAACCACTACACCACCTGGGAGCAAGTCCCAATAAACTCACTGGGGCTCAGTTCAAAGTAAACTTGCATAGGACTGAGCTACATGAATCTATGCGAGCTGTCAAGTGGTGCTCAGGGATACAATCCAGATCTTACATCAGCGGGAGTTTTCCCAATTTTCTAGGGCATGTTCAGGCAGTTGCTTGCTGTGTCCCAGTTGTACACTGAAGTTGTGTGTTTCCAGTTTGTCTCTCATCTGCCTCAACTAGCGCACCATTGTCCACAGCAGTCACCAGGGGGTATATGGGGCAAATATAGAACAGTGACTAAGACATGGATCATGGAATTGGCCAAAATAAAACAGATCAATCATTGGCCTGTTTGGATTTTTAAATGAGTCTACAATATGGAAGCCTGGAAAGGCCACTGTTGAAGCTCCATGAGTATAATTTCGATTACATAACAGGCTTCTCGGAGTTGTATGGATTTTGGCTTCTATGCTATATCATGGGGAAAGAAAAATCAACACAGAGGTGGTTTGGTGTTCAGTCTATTTTTTTAAATCTGTTTCCACCCAGCTCTCAAACATTGGGTGTATTATTCCTTAGCTTTCATCAACTTAATTTGGCACTGTTTTTATCCAGGCAATCCATTCCATGAATATTTCATAACATTTCTTCTTATAACTCCCAAATAGCTGTGCTTTGGAATGTCAAGTGTTTGATTGTCTATGTACAAAAAACTTTCCAAGTATTCCCACTAACAATTAAATCCTAATTTAGCCTGCTGCTGAAAATGGGAAGCATATAAAAGGGTGCAATTGTGCATACATACACCCATAGACACACACACACATGCCAGCCTTTCATCCTTGCTTTGTACTTGCTGGGATGCAGGGAAACAAAACGACAGTAAAAGAGAGGAATTCTAATTCAAAACATAAGATCTGTGGCCACAAACAGTACATTTTTCCAGAGGGGAAATAATACTCTGCTGTTAATGATTTGTGTAATAGAAACTTTATATGAATAAGAATTCTGGTCAGCTTTGGAAATTGATGCATTGAAATTCTACAAACGGCTGCAGCCCAAGCTGATTTCTCTCTGCCGACAGGACACATCGGGGGTGTTTCCACGAGTGATTTACTCTGAACTGGCTGTGTGTGGAGGTTGTTAGGAATACATGACGTTGTGCCATCCCACAGCCACCCCGGAGCTTATTACAGAAAAACCGGTTCTTCTGAGACTGGTTATACTTTGCCTCTTTACTTTGGCTTGGCTACACTTCTGTTGGGGTGTGTTCCATCTCCCTCACTTGCTTCGATATCATAGCCCTGCCCATGGGGGTGTCTCTCTCACCTGGCCGTGACCTCTCTGACCCTTGTCAGGGGGTGTTTCTACCAACCCTTTCCCTCCCTCTTTTCTGGAAGCTGCCTGTGTGGGAGAAGGGGGAGATATTACAGGAGGGAGCAGTCAGAGCAGAGATCTACTGCTGGAAGAGATGAAGATATAAGCACTCTTAACATACAAGTGCAGTATCATCCCACCAGGCGTATACATACATAGAGGGGTCAGTCAACACCACTGAAGGCAGCAGATACATACATGCGTTCAAGCCAACTAGTGCTTTAAACTGTTCTAACATTGACAGCAGAACGCTTAGCAGATAACACTGACAGAACTCACACATCACATCCCAATCCAGGGAGGCCTTTGGAAAGCATCCCATCCCAGAGAGTGGAGCACAACAGGGTGACAGAAGGGGAATCGACAAGAGGGGTTCTTTATTCTCAGTGGCGACAGTGTGTAATTGTGCCTTTACTGCTCTTTTCCCAATTGTTAACGTGCAATTGTGCTTTAAAAAAAACTTTAAACAACAAAAAAAGGGGGCTTGGAAGGCAGCAGAGACACTGGGCAGAGTGGGGTAAAAGGAGTGGAGCAGAACGGGGTGGAAGGAGGGGGGAATCAGCAAGAGGAGGAGGCAGGAACACGGAGGAGCTAAGCAGATCCCACCCACACTCCGCCCAGACTCCACCCAGCCATCAGGAAAATAATTCGATTTGAGCTGCGTGTAAACCATACAGAGCCCCCAGGCAACACCAATGATAAGCTGCGAGTATGAGCACTGTGTGGGTTGGAAAAGGAGCGGATCCAATAGCGGAAACACTGCAACAAAGCCAATACTGTGGAAACAGGGCCATCTAAAAACATCCTCAAATACAAGCAGGGCATATCTATTTGGGGTTTAATTTATCTCTTACATCTCCATGCTAGCTTTGAACTAAATGTGGTTAATTCTGTGAAATCACTCTTACTTCCGTTCCAGAAATCAAGTTCTAGAACAGTTCAGAGCAACATATTCTAGTAACTGTAAAGCAATAGAGTGTATCCTTTTCCTTATAATGAAACTATGGTATAATTTGTATACAGAAAAAAAAACCCGTATCATTTCTTATGTCAGTCAAGACAATTTACTGAAGCAAAGCACAGCAAGCTCGTAGCAAATACAGTACTCTTACACTGGGGTCTCCAGTGTAGTGCCCTTAGGCACACTGGAACATCTCTCTTGGTACCCAGCAGGCTCCCTGCCCCTCCTGATTTTTATTTTATTTATTAAGATTTTAAAAATAATTTTTACTGCCATGCTGCAAAGCAAAGTTCTGCTCTCCAGCACCATCTTTATTTAGGTTCAAAAGAGTGATTTTGTGCTCTGGAGCTCAGGCCACATCTCTGCCTTGTACTTAGGTTCTAGGCAAGTTACTTTTCTTTTAGTGTCACCAGTCGGACTACTGCGAAATGAGTATTTTGTGACCATGACAGCTATTTTATGGGCAATCCCCCTTCATGGAAGCCATTTTGTGAGAGCACCCATAACACACTCTCAAAATTCTAAATGTGCCCACTAACCCAGACAGTTTAGGGACACCTGCCCCTTGCATGTCCATCTTATGGAGGTTCACAGGAAATCGTCCATGGTTAGTAGAAAAAGAGAATTCAACTATTCACTTCCTGGCATGCACTTTTAACAAGCAAAAATGGAATAAACAGGGGAGAAAGGGACAGGAGGGATGTGATAAAATGGGAGGAAACAATGGTAGGGTTGCCACTTACGTGACTCCCAAAAAGAGGAAATCCAGCACCACCCAAAAAAAAAGGGCGAAAAAGGTACAGATTTGCATAAAATTTGCATGCACTTATTTATTTGTATAAACACAAATTTGGAAAAAAATACTATAATTTAAATGAAAATACAGTATATCTGACCATTGTGAAGGACTGTGACCAGTCTGCTGTCCAGGTGCTAACTGTGGACTGGTGGCTTCAAGGCCCCTTCCAGGCTCTCCCTTCTTAGGGTTCTTCATCTCTATCTTGGACTGTCCTCTGGCAGCCCTTGAAACAGAGAATTAGCCTCTGTAAAATAGGACACACTAGGTTGTGATGGACAGGTATGTAAAGTCTAGAGGAGAAGGAGGTGTAAGTTAGCAGTTAGTACGTGAAAGAAGGCTTTATAAATAACAAAAGTGAAATTGGGAGGATAAAGGGATCGAGGCCTGGTAACGTTCAGTATCTGGGTTCCAATACACACAAGGCCAATTACAAAATAGGGCCATCAACAATTGGACCTCCAATAGCTATTTATAAATGTCTTTTGGAATGTAATACAGTGGATGTTCAGTATGTTAGAGAGGAATGGAATAGGTAACTGAAATGCTCTATATGGCCTAATCAGTGGAAAGTTGCCTTAGCTTCCATATACTATTCCTGTAGATTTAACATTCTGATTCAAAGAAAAATATTATATTTTGTATATAGTGAACACCACAGAGACTTTTAAAGAAGAAGCTGGCTAGGTCTGCTATATTGGACTGATCCATCATGGCTCTTCTTATGGTCTTAAGAGAGATCCATTCATATTTCATCTCTATTCTGGTAACCAGTTTGTAGTTATCCTATAGTATTCCATACTAATCTCAAAGTTAACTAGGTCTGGTTCTCACTGAGTTGGTGAGTCCATGTCTGGGCTGTACCACTTCACACATGCTATTTGAATAATCCCCCACAAAATAAAAGATTCCAACTCATAGAAAACAAAGCTGTCAGGAAGGGAGAAAACAAGGCTTGAATATGTCTCCCAAGTCTGTTAAGACTGAGGGTGCTTCTAGACGAGGCTTTTATTATGCAATCACCCAGCCTCATTCATGGAATTTTACAGGGTATCCTAACGATGAGATCTTTGGTGAAATGATGAGATCCACTGAACAGAGGATGTTCAGTATGTTAGAGAGGAATGGAATAGGTAACTGAAATGCTCTATACGGCTTGTAACCCTCCCACATTTTTCCATCACTTCTTCCATCTTGTTTGTTACCAGAAAAAAAGCTGTTTAGGAGGGAACAATGGAATAGCTGGACAATGCCTTTTGATTGTTAGCGCTAGGTGCCCTCCATCTGGAAGCACCCATACACCTTGCAGCAATATCATGGTAATATTCTACAAAAGATAATGGTTTTGCATAACCTTCTATTTCTTTAAAATCTAAACATTGCTATCTCAACCCAGTTTTCTGAAACCGTAATCTTTAATTAACTCTCTGTCCTCTTGTCTTTCTTTCATACAGCTATTATTGTTAACCTTTTGCTATCTAGAATATTTTGCCATTAACATTCAGTAATTTAAGGTGCAATTCTATGCATGTTTAGATAGACAAAAGTCCTGCAACTCCCAGCATGCCCCAGCCAGGAATTGTAGGACTTTGTTTTTTGTCTAAATATGTATAGGATTGTTCCCTTATTGAATTTAGGATTGTTCCATTATTGATTTTAGGTGAAGTCAGTTTTTGTATGGTGGGTCATGCAATCATGTGAGCCACTGGGTCATTAGACTAACATTGGCACAGCCCATTGGATGCAACCCCTTATCTGCAGTCTGAAATAGTACAGCCAAGACATAAGCTTATTACCTCAGTGAGAACTAGGCCAAAAATGAGCATGAGCTATTTCATGCCAATGAACATTAAGAGGCAAGAGAGGAATCTGCTAAATATTCCAGTGATCCATAAGTGATTCAGCAATGGATTGAAGACAAGGAAGTCTGAGAGTACAATCCTAAACACACAGTGAAATCTTATACATGTCTACTTAGAAATAAATCCCATTGAGTTTAATGGGGCTTACTCCCAGGTAAGTGGGTATAGCAGTGTTCTTCCCTGCAAGGCCTGAGGGCCACTGGTGGTTCTTCATCATCTCATGTGTAGCTGTCCACTACTGTCTCTCATTTACTAAGGGTGCAATCCTATGCATGTTTAGGCAGAAAAAAAGTCCTACAACTCCCAGCATTCCTCAGCCAGCAATGCTAGCTGGGGCATCCTGGGAGTTGTAGGCCTTTTTTTCTGTCTAAATGAGCATAGGATTGCGCCAAGCTCTCTGTTTTTGCAGTAGCTGCTCACTCTTGGCAGGGGCTTTCTAGCTTCACCTTGTTGTTTGCTTTAGTGGTGGGCTGGCTGCTGTGATCTGGGCTACTAGAGGAAACTTCAGGGGTAGGGAGTCAGGAGACCTTCCACTTCTCACGAGTAAGGTGGCTTGGGGTGGGGGTATTATTTCTTTGCAGGAGCTACCTATTCCTAACTCCTAGATTACATTGATAGTCTGGAAAGGGTACTGGAGTTAACTGAAGGTCAATTATAGTTTGAGGTACAGCCTGGGTGGGACAGGTTCTGAATTAACTGGCTTAATAGGGCAAGACCAAGCATGTTCTGACTGCCATTTTGGCCCATAGAAGCCTCTATATTGCCTATTTGCTTTATCAGTCTGCAAACAAAGTCACTTCTACCCATTCACTTGAGGGTACATTCTGCATTTAAAATGGCTGCTTTATAGTCTACAGCAGCCTTCCCCAACCTGGTGCCCTCCAGATGTTGTGGGCGCCAATTCCCCACATCCCTGACTATTGGCAATGCTGGCTGGGGCCGATGGGAGCTGAAGACCCAAACATCTGGAGGGTGTCTGGGGAAGGCTGGTATACGGTGATTGCACAATGATGACTAGGACTGGAAAACAGGTGGGTAGTGCTGGCACCAGTGCACATCTGGTGCCTTTGCACTGGTGCTGGGACTCCACCCCAGCTTCATAGTAGGCATAGAAACAAACAGGGCTGGATCTGGAGTGACTTGCTTCAGGTGGGCGAGATGGAGGGGGCAGGTCGGTAGGATATACCAAGGCAAGAAGAGGAAGGCAGGAATGGGTGTCCGAATGGCACAGCCAGACCTTTTTATAGTGTTGGCCTTAGTGGTTGTGGTGAGATAGCACCAACTGGGCTCTGCACCAGGCAGTAAAGTGTCTTGGGTCAGTGCTGGAAATAACTGATTTCACCTGAGTTCAGTGCTGGCCCCAGGTTTTTGTGGACCCTTGGGCAAGACACCCTCCATTGAGTCTCCCTTGTCATTGCCATTGTAACCAGCCGTTATTCCTCCTCCTCCCCTTCTCATCATTGCTACCACTGGCTTACTTGACAGGCAGAAAGCCAGTGAGCAAGGAGGCCGTGGCGTCTAGTGCTCCTCCCTCTCACCATCCCCACTGTCTGGGCCAGGAGAGAGGGAGGTGAACAAGCAGGTTGCCAGTGGGCTCCTGCTGGGGTGGGGGCCCTTAGCAAGTGCCCCGTATTGCATATCTCTGATGCCAGCCCTTCCTAAGTTCAGTATATTACTGACATTCTATTTATTTTGGAAGTGTAAAGGCGAAGAGTTCTAGATACCAAGAGGTGAACAATAATGGCTATATGACAGAAAGACTGGAGGGCAGAGTGTTAATTAAAGATGAAGGAGTAAGAAAACTGGGTTCCAATAGCACTGCTGGCCTTTAAGAAATAGAAAGTTATGCAAAACCATAATCTTTTATATTTTTAAAAATATTTCAGGATATTGCCTGTCCTAAACTTAACAAAGAATCTTTAGGAAAAGACATACCAATGGTATTTCCCCCACCCCCGGCTTCTTGTTGATGATGTACATACTTCTACTTATTTTTTGCATCCATGCATGGCGATTAATACTTCAGTTATCATTGCGTGCATGAGAGAGCAAAGATGCTCTCATATGGGAACAGCTAATAACTGGATTGATAATAAGTGCTCTGGTCCTTGTTCACATAAACACACCTGTCAAGAGTTAATAACACCTGAAGTGTAATAACAGTGCTAGAATGAAAGAATCACAAAAGCCCACGAAGATTAAACTGTCTTGCATGTAAAATGCTACAAAAACTTAAAAAATAAAGCAAAATTTCCACTACATTCAGGGCCATTTCACAAAATACACCGCGACAAATACGAGCTTGTTACTGAGCATGCACTACACTCAACAGAAGGCCGCAGCCAATCCTAGCTCTCTGATAAGTTCAGAACACCTACTTGTAACACGTGCACATTTTAGGTATACTTAAAACCTGGCTATATATCTAGAATAGTAATGTATGAAGAGGCCCTTGGGAAACATCCTTTCTGTTCTATTGCTTGTGTGATGCCAGTCACATGACAGGGCTAGATATTATGTCTGTGAAGAAGACAAGGCATTTTTTGCAGCCCGGAGCACTCATTCTTACCATCTTGTACCAGAGGCAAGCCTTAGTAAGTTGTAATGCAAGCCTAAATGTAACAGACATCCCACACTGATCTAAAGTCCCAATTAAAATGTGCCGGGGAAATCACATGTGCTTTTGTTACCCAGTTATATCCATTCAGTGTTTAATTTCTCAAGCCTTCCCGGTAGGAGGATCACATAGAAAGAAGGATGGGGCTGTTCTGTCCTGAACAGCTGTTCCGAAAAGAGGGTTCTACCTTTAAAGGAAGCCTAGAAACGATTTCAGAATGATGATTGATAGATAGATTTCATAAAGTGCCACTGCTGGTGTCAAAATTCCCTCTTCTACAAGGGAAGATGGGAAGCTGCCTTATACTGAGTCAGACCATTCGTCTATCTAGCCCAGTACGGTCGACACTGACTGGCAGCACCTTCTCAGCATTTCAGGCCGGAGATTTTCCTGCCCTGCCCGGAGATGCTGGGGATGGGGTCTGGAACCTTCAGCATGCAAAGCAGCTGCTCTGCCACTGAGCTATAACCCCTTCTGTCTATATCTCTGTTAAAAAGATACAAAATGATGCAATGTCTGAAGACAAAAGCCAGGTGCAGATATTCTACCATGCATGTAGAGCAGGGAGAATCGTGATCGCCTCACCCCTTCAGTGTGCTTGATGTCCATGTTGGACATCACATTTGCACAGTGGTCTGTGCATTTTCTTGCCGCTGCTCCAGTTGCGCAATTCACACACCGCAGACGTGGAATGTACAGACCACATTACTCCACCCAATGTGTTTTGGCCACTCTGTGCAAAGATGCCATCCAACGTGTGGACATCAACACACCGAGGGTGACTCCCACCCCCACCCCGCCACTGCTCCGTGCATATATTGGACTGTCAGTACAGGGCTAAAGCACATTATTTAATGATTTCAAAGATTTATAAGCCGCCTTTTAGAGTAAACCCTCCCAAGGTGGCGAACACAATTTAAAACTGCAAAAAACAATAAAAACTATAACATCAAAATTAACAATTAAAACCAAACAGTTTCATATATACCGCAGCACCCAATAAAGTCCTAACTCCTTATTTATGTTTTATTATGTACTTGACAACAACGTTGCGTATAAAACAAGCAAATACAAGAGGGCAGCAATCATGGAGCTTTGTTCAGTAGAAATGACTGTAAAGAGCTAGAGTGGCAGAGTGTAGAGCAGGAGTGGCAGACTTCAGGCTTGCGGAATCTGCTTTGTATTTTACTACAACCCTGAGACCCAGCAACTGGGTGCAAAAGGCACACTTTGAATTAAAGAATTCTGCGCCCAGGAATATCAGTTCCAGAACTCAATGGAGCTCTCAGTCCTTCCAGGCAAAAAATCCATGCTTGGTTACCCCAAGCTTTCTTAATTTCAGCAGTATAATTTAGAATAGGGCTGGAGTCATGTTGTTGCTTCAGTTGTTAAACTATCAGGAGTCAGTCGGTAAAATCCAACATAACTCCTACTTAGAGTAGACCCACTGAAATGAATGGGACTTCAGTTAGTCATGAATAACTTAAATCCCATTCATTTCAGTGGATATACACCAAGTAGAACTTACGTTGAATTTTACCCAGAAATCCTTGCCGACCTACTCCAAATCACCTAGAGATCTACCAGAAGATCCAGATTTAACTTCTGCCCACCCCTGGTGTAGAGTAAGAGGATGTGAACTGGGAGCCAAGAAGTCCCCATCTCAGTTCATCCGTGAACTCACTAGATGGCTGTATACCAGGCATTCTTTCTTCTACAATCTGGGACTAAATCTGCAATATAATGGAGATAAGTAATACTGTCAGAACAAAGATTTGCAGTGCCAGAAAAGCGGGAAGGAAATTAGAAGTTAGGCTTTTTTTAAGGTGTTGTGAAATCATTTTATTTGAAATAAGTTTATACATGTTGACTCAACATTTTTCTTCTGGGGCAAGTAGGAAAGAAAAGGCTAATTGTACGACTTTATGATGGAAGAATAATCAAATAGCAATCGATATCGCTCTTGAAATATATTCCATATCAAATTCAACCTTAATTAGGAACATCACCACAAATATATTTACAATATCATTCTCTCATATATACATATATATATATATATATATATATTCCATAATTACCTACAAAGGACAAATAATGCTTAAGATCGTGTGTTAAACCTCTTATTAGGCATCTGCCTGTACTTCAGCATAATAGACACCCAAAGTCTTGTGTCCATAAAAGTACTGGGGAGGAGGGGAAGAATGTTAGGAAATAAGAACAAGGCAATGAATGAAGGAATGAATGGGTATGAACATTGATCACTGTTCCAGCTTTCAATGTTATAAGCTAAAGGAAACAGGATACAGTTCCTGGGCATCTTTATCGAATGATATTAGTCTATTGTTTGATAGATAAGAGTTCTATCCCCCACCACTGGATAATTTCTGGCCAGTCCCCAATATTCCACTTTTGGGCAAGGTGCTGGACTGTATGGTGGCATCTCAGCTCTAAGGGTTTCTGGATGAGGTAGATTATCTAGATCCATTTCAATCTGTTTTGAAGTCTGGTTATGGGGCAGATACTGTTTTGGTTACCTTAGTGGATGATCTATGCTGAGAACTGGACAGGGTATGTGTGTCTCTTTTGATTCTGCTGGACCTCTCAGTGGCTTTCAATGCCATTGACTATGATATCCTTCTGAGGCTTCACTCTGGGATGGGACTTGGAGGCATTGTTCTACAGTGGCTCTGGTCCTTCTTGGAGGGGTGCTCTCAAAAGGTGGTGCTGAAGGAACTGTTCAACACCCTGGCTGTTGGCCTATGGTGTCCCTCAGGGTTCCATCCTGTCCCCCATACCATTTAACATCTGCATGAAACCTTGGAGAGAAGTTGTCTGGAGATTTGGGGTCCAGTGCCACCAGTAGGCTGATGACACCCAACTCCATCTATTCTTCCCATCTAAATCCAAGAAACCTGTTCTAGTTCTAAATCAAAGTCTGAAGCCAGTAATGGATTGCATGAGGGTGAACAAATTGAAACTTAATCCAGACAAGACAGAGGTGCTCCTGGTTAGTCGAAAGACAATTCGTGAACTGGGATTCAACCAGGGAATGGGATTATACTGCCCTGAAGACTCAAGTTTGCAGTTGGGGTGTGCTCTTACATTTAGCCCCGAACCTGGTTGCCCACATTTTGGCGATGGCCAGGAGTGCATTTGCACAGCTGAGGCTAGTGCACTAACTGCACCCATTCCGGGAGATGTCTGATCTGACCACAGTGACACATGGTTACTTACATCCTGTTTGGACTACTGTAATGTGCTGTATGTGTAGCTATCTTTAAAAGTGTTCAAGAACTTCAGCTGGTCCAGAATGCTGTGGTCAGAGTGCTGAATGGGACTGGTTGTTACAGCAGCTTTACTGGCTACCAGTCTGTTTCTGGGCACAATTGAAAGTGTTGGTTATCTTATAGAAGAAGAAGAAGAAGAAGAAGAAGAAGAAGAAGAAGAAGAAGAAGAAGAAGTAGTCTATCTTTCTCTCAGTGCTGCAGCTCCAAGACTATGAAACCTAGACTCCTGAAACTTGGCATACATACTAAGAGGACCCTAGGGGTGTGCAACTTGGGGGTATTTGGTTTTAAAATGTATCAGTCCATTTGAATTAATTTAAATGTGTCGCTGTGTTTGAAGCCTGCAGTGCCACCTTCAGTCACTAGGCGGCAGATGTCCCTTATCAACAGATAGCTTTGCAGTTCGTAGTGACTTCTGTTCCCTCTTGTCCTTGGGACAGGCGAGTTGGAAGATCATTGTGTAACCCTGTACAGTGTAGTCCTCCAGTGGAATGCCAGCAGTTCAACCCTTTTTGACCCTGATTTTGATTCTGAGGAGACGGTAAGGAGAGTTTCAGAGGAGAAGGGGAAGGGAGAGAAAGAAACAGCGATCTTTAAAAGAAGGCTCCGAAGAAGAAACTGTAAAGAGGCAGAGAAACAGAAAAGAGAGGGCCTGAGGAGCCTGAGGGGAAAAAACCAAGCAGAGGAGCAGCATTAGCATTCTGCCTTTCAGCCAGTTACCAGTCAGCAGCAGACCCATAACTAGGGATGTCGGAGAATTCCGCCACGGATCTCGGTGAGGCCTAATGCCAGTGCATTCGGCCCCCCAAAATCCATGGCGGAATGAAGCCCCCCCCCCAAAAAAGGTGCGCGAAACGGACCACTTACCTGCTGCCGTCTGCGCTGACTTGCCGGATGTCCCGCTGCGGGTGACCCCGGCCGGCAGCTCCGCGGAATCTCCGCAGAGCAGAACCGGCCAGGTTAGGATTTCGGGGGGAGGTGCAGAGCGCCTCCCCCCCCCACTGCAAATCACCCCGTCAAAAAGGTAAGTGACTCTTGTACATCCCTACCCACAACCAACTGCCAGTATCTAATACAGCTACCTCGAGTCTGCACAGCTTGAGGCAGATTTTGGGAAATCGCCTGCCTTTGTAGATTGTATAATCACTGGACTCTCCTCCTTTCATTTTATTGTGTTAGAGCTTTACGTTAAATCCTTTATTAATTTGAATGTTTGTTTTGCTTCCTTCCCCCTCCCCTTCCTTGTAAAATCAATCCTAGTTTTTGTTTTATAAGTTGCTCACTTCTTTTCCCCCACCCCTTTTTAAGGAACAGGGGTCCTGGTGGGCTGGGGGCACCAAACGCTAGTTTGGAGTCAGCACTTTTCTCCCCCACCCATCCCACTATTGTATGAACCCAGGTCCCATAGTGTTCCACTGCCCCGTAGGGTTGCTGGTAGGAAAAATGGGGAATCTCTCCTCACAGTCCCATCAGAACCTTGCTACAGTGGGTCATCAGAATTCTACCAGAGGGCTACACTGCACAAGGTTACAACTGCATACAGCAGGGGTACAGAACCTCAGACCCAGGAGCCAAATCTGGCCCACCTGGGGTTCTCCATATAAAACAGAAAGAGGTGAGTATCCAAAGTAGATCACAAAGAAGAGAAACGGGTCCTCGGGATGCAGGATAGAATGTATTATAAGAAGCCCAGTGCATTTCGGCCTTTTTTATTGTAGGCCTTCTTCAGGGGTAAAGAAAAAAGCCTGCAGAATTTTTTCAGGAAAAGATGGTCTCCTGTGTCACCAGTAGATTGATACAAGATTTTTTCTTTTGCTGAAAAAATTCTGCAGACTTTTTTATTTACCCCCTGAAGAAGTCCTAAAATAAGAAAGAAAAAAAAGAGAGGCTGAAACGTGTTATAATACATTCTATCTTGCATCCTGAGAACCTGTTTCTCTTCTTTGAGTTCCCCATATAGCCACACCCCTTCTCCTGGCTCCGCTACCTTTCCTCCCAACCACCAATGACTTGATGGTTTCCCGGCTGTTACACATTTTCCTTCACTGTAAAAAGTTGAAATGCCTCTCCTAAGGCTTAGTTACTGTCATTAAGAGCTTTAAGCTAACAATGGCGGTATTTGAGGTGGGGTGGGAAGGGAGTTGTCCCTGGCACCTTTGTCCTCACCCCTTTTGCCTTTGGTTGCCCCTCACTGGAATATGGCCCTGGAGAGCTTCTCTGAAATGGAATTCAGTTCTTGGTCTGAAAGAGGTCCAACTCCCTTGGTATACAGTGAGTATTTCCCCCCACATTGATAGACATAAGGAAGGCAACGCCACAGACTGTGCCAGTATATGGTTTAGTCACTAGATGGCCCTGGACTTAGTTATATCTGGGTGGAGCCAGGAGTTTCCTGTGTCTGTTCTGTCCTTGTTGGAGAGAGACAATAAAGTCCTTGCCTAGCTTCCTGACGTGTGTCATCTCAGCTTTCCATGGCATGCTGACAAGGGCCCTAATTGCTAGAATGTCAGCTGCAGAATTTTAAAACGTTATTGTATTTTGAATGCCGAACAAATGAAACCAATCCTCTTATCCTTAATGGAAATATATTAATATCTTCATACAATTTTGAACCTGCCTGGAATTCCCAGTTGGCCTAGGCAGTCATTACAGCCAGCAACGAATGTCTAAGAAAATGTGTCGCATTCAGTTCAAAGTCCTGCACGACAACCCTATTATACTACACAGAAAATGTATGACATGCCAACTAGTTTCCAAGGGTTACTCTTTCATTTGGGGAAAGTACTGCGGATGCTCAATCCATGCAGCAGTTGCAGACTCTAAAATGGATGCGGTAAACCCAATTAAACAGAAAGGACCAGTCTCAAAATGCTAATTATTCAGGCACGATTTGTGTTCCTTTATAGACTCCTTTTTGCAGTTTAATCAATGAGAACATGGAAAGAGTACGGTTTGTGGTGCGCGGGGGGGCGGGGGGAGTTTCTGTATCGTCCTGCTGTTGCTATATTATTCCAGACTTTTATCAGTTGCAGTTTTACAAGCTGTGATGTGAAAGATTTTTCTTCAGTAATGTCTCACCATGCAGGGAGGAGGGGAGGCGAAGGGAGCTTAAAATAAAATGTAAGTGCATCACCAATTACCACTTTTGAGCGAACCTGGAGCAAACAGTGACCTCACTCTGCACACAATGCCTGCACATTGACACGCAGAGCCTGAACTGAGTTGAACAGGCCATCGCCTGCTTTCGGGCATCTAGGGCCTGGCACACACTGATGACATAATTGGTATGTGCCAGGACCGAATACTCCAATTTTATAATTAAGTTGGTCTCTAGATTCAATTGCGTGGGGGTTTGACTGAGCATATCTAGAAAACTGATCTGACCTTAAAATTAAGTACAAATTAGAACAGGTAGGCTTTATTTGCTTATCTCTAAATGTTGTTATAAATGTTGTCATGTTTATTATTATTATTAATGTACATACACCTATGTACATGGTAGGAAAAGTCTCTGCCCCACAGGCCTTACAATCCAAAAACAGAGACACCAGGGAGATAACAGAGGATGGAAAGGGAAATAGGGGCACAGATAGAATATGTGATTATTTGAGATACAGTTGGGCTAGGTATGGGCAAGGCCAGCCCTGCCATGCAGCAGAGTGACACAACCTGCTTCAGGTGGCACCACGAGGGAGGGACAGATGAAGGCAAGAATTGGTATCTGAATAGTATAGCAAGTCTTTTTAAAGTGCTGGCCAGGGCGGTGAGGGGAAGATGCTCTTTGGGTTTCAGGCAACAAAATATCTTGGGCCTATATCGCTGGGGATTAGGAGGTTGTGCCAAAGGCTTCACAGAAAAAGATGGGGTTTGACAAGGGGTTTGAAGGAAACCAAGATTATTTACTGCGCACATGAAACATCTACTCCTTCCCTTACACATAATCCCTTTGGAGTCCTGATACAGGCGGAATTTGACTTGAGAGACAATGGCTGAAAGTCCAATCTACTGAGAACAGTAAAATCAAATAAAGTTTCTATATACTGCATTTGACATTCTTATACAGCTGATACATTTGAGAGAAAACCTTCTTTGTTAGGGGGTTGTGAAACAGACAATATTATAATACGACATAGCCTTCACCAAGCTGCTGCCTCCTGATGGGTTGGCCTGCAACTCCCATAATTCCCAGCCAGCACAGCTATTGGCTGATATAACAAAGGCTAAAACATGTATGCAACGAGGTGCAGTTCATATATTTTGGAGCTGTCCAAACGTTGTAATCTTGCAATACTTGCCTTTACTTTTACAACACACTGAAGAAATTACAGGTCATCATATGCTGGCAGAATGTCTTATTTGGATAGCCTAGCATGAAATAGTAGAGGTTGAGAATGATTATCCATCTTTTCACTGTGAAATTAGTAAAATGATTATCCACCTTTTTACCGTGGCCAGAATGGCTTTAGCTCAAGCATGAAACATAATGGGGACTAGTTCTATAAAATATAGAACATTACCTTAGTGGTTAAACTAACTGATGATATACAGGTGCACAAAGGAAAACAAATAGATAATATGTTTGGTGAGAAATTTGAGTGTTCTTGGAATTATAACATTCACAATTAATACAGCCACATATATGTGATGTTTCAATTGCTATAATGATGTAATTTAAAAGAGTAAGCTCTATGGGGCAGGATGCTTTACTGCTAAGTAAGTAAGTAGTTTCCTTATCTTTTGTTATGAACAATTAAAAAGACACGCACGCATGCAACTAAAACAGAATGTTATTCTGTTACAGAACTGTGCTTGTCATCACCCAGATCCTTAATGCATAATAAAATAAATAAATAATTTTCTTATCTTTTGACATGAACAATTAAAAAGACACGCATGCATGCAAGTAAAACGGAATGTTATTCTGTTACTTAGCTGCGCTTGTCATCACCTAGATCCTTAACAGCAGCTCAGCTGCACATGATGAAGAGTAGACTGAGTGGGCAGCAGTGTCTAAAGAGGAATGCAAGCTACAACGTGCATTCAGGGGGTATTCCATGCAACTATAAGGGGAACCGTCTCCTACCTGGATTGGAATTGAATTAGTACTGCTAGTGGCATTGTACTGCTACGGCAAGAAAAGGCTGCACTTTGTGTTTGAAACAGGTAAAAGCCTTTGGGAATGCTGGTCTTAACTGGAAGCCAAACTGCCTCATTCTTATATAACCCACCATTCCTTATTTGCACTGGTGGTCAGTGGTTGATGAAGTCGCCTCATCAAAGAAGAGTCATTTGTGCTGTGGTGTCATCAAAGGCTGAAAAGAAGTCCAGACCAATGTGCTCCCCTATGATGCAGAAACCATCATGAGATCCCACTGGGTGCAGGTATCAAAGGGATGTTATGCAGACTGGCAGAACTGCTATGCTAGCCCATTTCTACATGTTCAGACTCAGACCGTTGAGTCTTGCACTGGCTCCTTCTGCATGTGTAACTGCATCTCAATAGAGATGTAAACGTAATATATCCGTAGCGTTCTGTACATGAGGTATTTGCCCAGCCTCTTTACCATCCCTGTACATGAAGTCACGAAGAGTCGGACACGACTGAACGACTGAACAACAACAACATGAAGTTTGTGAAGCACTGCAGTTTGACAAAATAAAGTGGGATTAAAGCTTTATACAGGTGTCCTGAAAAACACATGAACACGGATGGGCCCTGCCCATGCCAGCACCACCCCCGATGTCCCCATGTGCCGCGGGGCCCATCCCTTCATTCCCCAGCTGAACAGATGCTCTACTCTGGGGGTAGGCAACCTGATCCTCTCCAGAGGTTTTGGACTACAACTCCCATAAGTCCCAGACACCACAAACAATGGTTAGGGATGATGGAAGTTGTAGTCCAAAACATCTGGAGAGCACCAGGTTACCTACTCCCCTTCTGCTTGCATTCAACTGAATGCGAGTAGAACCTCTGTTCAGCTTTCCCTGCTCAGTGCAGGGAGATTGAAGAATGAACAGGGTGGGGCAAGTGTGCACAGTTCCATAACCAGTACCCACATTTTTAAATTATTATTATTATTATTTACACTTATATCCTGGCTGTCTTTCCTCTTGCAAAGACCCAAAGCAGCTTACATGGTCCTCCTTCTCTACATTTTATCCTCACAACAACCCTGTGAGGTAGGCTAGGCTGAGAGTCCATGACTGCTGTAAAGTCACCCAGTGAGCTTCATGGCCAAGTGGAGACTAGAACCTGGATCTCCCAAGTCCCAGTCCAACACACTCACCACTACACCACACTGGCTTTCATTTAGCCCTCATGCATTCTTTGGAATGCCTGAGTAGGACTTGTCTTGTCCTGTCTGCCTAGAGAAGTAGAGGATCATGCTCCGCTGCCTGGATGGAGTGACTGGGGTATTGAGCAGTCTGGCATGTAGAAGCACAGAAAGAGCGAATAGCGGGGAAATCCCAACTCTGTTGCAAATGGAAGGTCCGGCTACTTTTCCTCCAGCCAAATTAGGATATTATTTGCTGGAAGAAGTATCTGTCAGCAGTTAACTACGATGAAATAATGGATAAGTAGCCAGTCAGCTGACAGCATTGCACTGGATAGGATGATCAGCTTACCTAAACCATTTTACTGTGTTTATCTTGGGGCTGGCCCTGCCATTAGGTAGAGTGAGACGGCCACTTCAGGCAGCAGATGCTGGAGGGCAGGGAGCAGCCCTTAGGTATCAGAGCTGTTGCCCCACACAGCCTGTCCTGTGCCCCCTAAGCTGGCTTGATGCCCTCAGGTGCAGTGGAGGACATGGTGCCACAGTGCTGAAGTAAGATTCAATTGCCAGTCCTGTCAGGTTCTGTATGTGGAATGTGGGGAGGGTGGCTTCTTGTCCTTCACCTCAAGTAACAAACAATCTTGGCCTGGCCCTCATTTATCTTAGTGGCTTTATGGTGAGCTACAGGGGCAGGAATGGATTCAGTTCTGCAGCATGAAGTATGTTCCTGATCTATGGGCTTTTCTACATGAGGCATTTATTGTGTGCTCATCATTCCCTACTTACAGCTGTTTACAGGTCCTTTCTTTAGACGATGTCATGACCTTCCAGTTTCACTTCTGCATCTAATCAGCACTTTTGGTAAGTATCTTTTAGAGCAGTTTTAGTTTCAGAGAGGGTGGGGGGGTTGTTTGTTTTTCTGAGCAGGGAAAATATTTATTTATTTATGTATTTATTTATTTATTAAATTTATTAATCACCCATCTGGCTGGTCACCCAGCCACTCTGGGCGATGTACAACATATAATAAAACAGTTTAAAACAATAAAATTCTACAATAAAAACATTTTCTAAAATACCCTAACCCACCTCAAATGCCTGCCTGAACCACCACATTTTTAATGCACGGCGGAAGCTCATTAAAGAGGGGCATGGCGGAGTTCCCTAGGGAGGGAGTTCCACAGAGTGTGAGCCACCACAGAAAAGGCCCTTAAATACCGCATTTAATTGTGAAAGTGAAAGAAAGCACAATCTCCTCTTCTGTATTTGTGCTATTCCTCTATACCACAGTGCCACCTAGAGGTCATGTGGTGAAAAAGCAGGAAAGGAAATGCTCTTTGTGCAGTGCTTGGATCTTAATTCTTCCATGAAACCGAAAGTAGATGCAGCAGATTAACAGCCGATTAACAGCCTTGTGTAGAAAAGCACTATGAATAATGGCCTGCCCATATCTTATATCAGGCAAAAGAATGTTAATGGCTGGTTGATGCTCCAGACCCAGGCATTTTGCTATCTGAGGTAGAACATCAAATGCCCCACCCCACTCCACACCACCCCAGTCAAACTGCATAATGCCCAAGGCTGGCCAAGTTATTTTGACATCTGAGGTAGAAAATCTCCCCTGGGTGTAAATAATAATAAAATAAATAACTAACCATTTGCTGCCCTTTCACGGCACCCAAAATTGCCTCCCCATTCCTTTGCTAAGTGCTACTCTGGATCCAAGCTATGTAAATTGTTGCTTTCCTTCAGACTGCATCAACACCCCCTTATACTCCCACACACATACACACACAGTTTTTGATCACAATGCATGATTCCTCATCCTGCAAACAATGCAACTGTAGCGGGAAAGTGAAAAATTGCCTGTCCTTAGGAAGGAACCATGCAATGTGGGCAAACCTTGTGCCTATGCCGTTCATGCCAACAGTGACTGTTGATCCGGGGAAGACTACTACCACAGAGCAAGAACAATCACCCAACCAATATGGTGGGGAGCAGGATGAATCCAAGGCGCAATGCAACCTGCAAGGGTGATGTGCATGCTGGACCACATCTGAAGACGACATCCTTGATCTTTCTGTTAAGTTCCCAGAGGGATTGAAGAACCAGCCATACTGCATCAGCCCAGATACCCCAACAAACATGGCAGCTGTTGGCACTCAGGACAACCCAGTGTGGTTCCTGGGAAAGGGCCGTTCTTGCTCCATCGACCATAACCTTCTCTCACGTTTTTCTGTAAGAGCAGCAATTGTGTTAGTGTTACTAGCACCCGCGGGTGTGCACTCATGACATCATAGCCAGCCAGATGACTTTACATGTTTAGTACACACACAAAAATTAGTGCATAAAGTCGCCCTCATTTCCTCGCAAGGAAGATGTTTGTTATTGTTTCAAAGGAGTCATGCCAAACCTGGCAGTACATGTCTAACTGTTTTCCATCTCGCTTTACGAGTTGCCAGCAAGTTCAAGGTGATGTGTTACTGTTATATTCGTAAACAAGGGGCGCTCCTAGACAGAGGGCTCCCAATCAAAAGCCACTGTGCAGATATTCCACCTTCTCTTTTTTCATTGATTTTTTGGTGGTAAGAAAAATGGTGAAAGAAGTGGTGGGAAAACACAGGACGGTTACGAGTAGAAGACAATGATGTCGAGACACACACACTCCCCCCCCCCCCCGTAAAATTCTGTATTTGAGGCAGGGCGATTGCACAATAAAAGCCTCATCTAGAAGCACCCTGTGTCCATAGTGGATGAAGACGTAGCAAATTTGCACAGGAAGAATACTAATTTAAAACTGTAACTTTCAGCAGTGATTTAATGTCACTTTCCTCCTTTGCTAACAACATATTAAAAATAGGGGTAGTATCTTGGGAAAGACAGAGGGGTTAAAGTAGCATCACTTTTTAATTTAAGGAACACTAGTGTAAATCTATTGCACTTGATTTTACTAAACTTTCGGTTTCAAACAACCTACATTAGGTAAGGGTTTGTTCCAAAGCCTTGGACTAATTCTTTTTTGTACAAACCTGGAGGCTGTCTTACACTTGCTCAGTTGTTATAGTTTCAGAGCAAGACAAATATTACAGCATCCAATACGCTGTCTCTCTAGAGCTGCTTTGCCCAGCCTAATGCCCTACAGATTACCACTCCCAGGATTCCTCATCATTGGTCATGCTGCATGGGGCTGATGGGAGCTGAAGTCCAAAACATCTGGAGCCAGGTTGAGGAAGGCTGTTCTAGAAAAGGGGTAGGGAACATGTGGCCTTCCAGATGTTTTAGACTCCAATTCCCATCAGCCTTCACCAGCACAGCCAGTGGTGAGGGATTTATTTATTTATTTAATTATTTCATTTCTATACCACCCAATAGCTGAAGCTCTCTGGGCGGTTCACAAAAATTAAAACCAAACAACACACAATAAAACAATTTAAAATATATATAACATTAAAACCACAATATAACAATATAACCACAATAAAACCTAGCAGCAGTGCAGGAGTTTAAAATACAGATTTAAAACAGCAAAGCTAAAAATTTAGAAAGCTAAAATGCTAAAATGCCTGGGAAAATAAAAAGGTCTTCACCTGGCGCCGAAAGGAATATAATGTAGGTGCCAGGCAAATCTCACTAGGGAGCTCATTCCAGAGCCGGGGTGCCACAGCAGAAAAAGCCCTCCTCCTAGTAGCCACCCGCCTCACTTCCTTTCGCAGGGGCTCATGGAGAAGGGCCGCTGATGCTGATCTTAAGGTCCGGGCAGGCACATATGGGAGGAGGCGATCCTTCAGGTAACCTGGCCCCAAGGCGTTAAGGGCTTTGAATGTTAACACCAGCACTTTGAATCGGGCCCGGAAATGGATTGGCAGCCAGTGCAGCTGGAAAAGTACTGGCCTATTATGAGCTCGCAGGCCAGTCCCTGTTAACAATCTTGCTGCCCTATTTTGGACCAGCTGAAGTTTCCGGACCGTTTTCAAAGACAGCCCCATGTATAACGCATTGCAATAATCCAGACGAGAAGTTATCAGAGCATGGATAACTGTAGCTAGGCTATCTCTGTCCCGATAAGGGCGTAGTTGGTATACCAGCCTAAGCTGATAAAAAGTGCTCCGTGCCACTGAGTTCACCTGTGCCTCAAGTGACAGTTCTGGGTCCAAGAGCACCCCCAAACTACGAACCTGATCCTTTATGGGGAGTGCAACTCCCTCCAGAACAGGTTGAATATCACCTAGCCGGGCAGCCGAACCACCCACTAACAGTATCTCCATCTTGTCTGGATTGAGTTTCAGTTTATCGGCCCTTATCCAGTCCATTACCGTGCCCAGGCACTGATTCAGAACAGCCACTGCCTCACCTGGGTTTGATGAGAAAGAGAGGCAGAGCTGGGTGTCATCCGCATATTGATGGCCCCTCAGCCCACACCTCCGGATAACCTCCCCCAGCGTTTCATGTAGATGTTAAACAGCATGGGGGATAAAATAGAGCCCTGTGGAACCCCATGGCACAATTGCCATGGCACAGAGCAATAATCCCCCAGCACTACCACCTTCTGGAATCAGCCATCCAAGTAGGAGCGGAACCACTGTAGTGCAGTGCCTCCAACTCCTAACCCAGACAACCTATCCAGAAGAATACCATGGTCGATGGTATCGAAAGCCGCTGAGAGGTCCAGGAGAATCAATAGGGTCGCACTCCCCCTGTCCCTTTCCCGGCAGAGGTCATCCCACAGGGCGACCAAGGCAGTTTCCGTTCCAAAACCAGGTCTGAAGCCCGAGTGAAATGGATCTAGATAATCCATTTCATTCAACAGTGCCTGGAGCTGTCCTACAACCACCCGCTCAAGCACCTTGCCCAGGAAGGGGATGTTGGCCACTGGTCTATAATTGTTAACATCCTCCAGATCCAGGTTAGGCTTTTTCAGGAGTGGTCTAATTACCACCTCTTTTAAAGCAGCAGGCACCACTCCCTCTCTCAAGGAGGAATTTACAACCTCCTGGACCCAACCGGACATCCCCTCCTTGTTTGATTTAATAAGCCATGAAGGGCAAGGGTCAAGCACACAAGTGGTCGATCGGACTTGGCCAAGTGCCTTGTCCACATCCTCAGGCCTCAGTAACTGAAACTCACCCAATAAAACTGGACCAGACGGTGCTCTGAACGCCTCTACCAATGGAACTGCATTAATGGTGGTGTCCAATTCATGACGAATCTGAGCGACTTTATCCTCAAAGTGCCGTGCAAACTCGTCACAGCATGCTACCGAGGGTTCCACCATCTCTCTCCCTGGCCCAGAATGTAACAGGCCACGAACCACTCGGAAAAGCTCCGGTGGACGACACTGAGAAGATGCAATGCTGGTGGAAAAGAACTGTCTCTTTGCCACCCTCACCGCCACAGAGTAGGCTTGATAGTGGGCTCTTTCTTGTGTTCGGTCAGACTTAGCACGAGTTCTCCTCCACCTGCGTTCTAGCCGTCTCCCCTCTTGCTTCATTGCCCTCAGCTCAGGTGTATACCAAGGAGCTGGCCAGGCTCTGCTCAAAGGGAGAGGGCGCTTGGGCGCGATCGTGTCAACCGCCCGAGTCATCTCTGCATTCCACAGAGCGACCTGGGCTTCGACAGGAGCACCAGCCATACCAGCAGGAATATCCCCCAGAGCCCTCTGGAATCTATCGGAATCCATTAATCTCAGGGGGCGGATCATTTTAATAGGTCCCCCACCCTTGCAGAGTCTAAATCTCAGCAGGAAGTGATCTGTCCATGACAAAGGGACAGATGTTAATTCCTCCACTTTCAGATCACCATCCTCCTGCCCAGTCGAGAAAACCAGATCAAGCGTGTGTCCTTTTATATGCGTTGGGCTGATGACATGTTGGGACAGCCCCATGGTTGTCATGGCGGCCATGAAGTCCTGAGCTGCCCTGGATACAGCGGCCTCTGCATGGAAGTTGAGATCCCCCAGGACCATCATCCTAGGGGTCCTCAACATCAAGTCCAAGACCACCTCCGTCAGCTCAGGCAGGGAGTCTGATGGGCAGCGGGGTGGGCGGTACACCAACAGAATCCCTAATCTGTCCCGGGTACCCAACACAAGGTACAAACACTCAAGATCTGCACTTGAATGAGCAGGAAGCCTGGAGAGGGAGATTGAATTCCTATAGACCACGGCAACCCTGGATGACGAGAGTTGCAGTCCAACGACATCTGGAAGGCCACACCCTGTTCTAGAAGTACCCAACTAGCTGTAAGCAAACAGACTGGTTTGTTAAATGTCTTTAAAAAGTGCATTATTCTACAGCTTTTCACCATGGCTGTATTTTGTATCTGGTTATATATTTGTTTGTTTTTTAATCTGCTCCTATTTGCTTTTAAAACCAGCTGAAGTAAAATAAAAATCAAAGTTTAAGCAAGAACTCCTGTTGAAAACATCTACTGATTTCTAATGAATCCTTATAAAATCAAGGCCAAACTTTGTTGCCAGTGTGACTTGCTTTCCTCCCTGTGAGAAAGAGTGCTCGAGTTTAAAAATAAACACAATTTCACACTTTGGTAGCTGTAGCTTGGTATCCTTTCAATCCACTAATTTTTGTTCACACATAACAAGTATGGTTTATTTATCAGGGATACAAACCTATTTCCATGTAGAACAAAATCATGATTATGACCAGTCTTCAATTTCAACTGACCCTTTGCTTATTAAAAGTTATAAAAGGTACAGGAAAGAAAAAAGTAAATAAATAACGAAGGAAAGCTATTTTTCACACTTTCTCCCCTTTAAACCAACATCAACCCTGATGTAACCAGAGTCATTGTGCAGTGCTCCAAATTAGACCGACACATGATTATATAAAGATGGCAACTGTGTTTTTGTATAATAATTTGCGTTTCTTTTATCTTTTTCAGTTACAGAATAAAATCTTCACTAATCAGTCTCCTAGTTATCAAAAGACACATTCTTCTCCAAATTCCATGGTAGTAGTCCCATTTGCAACAGCACTGCCTTTTATCTGGACTAATGATCCGAATATTTCCCAAGATATCTGCAAAAAATAGATCTGCCTGTATCTTCATTAGCTTGGCTTTATGATTTAAAAAGGACATTAGGGACTCAGTGTTCAGATAGGATCCCCTCCCATCTTTCAGAGTCCAATATTGATATTAATAGAAACATTTTACACAAAACACTCTGCTTCCGTGTTAAAAGTGTCCATATGTTCATGCCGATCATTCTGTCTTGCTAGGAATAACAGCACTGATGACAGCACTGAGTGCCACTGCGAATATATACAGAGCACAAATGGATTTTGCAAACGCACCTACAGTTCCCGCTTGGAGTTCAGAAGCAACGTCTCACATTTAATTAATATTCATGCTTTCATGGAGTGTGGTGCCCCGGTGGAAGCAGTTTGGTGAGGGTTAGATCTCAGGGTCAAAGTCCAGGGCTCCCCGGACAAATGACCACCTAGGCAGTGGCAGGAGACGAGGGCAACAGCAAACAGGCCCAGTGTTAGCACTGAGGCTGGCATGGGCCTGCTGAGGCCACGAAGGCTGACACTGGTCACGGCAGCATCTTTCATTTCTCTCTCTCTCTCTCTCTCTCTCTCTGGCCAGAGGCAGGCAGCCAGGCATGTACGTGGTTACAGATGCTCCATTTGTTATGTTTACTTTAAAAATATATTATCTCTTTCCACAACAAAATGGTGCTTATTTCCAAGTGAATGTGTTTAGCAGCTGCAACCAACAGCATTTTATTCCTGCAGTCATGATGGTGCCATGATCGAAGTGCAGTTAAAATGTGAAACTGCACATGCTCAAGAGTATTTCTTTTTTAATCAGGCTTGGCAAGCTGTATTTTGTACGGCTTTTTGATCTAACATCTGAGTATAGGAGCAGTTGTAAAGCGTGGAAGACTGTGTGTGTGTGTGTGTGTGTGTGTGTGTAGAGAAGATAAACATTAGTTGTGTGCTTCACAATTGACATATGGCTGTCCAACCCCTGCCCCCCCCATTGCTCCCGCCGCCACCACCACCACTTGCAGCCATTTGGTCCAGGGTCTAAAATCCACAAGCTGCACAGACATAGTGTGTCCAGGAGCACTATCCTAATATTTGGCTCCTCAACCCAAGTATTAGCTTTCAAGTGATGAAGGGAGAAGCATTGCCCTGAAACGCTACAGAGGAGTTTTCCCCATCCTGGTGCCTTCCAGATATGTTTCATTTCATTGATTAAATTTCTATACTGCCCAATAGCCGAAGCTCTCTGGGCAGTTTTCAGAGATCAAAACCTTAAAAATACAATATTGTACACAACATAAAAAGAGTTTACATACATAGAACCAGACAGCAGACACACGCGCGCGCGTGCACACACACATTTAACAAACAGTAAGACATCCTATGACCTGATAAAGAAACCTTATATGCTGCCAAACGCCTGAGAATACAGGAAGGTCTTAACCTGGTGCTGAAAAGATAACGATGTTGGTGCCAGGCAGGTCTCATTGGGGAGTTCATTCCATAATCAGGGGGCTGCTGTTAAGAAGCCCTCTCCCTTCTTGCCATTCTCCGAGCCTCCCTCGGAGGAGGCACCTGGAGGAGGGCCTTAGAGCATAGCGGGCAGATATGCTTGAGCTGGGAGAGGCGCTCCATCAGGCATTGCAGTCCTGAGCCGTGCAAGACTTTATAGGTCAAAACCAGCACCTTGAACCAGACTCGGAAACATACAGGCAGCCAGTGCAAGTGGACCAGAATCAGTGTTGTATGTTCAGACCTTCTTGCCCCTGTTATCAATCTCGCTGCCGCATTTTGCACAAACCCATTGCAGTAATCTAACTTGGAGGTTGGCAGAGCAGAGACAACTGAAGCCAGGTTATCCCTGTCCAGACAGGGGTGTAGCTGGGCCACCAACCGAAGCTGGAAGGCACTCCATGCCACTGCTGCCACCTAAGCCTCAAGTGACGAAGATGGTTCCAGGAGGACCCCCAAGCTACAGACCTGCTCCTTCGGGGGAACGCAACCCCATCCAGAACAGGTTGAGCACCCTCCATGCTTGGACTACAACTCCCACCATCCCCAGCCCACATGGCCAGCTGCTAAAGAGTACAAATTGTATTCAATGCAATTCAGTTTTACTCAATGAGTCGCATTCATTGCTGGGAATCCAGCTCTCCTCCCAAAAAAATATTCAGAGAGAAACGATGTCTACCATATTCTTATTCTAACCATATGTCTTATTTTCCAACCATATACTTATTGTCACTGAAGTATCCTTGTAGTGGAACGGAGTATGTCTACAGCCCAGTAACAGTTAAAATGTCTCAGAGAAATCAAAGACTTGTAAATCTTGCTAGGGAGTTTGTGTGTTGACACTCAAATGAAGGCATAAACAAAAACCATCACCACCACAGGACGTGCCGTGTCTTGTCTCTCCATCTACCACATTTCCTGCAGTAACATCAGACATGATCATCCATCGGAGGCCACAGGCTGCACCCATTACCAGTTCTTGCTGTTCTTATTACTTCATAACATGATATCTGCAGCATAAATCTCATGTTACAGGCATGTTTGTATCCTTATGGAAAGAGTGGAAGTAACACATTGGTGCTGAATCCAACCACTGCAAAGTTGGAATCGATACTTCATTGTGAAAACTCACTTCTGGAAAAATCCAAGTTCAAGACCACATGATCCCTCTTCCATAGATTGGGTGTGTGGTGCAGTGGTTAAGAGTGCTGAACTGGGATTCAGGAGATCCGGGTTCAGGAGCTCTAGTCCCCACTCGGCCATGAAGCTCCCTGGGTGACTTTAGGCGAGTCATGCTCAGCCTAACCAACCTCACGGGGTTGCTGTGAGGATAACATGGAGCGGAGGGGACCATGTACACCACCTACGGTTCCTTGAAAGAGGGAAAAAGGTGGGATAGAAATACAACAACAACAAGAAATAATAATAATAATATGCACTACCGCATTCAACATTTCTTGGGAATATAATGTCTGGGTCACAAGCTGAAAGAGCCTTAAGAAAAACATGTTACCTGCTGTGTGATCAAGATGGTTAAATGACCCAGCAGGTTGTGCTTTTTGCCTTGCGGCCTCCAACAGTTAGGGCTTTAGCATGAATGCCATCCCAGTTAACTGGAAATATGATTCTTTGGTGTAACGGCCTACTTATATATTTTAGTTCATTGAGCTTCTTTATATATGCTTAATTACTCCTATGTTTTATTCCTGTTATACATTTTGTAATTTTGTATAGATGCTATTAATGGCCACTGGCTTTCAAACAGATGACATCATCTCACATCTTTCCTGGATATGCAACATACAGTCAGGGCCAGAAATATTGGAACAAGGATAACTGTTTTGGCAGTTGGCCTCTGTACACCACCACATTGAAGTTGAAAGGAAACACACCCAGATGGGAGCGAAGTCAGGACTTCCTGCTGTAATTCAAGGGGTTTGACAAAAGTGGGGCACTAACCATTCAGGAAGAACAGCCAGTGGCATACACACACACACCCATCATTGATGGCTCATTAAGTAATGGAACAAACCAACATCATTTCAAACTTAAGGATCGCCTTTAATACCTGGATGAAAATCCTTTGCAGTCAATGACTGCCTGAAGTCTGGAACCCATGGGCATGACCAAATGCTGAGTTTCCTCCCTCAAGATGCTTTGCCAGGCCTTTACTGCAGCTGCCTTCAGCTGCTGCTTGTTTGTGGGTCCTTCTGCCTTCAGTCTTGTCTTCAGTAAGTGAAAAGCATGCTCTATTGGGTTGAGATCAGGTGACTGCCTTGGCCATTGAAGAACATCCCATTTCTTTGCCTGGAGAAACTCTTGGGTAACTTTTGCTGTATGTTCGGGGTCATTAAACATTTGCAATATGAAACGGCGTCCTATCAGTTTGGCGGCATTCTGCTGAATCTGAGCAGAAAGTATAGACCTATACACTTCAGAATTTGTCCTGCTGCCTTTATCAGCAGCCAGGTCATCAATAAACACCAGTGACCCATTCCATTGGCAGCCGTACATGCCCATGCCATAACACTGCCTCCACCATGTTTGACAGATGATGTGGTATGCTTTGGATCATGAGCTGTTCCTTTCTTTCTCCATACTTTGCTCTTCCCATCATTCTGGTACAAGTTAATCTTGGTTTCTTATTCCAGAACTGGGCAGGCTTTTTTAGGTGTTTGCTGGCAAAGGCTAATCTGGCCTTCCTGTTCTTGAGCATTACTAGTGGTTTGTGCCTTGTTGGGAAGCCTCTGTATTTACATTCATAAAGCTGTCTCTTGACTGTAGATGTTAACAATGGCATGCCTACCTCCCCAAGAGCATTCTTGACCTGGCTAGATGTTGTGAAAGGGTTCCTCTTCACCATAAGCAGCATTCTGTGGTCATCCACTTCAGTTGTCTTCCGTGGTCTTCCAGGCCATTTATTTATTATTAAATTTATTAATTGCCCATCTGGCTGGTCACCCAGCCACTCTGGGCGATGTACAACATACAATAAAAACAGTTTAAAACAATAAAATTCTACAATAAAAACATTTTCTAAAATACCCTAACCCACCCCAAATGCCTGCCTGAACAACAACGTTTTTAATGCATGACGGAAGCTCATTAATGAGGGGGCATGACGGAGTTCCCTAGGGAGGGAGTTCCACAGAGCGGGGGCCACCACAGAAAAGGCCCTCTCCCTCGTCCACACCAGTCTAGCTGTCCTGGCTGATGGGACAGAGAGAAGGCCATCTGGGGCTGATCTTGTTAAGCGGCCTGTCTGGTGCTGCTGGAGGCGCTCCTTTTGCTGTTGCTGAGCTTGCCAGTTAATTCCTTCTTTTTCAGGATGTTCCAAACTGTTGTATTGGCCACTCCCACTGATTTTGCTATCTCTCTGATGGGTTTATTTTGTTTCCTCAGCCTAATGATGACCTCCTTCACTCACATGGTCACCTCTTTGGCCCTCATGTTGGGAGTTCCAGTGAACAGCTACCAAATGCAAATGTAACACTCAGAACCACCTCCAGGCCTTTTCTCTGCTTAATTGGTCATGGGGTACCCAGGAAACAGGCCACCCCTGGCCATGCAGCTGCTTGTCAGCCAGTCGTTCCATTACTTATGAGCCACCAACGATGGGGGTATGTGTGTATGCCACTGGCTGTCCTTCCTGAATGGGTTAGTGCCCCACTTTTGTCAACCCCCTTGAATTACAGCTGGAAGTCCTGACTTCGCTCCCATCTGGGTGTGTTTCCTTTCAACGTCAATGTGGTGGTGTACAGAGGCCAACCGACAAAACAGTTACCCTTGCTCCAATATTTCTGGCCCTGACTGTACATAGAGCAAAGTGTAGAAGTGACCAGTATTGGGTTCAGATTGTGGAAACTCAAGTCCAAGGCCTACCGGGTAGTGTTAGGCCATCACTAGCTTTAGCTTAAGTGACTTTGCAGGGTTCTTGTAAGGCAAAAACATTCCTGCGAGCTACTCAGAGGAAGAGGGATTTACAAAAAACACGGATGTTTTCCAAAGTTGGTTTCAAAACCTTTTGCTCTGCTCTGGAGAAGTGGATGTGAGAGCAAAATTGAGACATCTGCTTCTCCAGGAGCTCTTAAAGCCTGGTCAAGCCCAATTCTGCGTATCTGCATTTGAAATGATATTGTTCAAACCAGGGGTGGTCGCGGAGAAAGCTTATAAAAGAAGGCGTGTGAGGGGCACGCACCTTGCTGCGAAGTAGAATCGCACTTCCGGAGGCCTCCTGTGCCCTCCCCGCAGAGTGCGGTGTTGCTCCTCAGCAGGGTGCATGCTTCCTGTATGCCTTGTTTTTAAAGGAAAAGCATCGCTTTTTTGCCCTCACCCCCCAGTTTTGGCAATGGTACAGCAGCAGCAATTTCTGCAGCGACAGGAAGGCCCCGGAGGGTGTGGGGGGAATTGGTCCCAAGACCCATGGAAGTTGAATGTATATATAGTTACAGTTTACAGCTGAATATATAGTTATATTCTAAGGAAATATTCCAACATCCATTTGTGCCATCAATATCCACAAAACAAGACAATGTATGGTCGGTAATGCTTGGATTGAACTGTACAATAAATGCAAAAGTGAGAAAACCATATTTTACATTTTATATTGATTTAATGTAAGATTTGGTACTTAAAATTATCACTCCCTAATACAATTTGCATTCTAGGTATATTCATCCGAAAGACAAATCCCATATAATTTTCTTGGTTACTCTGAAGCTTCCTTCATATATAAAATACTGTCCAGTATCAAAAGGTATTGGAGGCTCCTTTATTCTTCCCAGCTCCTTGTGTCATCTTCTCCAGCTTCTGGAAGAAAACAAATTAGAGACTCCCACCTCCCTTCCATGCCTAAATAAGCAAAACACTGTCAATAGATTTACACATGGCTGCTCTTTTATGGGGGGCATTTAACAATGTTGAAATCCCAGTATTTAATTATGATCTAACCAACAACATTTTAGTACAAGAGGGCACAAGAAGTACAATACTGAACTTGCCGAGGGAGCATAACGTCCCTGGATGTATTTTGAAACCATTCATTAAGTAAATTAAGTAAACAGTATCCCAAAGCACAGCGAAGAAATCTAAGTGATCCTAGTATTCCCACTGTATGGGAATCCCACTGTAGACAGGAGCTCTGATAGTGTAAGGTGCCTGGAGGATGGGCTTAAGCCCCCTATTCCCTTTACCACCATGTTAGCTTACAAGTGGAAGGAGCTGCTGTTTTGATCTGAGTCGTGCTGCAGCGCCATCACATCAGATGGCCAGGAGAGGTACTACAGCTTCACGGGCAGAAGTGGTCAGGTGACACATGGAAGTAATATAGCCCTATAAAGCTGAAGACTGTGCCTTGGCTCCTCAGCTTGAGTAACAGGAGGAGCAACCCTATGGCTGCTAGTCAGTGGCTAGACAGCCAAAGGATATCTGGTTTTCTGGGAACTGACCTTCCCCCCCTTCCACACTACCTCACAGGCAGCGCGGAACAGCCCTGCACTTGGAAGAGGAGCACGAAGCGGCTAAAATGGGGCGTTCCAGGGCGGGGAAGGCGGAAATGATGGTATGACACATCCTGTGTGTCGTCTGGCAGCCTCCTCCCCTGCTCCGCCTTCCTGAGGCTAGACAGCCAAAGTCGGCTGTCTAGCCACAAATGCAGGGCAGAAGTGCGGAGGGAACGATTCTCCTGCCCTGCATTGGATAGGTGGTTGCCCCCGAGTTCAGAGGCAGCCACCAATCCCCATAGGATTGAGCCTTTAATGTTCAGGTGCAGACCAAGCACCACCAACCCTTATCAGTAAGTCTCATGAACCTGACATATGGATCAAGGTAATCCCCGCCAGAATAACTTAAAAGAGCCCATTTGGAAGTGGGATCAATCTTCTTACCATAACTCACTGAAATGGAAGCTGAGCCCTGCTGCCCTACCTTCCTGTTGTGTTCCGTTGCAGATTTGGGCGTGCGTGCAGAGGAAAGGGAAGGCCTCTTGTGCAAAAAGTCCACCTGGACAATGTTGGACAATGCCCAGAGTTCAAAGGTACAGGCCAGAGTGCCTTTAGTTATGTCCAAAGTAGAGCAAAATTCTACTTCATAGAGCAAAGCTCAAGATTTCCCCATTATGCTTCCATCGTTCCTCGAAATGTAGACTGTAAGCTGCTCAAGGGCAGGGAACCTATCTTTGTTATTCTGCAGTAAACCACCAGGAATATGATGCTATAAAAATAATCAACATGCTACAGCAATTTTTTTTCAAATTTGTATTGATTCCTTAAGAAAATACATTTCTCAACAGATGTTGTTCCATAATTATGTACAGTAGAAACTATTACATCCATTCATCTTCTATTTCATATATCTCAGAAGTATATATCAAAGAAATGTTTTGATTAAAACACTGTGTTCCCAAAGACCCAAAACTTATTCCATTCACTATAAACGATGTGTTCATCCCATCTTTCACATTTTACCGAATGTGCCAATTTTGCAGATTTATTTAATTAAAACATTTTTATACCACCCTTCATCCTATTTTAGAATTTCAGAGCAGTGTACAATCAAACAAAAATACAACAAAACCATAAATAAAACGCAGAAAATAAACTTACAACAAATTAAAGCAAACATGTTTTTGCCTGGCACCAAAAGGATTGTGGCACTGGGGCCAGGCAGGCCTTCCTTGGGAGGATGTTCTATAGCCAGGGTGCTACCACTGAAAAGGCTCTCTGTTTTACCATAGCTCCAAATAAAGGAGGCACTGAAAGAGAGTTTCAACAGAAGATCAAGGCAAGAGACACTCCCTCAAATCTTCCATATTCTGTCAATAATGTCAGATTTATTTTGAAATGGTGCCCCCCCCCCCGCCCCCGGTTTCAGAAGCAGGTTGCCATGTGGTGCAGTAGGGTAAAAAAAAAAAGGTCAAAACCTTTAATGGGTGTGCAGAGCTGTCCATATATTTTTTTCTGGATTGTGGCCAATTTATACCCTGCTTATTTAACTTATATGCAGAGTACATCATGAGAAATGCCGGGTTGGATGAATCAGAGGTCGGAATTAAGATTGCTGGGAGAATTATCAACAACCTCCAATATGCAGACGATACCACCCTAATGGCAGAAAGCAAAGAGGATCTCAAGAGCCTCTTGTTGAGGGTGAAAGAGGAGAGTGCAAAAGCTGGTTTGAAACTCAACATTAAAAAAACTAAGATCATGGCATCTGGCCCCATCACTTCCTGGCATATAGAAGGGGAAGAAATGGAAGCAGTGACAGATTTTACTTTCTTGGGCTCCAAGATCACCGCAGACGGTGACTGTAGCCATGAAATTAAAAGACGCTTGCTCCTTGGGAGGAAAGCTATGGCCAACCTAGACAGCATAGTAAGAAGCAGAGACATCACCTTGCCGACAAAGGTCCGTCTAATCAAAGCTATGGTTTTCCCAGTAGTAATGTATGGCTGTGAGAGCTGGACTATAAGGAACACTGAGCACCGAAGAATTGATGCTTTCAAACTGTGGTGCTGGAGAAGACTCTTACGAGTCCCCTGGACTGCAAGGAGGTCAAATCAGTCCATCCTAAAGGAAATCAACCCTGAGTGCTCATTGGAAGGACAGATAATGAAGCTGAAGCTCCAATATTTTGGCCACCTAATGCGAAGAGAAAACTCCCTGGAAAAGACCCTGATGCTGGGAAAGACTGAAGGCAAAAGGAGAAGGGGACGGCAGAGGATGAGATGGCTAGATAGCATCACGGATGCAATGAATATGAACTTGAGCACGCTCCGGGAGAGAGCGCAGGACAGGAAGGCCTGGCGTGCTATGGTCCATGGGGTCACGAAGAGTTGGACACAACTGAACGACTGAACAACAACAACAATGATTAAATAGTAAGAAAAATGTTTCAGTTCAAAAGTCTTCCTGCCTTCTCAACCATTAAAATGCTCAACCTAAGAACTGTGTTTATCTGGAGCATCATCTTGTCTGCTTTGAGCCAGCTGTAGTTGTTTTTGGAACTTGCTTTGTATCCAAACACGATGTATCTTCACTCTTTTCTTCCTGTTTACTTGCAGACGTCGATCAAGCAGATTCTGCACTTCAGTTAAGCCGGCCGAGGAGAAAATGTGATGTATTTCATCTGTATAATATGAAATAAAAAACAATGCTATGCTAATTAAACTGTACACAGATACAGATCTAGGCAAAATGCTAGTAATGGGTGCGGCGATGCATATGCATAAAAATCACAAGAAATTAGCCATGGATTTTAGGAAGGGTAAGATGGCGCCCTCAGGATCCCACTACACTGTAGGATCACCTTATTTTGCGTGGCTTGTGTCACAGCGCGTTTGGTTTTCATTGTCTTCTTTGCAACAGCAAACACAACAGCGACCAATGTCACCAATTGATAGAAACAGAGGGTAGAATCCAATGCTGCCCTTGTGCGGGCAGCTCAGGCGTATGCTGGCAGCAGTGTGTGGGCAGCTGGCCTCCCTAGTGGCAGCACGTGCGCAGCTCCTACTGCGGGCAGCTACGATGTAGCGCTTCCAGGGGGAAGCACCACAACGAGTAGAAATGCTTGTTTCTGGAAGGGACACGACCTCCCGAAACAAGCATTTCTGCTCGTTATGGCGCTTCCCCCCAGAAGTGCTACATTGTGGCCACTAGTGATAGGGACCATGTGCACACTGCCACTGACAGGGCTGGCTGCTTGGGCCGCCCATGGAAGGGCAGCATTGGATTCTTCCTGGAAATTCACACCATCTTTTGCAGCATTGGGAATGGATGGAAACATGTTGAGACCCAACAAGGGCAGCATGCAATTATTTGACTCCACGCATGATAGCTGATGGCCCAATTATTGCACATTTTGAGGCCATGTGAACATGAAGCCACCTTGTATCAAATCAGTTCTTCTGGCTCATAACTACCTAAGCCAGGTGATGGAGCACATTCATAGTTTGGGGGTGCTCAGAGATCCAGCTCTGTCACGTGAGGTCCAGGTGGCCTCTCTGGCACAGCTTTGGCTGATATACCAGCCACGACCCCTACCTGGACAGAGACAGACTGTTATCCATGCAGTAGTAACCTCCTGCCTGGATTTTTGCAATGTGTTATACATGGGGTTACCTCTGAAGACAGTCTGGAAACTTCAGTTAGTGCAGAACAGAGCAGCGAGGCTTCTTACTGGGACTGGCCATTGAGAACCTATTGCTCCAATGCTGTGTCAACTGCAGTGATTGCCTGTCGGTTTCCAGGCCCGGCCTCATTCAGAGTGTTGGTGCTGACCTTTAAAGGTCTAAATGGCTTAGGACCAGTATACTGGAAGGAGCCCCTTCTCCCGTACACTGCTGCCAGATTGCTAAGATCGTCTTTGGAGGCTCTTCTCTGCCACCCACAATGGTGTGATGGGAAAGAGCTTCCAGGGAGAGAGCCTTCTCTGAAGTGGCCCCTGTCTGTGGAATGCCCTTCCCAGGGAGATCTGCCTGCCGTCTCAATCGTATACATTGAGACGACAAGTTAAGACCTTCCTCTTTAAGCAGGCATTTAACCTTTGATCTGTTGCTTCATTAATTTTACAGCTGGGTCCTCAATGTCTTTAATATTTTAAAAGTTTTAAAAAATATTTTACATGTTTTTAATGTTTAATATTGTGTTATTTTGATACTTCTATCATTGTATTTTTTTTTTGTTAATGATTTTATTGTTTTTATGATTGTACGCTGGCCCGAGGGCATTTGCCAGTTGGGCGGTATATAAATTTAACAAATAAATAAAATACATACGGAGTTTGCTTCTGTAAGCTTGATCCTAGAAATATTGGGAGGCCTGCACTCAAATCCCCGCTCAGCCAAGAAGTTCACTGAGTGACCTTGGACCAGTGACTACCTCTTACCCTAATCTACCTCACAGGGTTAATGTGAATATAAAACCCGGGAGGGTCGAGGAAAAACATGTCTAGCATCACAAACCCCTTGAAGGAAGGGGTTATTAACATAATGTAAATAAAGATAACAACAAGGGCAGTCTGGAGCAAGAGCTCTGGTACTAGTGCAAGGCAAGAACACGTTCCTTTGCTCAAACACGTGGGACTGAACTCCCACACCTTGCAGCAGTCAGAGAAGCAGCTGGTGGTGCAGGGTGAACTTCGAAAGACATTTCCCACGGAAGAAGTGGAAATGTGACCCCAAGTATGCCTTGCTGGGCACTCCGATGCCCCAGCTCCAGGGCAGCAGTGAATTGGCTGATCCCTGCAGTAAAGTACAGAGCTTTTCCTGGGATTCAAAAGACAAGCAGGTCCCAGGTACATAGTTCTGCCTAGCCATAGGATGCCACTGTAAGATTTAGCGTTTATTTATTATTTATTTTATAATTACATTTATATCTTGCTTTTATTTCCTTTTGCAAGGAACCTAAGGTGGTTTACATGATCCTCCTCCTCTCCATTTTATCCTCACAACAACTCTGTGAGGTAGGTTAGTCTGAGAGTCAGTGAGCTGAGAGTCAAATCACCCCATGAGCCTCATGCCCAAGTGGGGACTAGAACCTGGATATCCCACATCACCGTCCAACACTCTAACCACCACACTGGCCCTCAGTGTGTTACAACGCTCTGCTCACAATGCAGCAGCACGACTTCATAAGGCTGACTGGTATTCTGAAATTCATAATCCAAGGAGATTTCACTTTAAGTAGCCATTTCTGTCCTCGTAGCCTTATGATAGTTATTTAGAGAAGTCTACATCCCATCATGAGGGATGGAACAAGCTCTCTCTCATGACAGCCAAGTAGGAGCAACTACCCTCTAGAAGGGGGAAGGGAAACCTTTCATGGTGCCGCATGAATTTCATTTTAGAATCTCATGCCTGGCGGTGTACAAATTCATCAGTCACACTGAAGTTGAAAGCACTCTAGCAGATATCCTTTTCCCCTGCCCCACTTTCCAGAGCGTTCACAGTTAGCATCAAATATTATGGGAAGCAAATGTGAGTTTGGTCACATCTCATAAACCAAAAGAGAAGTCCTTTGTAGGATTGTGTTTTTTTTAAAAAAAAAACCCTCTGCAACTTCAGTGTCCCAAATAATCAATAAGCATGATAGACAGGCACTCAGACAGGGACTCCACAGAAAGACAGGGGCCTCGTGCAAGTCAGAGGCCCCTCCCCTGACTATGCTGACACCCAGATGCCACCCCCAAGACTTGAAGGGTGCACACAGCTGGAAGAACCAACAGAGCACAACACAACACAGCTGAGGGACCTTGACATGGAAGCAGTGGCGCAGACGAGCCAGGGCTGGCAGGGAGGCAGCGCTCCCACTTTCTGATTAGCAGCAACACTGATGTCATCTGCCACCCCTCCCAGAATTCCCTGTTCCCGCACCCCTGTTCCTTACAGCAACTGCAGGGGTGGGGAATGGATTTTCCCAGCAACAATATATCCTTCTCTGGTGGAATGCAACGTATTTGGGGGCAGCCTGGTCTTGAATGGGCAATTAAGACCCCTTAGCTTTAAAGAAGGCCTGCTCCTGGTAGAGACGAAAACTGCTAGAACTGGTTTGTTGATATGGATCAGCGCAGCTGCCTGCATGTTTGGCCTCTCCTTGGGGGCATGACTATGGGGGCTGCCACGATGAGTGCCTGCACATCACAATTTGATGCTACACCACCGCATGGACATGGCAAACTGTTTTCAATGATGCGCTGGGATGCAGCAGTCCCTGCCACAAACCATCTGTAAATGCAACAGCTGGACTCTACTGAGAGAACACCACTGCCCTCCCAGCCCAATATAGCCGTTTCTCTCAGAACTGTTTATTCCAGTAAGTAGGAGGTGTTAGTTACACTTTTTCATTCAAACTGGTCTTCAGAGTCACATTTGGGTGGCTGTGAGGTAGAACAGGTTTCTGCAAACACCCCACATGTATTTAGGTTAAAGTGATGATGCAAACCATTGCCATACAAGAAGGTACTAATGTCCAAGGAAAAAAGCAGTACATTATTTAAGCTGCGCATTTCTTTCCAATATATTTTTTACGTTTGTCTTTTAAAAGAATTCTTCTATAAAGTGCTTCGGGGAGGTATTGCTGCCTGTCCAGAGTCCTTGCAGAGAAGGCACAACAGAAGTCTAACAAAACAAAACAGAAAGAAAACCCCCAGAAAGGGGAGCACACCCCGCCCCTCCTGAAAAGCATAGCTTCAATTTTAATTAACACATAGGGAGAAGAATAAATTATTTACTTCAGGGGTGGGCAGGAGGTCCAGATGTTTGGACTTCATCTCCGAGCATTCCTGACTATTGGCCATGCTGGCAGGGGCTTCTGGGAGTCCCCAAAATCAGAAGGTCTACCTTCTGCCCAACCCCTGCAGCTTCTTTGATAGAAGAAGCTCTAACTACTGGGGAAAAGAACATGGGGCATCCGAAGTATGCTTTTCATCACAGCCATTTCAAGAGACTCAGCTTTTCTAATCAGGTGATACATCTTATGAAGTGGACTAGCCTATGAAAGCTTATGCCATTATAAAATTGTTAATCTTTAAGGTGCCACAAGACTTTTTGTGGCTTTTCTGAAACATTGTCTTTGCGTCCGCTTGCGTTGGATCAGGCATTAAGATCCACAGTGAACCTCACCTCTCAGATCCCAACGGGCAGTACTGGTCACTCAACAGGGGTCACAGGTCCACTGGATTCCTCATTCAGCCCCTTCCACATCTACTAGGAGGTCTTTCCTATTCCTACCACCCTCTCTTTTTTGTTCTCACTTCAGGCCCTGTCTTTTCCGAAGGCCAGACTAAAACGTCATGAGGAAGATGCATAATTGCAAAAGAAAACGACATTGGGAAACCCAAAAAAGCAGCCATGAGGTACAGGGAACATAATTTAAGAACATAAGAAAATAAGAAGAGCAATGCTGGATCAGACCAAGGATCCATCTAGTCCAGCATTCTGTTCAAACAGTGGCCAAACAGCTGTCAACCAGAAGCCCACAAGCAGGGAATGAGTGCAACAGTAACCTTACACACACACACACACACACACAATATATGACAGAGGGAGAGAGAGAGAGATTTGCATTAGGGAATTTGTAGGGTGGTGGTGGTTAAACGCCACCTTTTCCCCATCCTGTGGCTTCAATTCACAATTGCCCCTTCCACTGGCTACTTTTTCCCCAAAGAAAAAGACATTGGGCCTGTTTGCATGATCATTCTTTTTAAGCCATAGTGGGCTGCAGCACATGTGGGCGACCATTTTGAATATTCAAGCTGCGACTTGTCGTGTCATCCAAACCTGGGTGGTAGGGGTTGTGTGAGGGTGAAACAACCTCACATGGCCTGTTCTAGGGTTATGTGACGGTTGTTTAACCCTCGCGCAAGCCTCACCACACAGGTTCAGATGATATGACAAGCTAAGGCCTGAATATTCTAAAACTGTGCAGCATGTGCTGAGGCTCACTGTGGCTTTAACAAGCCACAGTGGGCAATGGTGACAGTCACTGGGAGAGCCAATCATGGATCTCCTGCTTCATGATAAGTTTAACCCTAAACAGCTAAAGCGCCTGCACCAAAGTGGGGCTGGTAGGAAATTCTGTTTTCTACAACTAATAAAACAGAAGAAGCATTCTTCCCTCCGCCACTCTACTGCTCTAGGCCTCCTAGCATCATCCTGCCATGGTGCTGGTCCTCCATACCTTTTGTGAAGAAATAAGCTCTGGTACCATCGCCTCTTACGTAGAAGTTCTCTGACAAGCAGCTGCCTAAGAGGAAAGAACAACACAAAACACGGGAAGATTATGTTATTCCCATTGATGACTCACAAGTAAACAAACAAAGCAGTTATTTCCTTGAGTGTACCTTTTTTGAAACGTAACTGTGAAGCATCATGTCTTCCGTAGTCTCGAAAGAGCAACACCCCTCCAGGTTTCAATAATCTGGTCAGCCTATTGATAATATCTTGGATCCTGTGAAAAAGAGAACAACCAGTGGTACAGCTAGGTCATTGTCGACCCTGGACTTCATGATCTTACTCGTGTGTGTGTGTGTGCGTGCTTGAGATGGCCATGTTGAATTACTTCAGTTGTGAAGCACACAGCTACCATTTCTCTTCTCCCCCCCCCACCATTCCATGCTTCACAACTGGTTCAACATTCCCGATATGTTACAGCAACCGGGAAAAAAGCCTGTTTGCCAACCCTGACAAAAAAGAGAAATACTCTCAGCATGTGCAGCTGTGCATTTTAAACTCATTTAAACTGTAGCGCTATTTTGACTCCAGGGTTAAATGAAGTTTGCTTCTGCTACCCTAATCCTAAATACAATTACTTGGGAATAAGCACCATTTTCTTGTAGAAAAGGATTAATATACTTTTAAAGTACAAGCAATAAAGTGAGCATCTGCAACAATGGGCATGCCCATTTGGCTACTCCCAAACTCTAAAATGTGTAAAAATAAAAAGAGGATGATGCAGCGAGCCACGCCAGCCCTGGTGGGCCGCATGCCCGCGCTGGCTCAGGTGCTGCTGCAGGCCCCCTCACCTACTGCTCTCTGGGCAGTCATTCGGGGACCCCCCTGGGCTGCAGGAGCCCTGGGCCTCAGCCCCACAAAACCCATAAAACAGTTGGTTGCTTCTTGCTTCTAAGCCCTGGTCAGGGGCTGCGAGGACTCCGCCATTGGCCTGCTTCAGCTTAGCCTTTGAAAGTGGCTGACACTAACAAGCAGGACTGTATTTTTCTGAAGGAACTTCTGCCCCGCTTTCCCCCTCTGGAAAAGGAGTTGCTCAAAATCTGCTCACAAACTATAAGGAGCATAGAAAGCAATAACCGATCATGAAAGCACATTTACAACCAGCTTAAAATAAGCAGCAAAGACAAAAACACAAAGAGCCAAAAGTAGCTGTCAAGAAATAAAATTAAGCAATGAGGAATGTCAAGTGTTTACTGAAATAAACACAAAGGGGATCAAATGGGTAACTGTGCAAGAACAGTAGAATGTTTTCATAAGGGTTTTTTTGGTTTTGTTTTTAGAAAAAAATCTGTTTAGCAATAGGTTTGGTAACTTTATCGTTGGTTCGATGCCACTCTCCAGATTGGCAGTCCTCCACCAGCCATCAACAGCCTACAATTGGCAGTTTCCTATTTGGGGCATTTGCGGAAGCATCAAAGAGTAAGAAACGGAAGAGGATACAAACCACCATCTCTGGTCTATCTACTGGGGCAATCCTATTGTGACACAAAAATCTATGCTAAGAATATTAGAAGTGGGGGGAGAAGCTACAGATCAGGGCTACTTCCACTGTTATATTTAGACAAAACAAGAGTGCTCTGGGCCATGTATAAAAACTGGTAAACATGTAATGGAGAAAGAATTTAGCAGTATGTCCTTGTCTGAGGAAGGAATCTCTGTGTACGCAGAACCTCAGCATTCCCATGAAGATTTTGGAGTCAGGTGAGTTTCGTAGAACTTCCCCCCTTTTAATCCCCTTTCCCAGCTGTAACCTAGCCCAACTATGTTTAACTACATGTTCTCACATCCACTCTTTGCTACCCTCGTCTGTTCCTCCCTTCTCTTCCTTCTATTGTCACCCCACTACTATCGTTTATTTGGTAAGCTCTTTGAGGGAAAGGATCCATTTTTTACATATGTAAGTATGTATTTATAGCATTTTTATCCTGCCCTTTAGCCAAAAACATGTAACTTATCTTCTAAAAAATGTTTTAACTGTTTTAACATAGTGTTTTATTCTCTGAGCTTTGCTGTTCACTGCTCTGAAATCTTTTGATGTGGAGTGGTATATAAATATTGTAAACAATAAACAAACAAACAAACAGGCTCCCAAGTGGCTTACAAAGAAAAGAAATAAGGCAGGCTCTGCCTGCAGGCCTACAATCTAAAAGACATGACACAAAAAGAAAGGGGAATGGAAGGGAGGAGGAAAAAAGCAAATTCAGGTGCTAGATGCTTAGCTGCAAAGTTAAGCGGGTCACCAGCACAGTGGAAGGGCTTCTGTTTCCTCTCCCTCTGATGGCCTCAGCAGCTACAGTTGGTAGCAGGAGGGAGGGGGCTCCCAGGTGGAGCTGCATCCAGGCACGACAGCCATGATGGCTGGGAATGACAGGAGTTGCAGTGGGACACATCTGGAAGGCACTAGGCTGGGGAAGGCTGTTCTAGAGCATCTTTTTCCCCAGAATTAGGATAGGACATATGCAAGTCAGCAAGGAACTCCAAATCAAGTGCAGCACTTTCAACAGATTATCTTTAATCAAATGAGGAGACAACTAACAAATCTTCAATACCTAATCAAGGCAGTTCTAAGGTTGTCTATTTAAGGTGCAGCACCTGTTTTACAGTTCCTTGGTGGATCACATATGTTCTGTCCTAATTCTGGAAAAGAGGATCCTCTAGAACAGCCTTCCCCAACCCGGTGCCCTCCAGATATCTGGGATTGTAACTCCCATCATTCCCAGCCCACATGGTCATGCAGTCTGGCAATGATGAGAGTTGTAGTCCAACACATCTGTAGGGCACCAGATTGGGGAAGGTTACAATAGTCACTGAAATACCTGCAGGTGACAGAGACTGTTTGGGAATTGTATTTTTCCTCTCCCTGTGCTGAAGTATTTGGTTCATCCACAATCCTACATACACCTGGCTAGGAGTATACCCCATTGAACTCAATGGAACGTGCTTCGGGGTTGACATGCATAGAATTCTACACAGGACTAGGAAAATGTATGTCCATGTAATAAATTATTGTGTATCAAGCCATCCCTACTCAAGCCCATTTTAAGTAGAATTTTATGAAGTTACAACTTGCATACTAAATACAAAATACATGTACCAAAGTGTTTTAGAGAATTCCCCACAGAAGGAAGCTTCCGATCTCAGAGGCTTCTGGATATTCATTTCCCTGCTAGGCTAGTGCCAGCAGGGCAGGAGGAGCAACAGAGGCGATTCTTGCTTCTCTGCCCTCCTTTTACAAAATTTCCCTCTAGACAGACATATTTGTATCCTGGCTTCTCCCCTCCCTGCCCTGCCCACCAGAGAACCCCCATTTTCCCTCTCTCCGAGGCTGCATTTGCAACCTTAGGAAGCATCTGGCATGGTTTTCCCATGGCACCTGAGGGGCGGGGATTAGAACTCAGAGTCCCTCTCTTGAGGTCATAGAAGTGTCCATGGCCTTGGGAGGAGGACTCCAAACAACCCTATGTTCCCTGGGATGCTCTCCAGGTCCCTCTGCTCTCAGGGACCATAGGATTGCTTTCTCTGTTTATTGAAAAATGTATCATACTGAATATAAAATGACATAATGGCCTCCTTCCTTCTGGAATAGGGTGGCTACTTACACATCACCCAAAAAGAGGAAATGCATCACACCACACACACACACACACACACACACAATCAGTTGCTGTTGTAGCATGATACTGAGAACACAACATTCAGTCCCATCATTAACGTTTAAAAATAATACTAACACATGACAGTTCTAAGTGTCTTTGATCACACAATGTTGACCACATAAAAAAGAATCCTCCATGTTAGTCCCCCAACACCATATATCGGATAATCAATTAACAAAGAAAACCCCTATGCCATGTACTGAGAAGTAATTTTGGAGTCTGCAGAACTGTTTTGATTAGGTATTTAAGATTCATTAGGTGTCTCCCCATGTGGTTTAGGAAAGTCCTGTTTTGGAGTTCCTTGGTGGATCACATATGTTCTCTAGAACAACATTCCCCAACCTAGTGCCCTAAGTTGTTCCTCATCAGCTTTCCACAACCTCACAGTCCCCTCTGCGTATCATATTCTCCATCCTGTCCACGTGGTTCACCTGCTTTGGGAGAATGAGAATTTCACCTGCACTTTCTGCCTCCTTAGGGAGGATGTCGTCTTAAGGCTTGTGAGCCATAGCTCACAATTCCCCTGCTTTTTGGTGCTTGACTGAAAACCATATTGCCTCCACTGGTTTTCTAAACTGTAGGTTTTTTGTCTACTGAATCAATTAAATGTCGAATTACAGTTCTTGCATTTGAGAAACTCCTATGGCAAGCAAGGCCCTTGCCCTTCTCACCCCACCTCTCAAATGGAGGACTGTTTAGGTGCCCAGTTCATTTCTGTGGAAGGTTATATCTTTTAGTACTTTAAGGGTATGCATGTATAGACAGAAAAATGCTGGCTGGGGAATGCTGGGAGTTGTAGGACTTTTTTCTGTCTAAACAGGCATAGGACTGTGCCCTGACCTTTGGAATCAGAATAGTACTGTGTTACTATGCAAACAGAACAGCGACCCTGACATTCAAACATCTAAACTAAGCTTAGCATGCTTACTTGGAACGGTAGAACATACCCCCATGTAATTTATTTAGGAATGAGATATTAATCACAGCCATTTACAGTCTATGCTTTCCTACTCAGAAGAAAGTCTCATTGAGTTCAATGTGACCTACTCCCAGAAGTAAGCGTGTATAGGATTCCAGCTTTAGCTGGATTAGCTAGCATGGGTAGGGGTGAGGAGAAAAGGACAAGCTCTAAAACAGGGCTGGGGAAGTTGTCCCCTAACAGATGTTGTTGGATTCTGTCTTCCATCAGATCCAGCCAGCATGGCCAATGGTCAAAGAAGATGGGAGATGGAGTCCAGTGACATCTTGTAGGCCACAGCTTCCTGACCCCTGATCGAAAGGTTATGGGTGAAAATATCCATACACATCTTGGATGTTCATGGCTTACAAGAAGATGAAGGGGAGATATATCTTGTTCACTGTCCTCAAACGGGCCCAGCAAAGCCGTCTTTTGCGCATGAGTCATGGGCTTGCCTCTGAACAAACAGGAAGATATATGCTATGTGGGAAATAGATACTCTCTGCAAAAGCAGATCAAATAGCTCAGCTGTTTGGAGAACAAAGCTGAGAATATCCTTGGAGCATGACGGTGGCGATTTGGTGGTTGCTGTGCTGGGTGGGTGTGGATGGTGGTGTTGTTTTTTTAAGAAGTCTGCATCTCGTCACAAAAGTGCCTTCTGAGGGCGACTGAAGAGTCACTAACAAAGCCCTGTTTTGTCCTACTCGCTGTTATGGACAGGAGAGCAGTGGGATTTAAAATGGCCTATACACAAGAGAATTTAAGGCTGTTTATCATCTCTTTTAGCCCTCAAAAGCACTTGTGACAGGGAGAGGGAGAGGGGGAGAGAGGGGGGGGGAGAGAGAGAGAGAGAGAGAGAGAGAGAGAGAGAGGCTGACTGCATTTGCTCTTGCCCTCCCCCTCTCAGTCTTCATTTACCTGTCAGGATGAATTGAAGAGAGGACAAAGACAAGGAGAATGACATCCAGGCTCTCATCTGGGAAGGGGTAGGGCGAGGCATCGTCACACACATTGTGAACGAAGGCAAAACACTGGGAAGTGTCGAAGAACAAGTGCGACTGTAGCGGCCCCCGTGAAAAGACCAAACAAGAGAGACCTGAGCTGGTTAAAACATTCCCTATGATACAGATATTTTTTTTAAAAACAAACCCATGATTTAGTTTTGTAAAATGTTTCTAAAGAACAGTTTCTACAAAAAACACAGAAGAATCAAACATAAGGCTTTGCCTGGATTATGCTACCACTTAAGGCTGCAGATGATTTGCTGAACCCCTCCTCCCCAGCATGCTCATTATCTACAGGCGGAGAGGTTGTGGGCGCATACAAGAGACATCACTCAGTGGTGGAGGGCCTGTTTTCCATGCAGAAGGTTCAATTCCTGACATCTCCATGCAAGGCTGGAAAAGACCCCCCCCCCCAAACCCTGGAGAGCTGCTGCCCATCAATGTAGGCCGGGGGTGGGCAACTTGCGCCCCCCAGGTGTTTTGGCCTACAACTCCCATCAGCCCTAGCCAGCATAGCCAGTGGTGAAGGATCATGGGAGTTGTAGGCTAAAACATCTGGATGGCCACAAGTTGCTCAACCCTGGTGTAGACAGTGCTGAGCTAAATAGACCAATGGTCTGACATGGTATAAGGCAGAGCTTTCTAACCTGCCCCCTGCCCTGAAAAAGCTTTACGCGCTTTATTCTGCTGATAGTACAAGCTGGTCCCAATAATGACTAGAAGAGGTGCAACCAGGTCCCCCATATGCAGTAAGGTACTTTCGAGAAGTCTGCTAGTTCTTGTACGAAACCGGGAAATACCAGGCAGCTTTATGAATCCTGCTTGAGTAGAATGGGAAAGCTTGTACTTAACACAAAAGTTTAAAATTACCAAATATGCAAATTTAATTTAGAGACACCTGCTAAATAGGCAAAACTGCCACCATGTTCTGGGTCACTCTTCGAGCTGCCTTTACAACTGAACAGCAAGCATTCTGAAGGGAAAACATTAACACGTCAGACTTCTCCCGCCACTGAAATCTCTTCTCCCATGTTACTACAGACTCCATCTGTTCTTTGCTACCTCAAGTGACAGTTCCTGTCATCTGTGGCTACCTTACATCAGGAAGCTGCCTGATACAGAGTCAGACCGTTGGTTCTTTTAGCCCTACCTGGAGATGCCAGGGGATGAAGCTGGGACATTCTGCATACGGAGAATGTGCTCTGCCACTGAGCTACAGTCCTTCCACAGAGTGATGGCCCTGCAAAGAGTTGCCCTAGGCAACCACCCAGCTGCAGCCTGGGCTAAAAGCCTGCCATGTTATTTCCGTCCTTTATGGCAAGAGCAAAACCAGTTGTGCAGTCTTGTTCTAAAGTGTTGTTCTAGAGGTTCAGGCTGGGTTAGTGTGAACATGGTGAGCCATGAGAGTGAATCCCGAGCTCCTGCACACCTCCCACTGCATATGAACAGAGAGAGAGAGAGAACACAAACCAAATATACTATCCTGAGTTCCCAGGAGAAAAGGTGGGACATAAATATCATCACCCATCACGTACAATACGAATATGTTTATATGATGTGTATATGTGAATATGCCCAATAACCATGACACACATGTGTGAAGAAGCTCCAACTTACATGTAACATTCTACATTTTGTGTATTTTTATATATTTTTCAAAAATGTATCTCCTGTGTTTCTTCAAAGAAAAGAAACAGGGTAGTGCAAAGAGGAGCACTACAGCAGCAGAAATAGCCAGCAAAAAGCAACCACCAACAACACATCAAACTTATCACATCAAACAAGGAGGGGATGTCTGGCTGTGTCCAGGAGGTTGCAGATTCCTCCTTGAAAGAGGGAGTGGTGCTGGCCTCTTTAAAGGAGGCAGTCATCAGGCTACTCCTGAAAAAGCCTAACCTGGATCTGGAGGATGTTAACAATTATAGGCCAGTGGCCAACATCCCCTTCCTGGGCAAGGTGCTTGAGCGGGTGGTTGCAGGGCAGCTCCAGGCACTGTTGAATGAAACGGATTATCTAGATCCATTTCAATCAGGCTTCAGGCCTGGTTTTGGAACGGACACTGCCTTGGTCGCCCTGTGGGATGACCTCTGCCAGGAGAGGGACAGGGGGAGTGCGATCCTGTTGACTCTCCTGGACCTCTCAGTGGCTTTCAGTACCATTGACCATGGTATCCTTCTGGACTGGTTGTCTGGGTTGGGAGTTGGAGGCACTGCAATGGTTCCGCTCCTACTTGGATGGCCGATTCCAGAAGGTGGTGGTGCTGGGGGATTGTTACTCTGTGCCACGGCAATTGTGCCATGGGGTTCCACAGGGCTCTCTTTTATCCCCTATGCTGTTCAAAATCTACATGAAACGCTGGGGGAGGTTATCCGGAGGTGTGGGCTGAGGTGCCATCAATATGCGGATGACACCTGGCTCTATCTCTCTTTCTCATCAAACCCAGGTGAGGCAGTGGCTGTTCTGAATCAGGGCCCGGGCACGGTAAAGGACTGGATGATAGCCAATAAACTGAAACGCAATCCAGACAAGACAGAGGTACTGTTAGTGGGTGGTTTGTCTGCCCGGCTAGGTGATGTTCAACCTGTTCTGGCGGGGGCTGCACTCCCCCTAAAGGATCAGGTTCATAGTTTGGGGGTGCTCTTGGACCCAGAACTGTCACTTGAGGCACAGGTGAACTCAGTGGCACGGAGCACTTTTTATCAGCTTAGGCTGGTATACCAACTACGCCCTTATCTGGACAGAGCTAGCCTAGCTACAGTTATCCATGTTCTGATATCAACTTCTCTGGATTACCGCAATGCGTTATACATGGGGCTGCCTTTGAAAACAGTCCGGAAACTTCAGCTAGTCCAAAATAGGGCAGCAAGATTGTTAACCGGAACTGGCAAACAAGATCATATTACACCAGTACTTTTCCAGCTGTGCTGGCTGCCAGTCCATTTCCGGGCCCAATTCAAAGTGCTGGTATTAACATTCAAAGCCCTTAACGGCTTGGGGCCAGGTTATCTGAAGGATCGCCTCTTTCCATATGCGCCTGCCCGGACCTTAAGATCATCCTCAGTGGCCCTTCTCTGTGAGCCCCTGCCAAAGGAAGCGAGGCAGGTGGCTACTACGAGGAGGGCTTTTTCTGCTGTGGCACCCTGGCTGTGGAATGAGCTCCCTAGTGAGGTTCACCTGACGCCTATATTGTACTTGTTCCAGCACCTCCTTTTTATTCTTTTATTTATTTAGTCTTTTAGCTTCCTAGTCTTTTAGCTTTGGTGCTTTAAATCTGTATTTTAAATCTCTGCATTGCTGCTAGGTTTTATTCTGGTTGTACTGTTATATTGTGGTTTTAAGCTTTCATATTTTATATTGTTTTATGCTGTGCTTTGTGGTTTTAATTTTGTGACCCGCCCAGAGAGCTTCGGCTATTGGGCGGTATAGAAATGAATGAACAAACGAATGACAGTCAGCTTCTCCTGTAGGCCCCCAGAAAAAAGCCATCTTTCATCTGGCAGCAAAGTCACTTAACAATGGGGCCAGGTGGGCTTCCCTCAGGAGGGCATTCCAGACGGTTGGTGCCATGACAAAGAAGGCCCTGCCCCTCACGGCCAACTGCCACACACTATTCAGGAGGTGGACATGGAGCAAGACCTCCAATGTTGAATGGTGTGCATAGGGAGAAACATATGGGATAATGTATAGGCCCTTCTGGTATCTAGGCCCAAAGCCATTTAGGGCTCTTTGTCGCACCCCCAGACCAAGCGACTGCAAGAGGCACCCCCAGAGGCACTGCTTCATAGCACTTTATCTGTTCTCTGTACAGAGATGCCTCCCTTATCCTGGTGCCTTCCAGATAGGTTGAGCTCCCATCATTCCTGACCAGGAGAGCCCCACTGTCCAGGGATGATGGGAGTTGTAGTTCGACAAATCTGGAAGTCACCAGTTGGGGAGGGCACCTCTGTACAGTAATGAAGTTTAAGGAGAACAAAGAAGTAATTCTAAGCTGTTGTTGTGCTTGGGCTCTGTGTCTTAAAGATGCCTACTGTGCTAGTTACTGAGCCAAGGGTCAGAGTGGATGCCGCATGGTCTCCAAAATGAACACTGCCTGTAAAATACCTTGATCAGCTCCACTGCTCCTGAAGCAAAATCACAGCAATACAGAAAAACCGTAGGGTCGTGGCTGGGGGAGAAAAATAAAAAATAAATATTAGTTCCATAACTGCTTTTGTGAGGGAATTTTCACTGACAATAAATCTGCAGGTATATAATCCATTATGTCAGTTGGTTCTTGGGGAAAATGGGAAACAGGAGAGACAAGGACAGGCTGAAGAGCAAGGGAAGGGTGGAGGAGGGGGCAACCTATCTTGGCTGGGGAATATTTTTGGTACTGCTCGCTTGTTACGTAATGTCTGGAGCAGCAAGAAAGTTAAAAGCCATTTTTCCTGACCCACAACAGTGTTAACTGCCAAGGGGATCCCCTAACTGAAATGCTTTTAATTTTGGTGAGTTCTATTTTTGGAATGTTATGCTGGTTTCACTGGATCAATTATAAATACTCACACACACATTTTGTTTTGTGACTGACGTTGTAATGGCAATGACAATATATCTGACTGCTAATGCGACATCTCATCTGTGACAAAATTGCACTTGGAAATACTGACCAGAACGTAACACGGGAAGGGGATGCTGGCAGAGATGACCTTTTGATTTCATTTATTAGTATCTCAAGGCAATATGGAACCCAGGCAGCACCAATGAAGATTTTGTCATTTTAATTGTATCCAAGAATGAAAAATGCAGGCTGACTTCAACATGGTTCCTTCCCCCTCACCTCCATCCTACATCTGCTACAGAGGCAGCTCCAGATACTCGCTCACACTTGAATCACCAGACATGCCAGGAACATAAAGCAGCACTCCCCAGTTCCAATAAATACTTCTAGTAACTAGCAAGATTAGTTGTGCATGAAAAGAAAGAAGCGTTTTAAAGAATAAGCTGTTCACCTGAATGAAGAAATACTGAACTAAAGATAAGATATTTTGATCTAGTTTTCTAGTCACACCCCTTAAGAGCCACCAGCAACATCAAGCACATTTTTCGATTTGGAGCAATTACTTGGAAGCAAGCAGAACTACAATGGACAGAGGGCTGGTTCATGCATGCATATACTTCATGCTTCACCACTTGATGACTTGCAGCTGAGTGAACTAACTCCAGAGAAACAGTGCCCTGGTTCGCACGTAACAACAACCCAGAGTATGGGTTGAGTATGGGTTATTTTTTAATCATGTGTTGTCATTACGTGTGAACTCTGCATTATGGTTTAATTTTGGGTTGTTAACCATGTACAACCCAGAGTTCACGACCCAACAACAAACCATGAGTTCTCTTCCTGAGTTGTTCATGGTTAACAACTCATAGTCAAACCATGGTGCAGGCTTTGCATGTAACGGCAGCCCACTATTCAACATCAGCCCATACTCAACCCATTCTCTGGGTTGTTGTTACGTGCTACATGCAAACAAGGTCCTCGCTTAAGATAGATAAATAATACTCTTGGACAGGCCACGCACCTAAATTATTGGAATGTGACAACAAGTTACAGATCTGGGTCGCACATGACAGCAGGAAATCTTGGGTTAATTAATCTTGTGCCCGGTCTCATGCCCAGTGTGTGCTGCTGCCTTTTTGAATATGCAGTCTCCAATCTGCCCAGAGTGACATGCGAACCTGGACACTATGAGTTAACCATGGATTAAACAGCCCATAGTTAATCTAAGAACTAACCACAGGTTAAATGTAAGTTGTTTAACCCACAATCAACCCATAGTGTCTGGGTTCACATGTCACAAAATAACCTCTGATCAGGTCAATTGGAGGTTGCATATTCAAAATGGCAGCAGCATGCACTGGTCAGGCAACTCAGCAAATTTGCCGCCATTACATGCAATATAATTGCTGATTTGCCGCCATCATAAGCAAACTGGCCCATAAAGGTTTAGTTCAATGAACAAAAGCATTCCATCCAGATATATCCTTAGCCCACAATTTATTTTTCTCTGTCTCTGTCTCTCACTCTCACACACACTTCAACAGAGGAGCAAGATCTGTTGGCAAATTCCATTCTCCACTGAAATATATGGGAAGGCCTAAGTGCAGGAGTACCATCTGTGCCTCACATTAGTTTAGCACAATGGATGCCTTTTCAAAAGAAGTTGAGTATCTCTGCAGGGGGAAAGAACGCTTTTATGGTAAGGGTAGGCAACCTATGGTCCTTGGCCTAATTTCATGCTAGACTGGCCCAACGTGGCCCTCAGCCTAATTTCAAAAGCCCCCCGCATGGAATAACTTCAGATCTCTGGCAAGAGCAATCTGTCTCTTCTCTGGCAGCCCATATTTAGAAAAGATGTCAACTGACAAATATTCACCATTTGTATTCTCTCTGAAAGTTGACCATGGCAGATTCATTACTTGGGGACTGTAACATCAAGAGGGAAGTTCAGTTAGCAAACACCACAGACAGAGCTTTCATACTGCTTCACATCACCTCAAAACACAATACTTTTCAAATGGAACCACTTTACACGTTCAATGGTGAATCATCAAGTACTGAGCAAATGACGGGAGATCAAGTGATCAACATGCATGTCTAAACCAGGCCACTGACCGAGGACCTTTTGGACATCTGTGTGTCAAGAGCTGGTGTTTAGCACTACTGAACAGGTTCAAACACACACCACAGATTACATCTTCATTAGCAATTGACTCAACCAGAAGAATCAGCTTTCTTCATATCGCTAATGGAGACGAGTCCTTGTGGCTGTAAGATCAGCTGAGCAAACATACTACTATCACTGCCAGGGAAGCTCCTTAACACAGGTTATGGCAAAGCAGCTATTCTCACAGCATTATTTTATTACTTTTTGCTCTGGACCAGGGTGGGACGGCTTACCGAATAGCTTTCAAAATGGGGAAAACACTGTTTCCAGCACCACAACCAACCTGGAAGTAAAAACAGAAGCAAAAAGCTAACTTATGAACACATTAAAATATATCTTTCAACTTTTTTCAAATACTATTTATTTATAATATATACAGCTTAATATAACTCTCCAAGCAGCTTACATAAAAAATACTATAAAAACCAGTTAAAATACATATATTGCACAATTTAACAAAAAAACAACTACAACTTTCAACAACAAAAATAAAACAGCTCCCCTCAAAATGTTGCCTAAGAGCAATGGTTTGAGGGGAGGGGCTTCAACTTGTTTGACATGTCAAGAAGTTACTTACCGCAGCCACTCAAAAATTATGGATTTCTTCTAAGATGCTGCTGCTTTATCTCTTTTTAAATATGTATTGAAGTGAATATACACACAGAAAATGACATACAAAAGCTATAACCAGCTCCTGGTCTTAACAGAGAAGCATGAAATAAGGCACAAAAGAAGTACATATTTGAAAAAGATTTGAATCAGATTTTACTAAAATGCTGCTACGTTATCACATCCCAATGTTTTATTCAGAACAAAAGCACTGACATTCAGGATGTTCAACTAGGCCTGGAAGAAGATTAAGTATTCAAACCTCATTGGGTTTTAAAGAACAGTTCAAGTTAAGGAGAGTTTAACTTGTTGACCCCTTTAATCAAAGCTGAAAATCATACCCTTAAGATAGTTAGCCACATATATATACACAATTCTTCACAAGCACCAAAACCCAAGAATAGAGCACTGGATGCAGAATGAAGGCCTACAGTACCTCTAATATTCGGTAAGCAGCATCACTGCCGGGGAATTGTTCTCCAAAGCACTTGACACTTTGGTCATCAGCTGCAGAGTAGTCATAGCATGGGCTGAAATTATTTCCGTGCACAGAAGAAACTTTTACAACAGAATTATCTTCACAACGATGGTCGTCTTTCAGTATTTCAGTACATCTCATGTGAGAGAAGTTTTTTGTTGTTGTATCCATTTTTCTATAATGGTTACACTTTCCTTCTGGGAGAATTTCTGGGAATTCCAAGAAGAGCCAGTTGCGATCTTTGAAAAAGTTGTTCTTATGGGTCTTGTAAAATTCATTCCAATATTTACTAGCTTCACTCTCATACTTGTCTAGATTTAAAAGTAAATAAATAAACACACACATACACATAAGAACATAAAAGAAGAGAAATGCTGGATCAGACCAAGGGTCCATCTAGTCCAGCATTCTGTTCACACAGTGGCCAAATAGCTGTTGACCAGGAACCCACAAGCGGGACACAAGTACAACAGCACCTTCCCACCCATGTTCCCCAGCAACTGGTGTACATAGGCATAGCACCTCAGGTACTGCAAGTAGCACATAGCCCTCAAGCCTAGTAGCCATTTAAAGCCATCCAAATTGGTGGCCATCACTAAATCCTGTGGTAGTGAGTTCCATACTTTAGCTATGCACTGTGTGAAGAAGTACTTCCTTTTATCTGTCCTGAATCTCCCACCAATCAGCTTCATTGGATGACCCTGGGTTCTAGAATTTTGAGAGAGGGAGAAAAATGTCTCCCTATCCACATTCTCCACATCATGCATCATTTTGTAGACCTCTATCATGTCTCCCCTTACCCTCCTTTTTTCCAAGCTAAACAATCCCAGCTGTTGTAACCTTCTCTCATAGGAGAGATGCTCCAGCCCCTTGATCATTTTAGTTGCCCTTTTCTGCACTTTTTCCAGCTCTACAATATCTTTTCTTAGGTGTGTTGACCAGAACTTGACACAGTATTCCAAGTGTGTTCACACCATAGATTTGTATACGGGCAGTACAATATTGGCAGTTTTATTCTCAATTCCCTGTCTAATTATGCCTAGCATGGAGTCTGCCTTTTTTACAGCAGCCGCACACTAGGTTGACATCTTCATTGAGCTATTCACTTCAACCCCAAGATCTCTTTCCTGGTCAGTCACTGGTAGCTCAGATCCCATCAGGCTATACTTGAAGTTGGGATTTTTTGCCCCAACAGGCATCAATTTACATTTGCTTACATTTAACCACTTTTGACATTTAGATGCCCATTCTCCCAGTTTGGATAGATCCTTTTAGAGCTCTTCACAATCCCTTTTTGTTTTAACCACCCTAAATAATTTGGTGCCATCCGCAAATTTGGCCACTTCACTGCTCACTCTGAATTCCAGATCATTTACGAACAGGTCGAAAAGCATTGTTTATTTATTTATTTATTTATTGCATTTCTATCCTGCCTTTTTTCCTCTTGCAAGGAACCCAAGGTGGCTTACATTATCCTCCTCCTCTCTATTTTGTCCTCACAACAACAACCCTGTGAGGTGGGTTGGGCTGAGAGTCTGTGACTGGCCCAAAGTCACCCAGTGAGCTTCATGGCCTGAATGGGGACTAGAACCCGGATGTCCCGGCTCCCAGCCCAACACTCTAGCCACTACACCACACTGGCTCTCATTGGTCCTAATACAGATCCCTGTGGGACCCCACTATTTACTTCCCTCCATGGGGAGAATTTACCATTTACTCCTACTCTATGCTTTCTGTTCTTTAACCAGTTACAGATCCATAAGGGGACCTGTCCTCTTATTCCATGACTGCTAAGTTTGCTTGGGAGTCTTTGGTGAGAGACTTTGTCAAAAGCTTTTTGGAAGTCCAAGTAAACAATATCTACCGGATCACACCTGTCTACATGTTTACTGACAGTCTCAAAGAACTCTAAAAGGTTAGTGAGACAGGCCTTACCTTTGCAGAAGCCATGTTGATTCTTTTTCAGCAGGGCTTGTCCTTCTATATCCTTACTAATTTTATCTTTAATAATGCCTTCCACCAATTTACCCGGAACAGATATTAAGCTAACTGGCCTGTAATTTCCCAGATCTCCCCTGGATCCCTTTTAAAAAATTGGTGTTACATTGGCCATCTTCCAGTTCTCTGGTACAGAGGATACACATAAGAACATAGCCGACACATTACAAAATGCAAAAAATAGTTAGAACTAATCACTGCCCACTTGAGAAATATGTGAGCATGAGGGCCACATTAGGGCCAATTCAATCTGGATTTTTGATTGCCTGTGATAAAAGTGATTTGCATTAGATTGGCTACATTCACATATAACGCTAAACCATGGTTTATGTTAAGCATGGTTTGTTGCTTTAGCTATGAAGTGGGTCTGTCCGCACATCACTACAGCTCACCAGGAGTTAATTTACCCATAGGGGCTTTTGTTTTGTGTGGGCACCTGCAGGTGCCATTTTTGCATGGTGACCACAGGCACCTGGCTTGCCGTGCTGTGTGGACCCAGGCAGCAGGGGTTGTTTGAGAGTCAGACAACCCTCAAATAACCCTAAAACAATCCATGGGTTATTTGAGGGTTTCCTAACCCTCAAACAACCCCTGCCGCCAGGGTTTGCACCACGCAACAAAGCTACAGTAAGCCGAAAGCCCATGGGTAAATTAACTCATGGTGGGCTGTCATGACATGCAAACAGGCCCACTTCATGGTGAAAGTAACAAACCACAGTTAACATAAACCATGGCTTACCATTATGTGCTAATGGTTTGTTGTTGAGTTAAAACTTTGGGTTGTTTCTTCCTCAACAACCCAGAGTTCTAGGTTCGCACCATCATGGAGCACAGCCTAGGATTGGGGTGTTATAAACCAGAAACAAAGTGGTAGTGTGAGTGGTCAGGGGGCAGCGCACTCCCTCACTCCCACATGACCCCAACTAACCACGGTTGGTTGTTACGTGCAAACCGGGTTGTAGAGTTAATACACAAACACTACCTTCCCTCAAAAAATGCAACAGCTCCTCCTTGCTTCATAAGCATGCTTGAGAAGCCACTGCCCATACTAATAAGCACACACCGTGCTTGAAAGTCCACCAGTTTTGTCATTCTTCTTTCTTTCTGTATGGAGGTCCTTCACCATCTCCTTTTTGGCAATATTGCAACACCTCGGAGAAATGTTGTCTTTTATTTATTGCTTTTTGCAGTGATTTCCTAGGACCTAAAATGACCTGCTCATTAGTTTCAGCCTGGCTCATTGTTAACAATAAATAGGTCAAAATGTGCTGCCACATGCAGAAAGAAGATGAAGCTTTTGGAAGAAACATTATTGGCAACGCTCACCTATTCCTATTTTAAACGTACAGGCATTCATAGCAGGATAAAAAGAATGGTTCTTCGAGTTCAATATATCTCAGCAATAGGCTACTGCCTGCACCCTGATTATTTAATTTCTGCTGAATGCTAACAATGTTTCAATTAATCTTTAAAAGACTAGGAAGAATGTCATTTGCAAGTTTGACAGAATATTTCTATTTTAGAAGCTAAGCGGAAAAGTTATATGAAAAGTAAACTGTGAATATGTATATTGTACTTCATGGGAAAGGGAGAAATTGGGGAAAGGGAATACAAATACACACACACACACACACACACACACACACACACAAAATGTGATTTGCACAATGAATTAAGAGAAGCAACAAAATGCACAGTCGCTACAGCAGTTTTACAGTGTAAAACTACAACTCCCACTATGCCCCAGCCCATCTAGAGGGCACCAGTGTGGCTATGCTGGGGTAACCCTTATCCACATTGACATCACACTGTAATCTGAGCAGGGTTTGCCAGCGTGTGGCCTCACATTTGAGCTTCTCAACAGATCTTCCTCTACCTTCTGTGCCAACTCCCGCCTGCACCCATACAACGAACCCTTTTAATCTTCACAGGAATGGCAAAATACGGTGCTATCTCCAAGTAGGAAGGTGCTTTTTAAAGTATGAATACTCCCAGATTACAGACTGGAGAAATGAGGCTGAGCGCTCATGAACTCTTCAAGGTCATCCCATGGCTGAGGAGGAATTTCAAATCAGGTTTACCTCATCTGGACCCAATGCTCTTATCAGCCAAACTACCACACTGGCTCTTAAGATCACAAAAGTATCGAACTGTTTTCAGCTATGCACAGAATTAGAAAATGGCAGCCATGTGTGTAAGGTGCCACAACCCCCTCCCTCTCCAAATCATCTAATATGACTTACTCATGACTTGACATCACAGTGTTATACTTTGTTCCCTTTCCAACCCACCCATCGGTGGCAGCTAACAATGTGGAATAGGGGCAAGGGTGCACACATAATCTTGTGACATGGTTAAGGCATAAGAGAGATTACAGAGGAGGAAGGGGGAACTAAACATGCTGTTGCCATTTTTGTAGCCACAAAATTAATGGAACATCTAGTTCCACCCTGTAATATGCAGATTATTAATCAAGTAGCAATGAAATAGATATAGTGTAATCGCCAAAACAATAGCTCATGATATATAGTTCATCACATAGAGTTTAATTGTCCATCTTCTCCATTTCTACTTGCTAATGTAGCAAGTTGGTATGTATTAAGATATTATGCAAACTGAAGTCCTATTCCCATGAAGATTTATGAATTTTCCCCATCCCCACCGGTCAATTTTGATTAGTAAACTTGGATGGTATATTTAAAATTCTGTGCACTGAAGCCTATTTTCATTTAGGTCAAAACTGGCCGGTATTTTAAATGGTACCATACTGATCTTTGGAGGGAGCGATCCTATGGCTGCTAGTCAGCAGCTAGACAGCCATAGGATATCTGGTTTCCCGGAGAACCGACCTTCCCACACTCCCACGCTGTGGAACAGCCCCATCCTCCGTGCTCACAAGAGGAGCGCAGAGCGGCCGAAAAGGGGCGTTCCTGGAGGGCATTCCAGGGTTGGGAAGGCGGAAATGCCTGTATGACACATCCAATGTGTCATACAGCAGCCTCCTCCCCAGCTTGGCCTTCCTGCGGCTAGACAGCCGAAATCAGCTGTCTAGCTGAAAATGTAGGGCAGGAGGAGCGTGGAGGGAACGATCCCCTCCATGCTTCTGCTGCCCTGCATTGGATAGCTGGTCGCCTCCAAGTTTGGAGGCAGCCACCTATCTGAATAGGACTGTGCCCTAAATGAACATATTGAATATTATCAGTTATCAAAATATCATGAAAGTTTTTTAAAAAAAAACTTCCTTGATGGTCAGCCACAGGGTGAACTTGGGCAAAATTTGGGGACAATTTTGCTACAACATGCAGCTTTTTAATGTGCAGATTTTCCTTTCAGGTTAGATCTATTTTTCTTCCACTAATAGTGCAAGCCTATGATTATCTACTCAGAAGTAAGTACCATTGAGTTCAATGGGACTTACTGCCAGGGAAGTGTGTACAGGATTGCAGACTTAAGCATCTCTCTTAAGTTCCCTACAGGGCACCTAGATAACATCTGATAGGAAAATAATTTATAACAGGCTCAAAGTACTACTTGAAGTACCTTTCTGTGTGTGCAGGTAGGTAGTGTGAATAGGTTAGTGAGAGTTAAATGGAGAATGTGCACAAGCACTAGCTGTAATTTCATTACCAGTTGTGAAGATTTAATTTTTAATTGTTATTTCACTGCATTTTAGTCAGTACTTGATGTTTTTAATTGCTTTAAGTTATTTGGAGAGCTACATTTTGGCTGAAAGACGGAGTAAAAATGTGAGAATAAATAATATCATTGTCTCATCATAAACTATTGCCCAATCAGTCCAGACAAGACAAGTGGTTTGTGGTGTGTGGCCCACTGAGCATGAAGTTACAAAAATGTTCTGGATGAGATCATGCTCCCCCAAAAAGAATAAGCTCACATTCTGGGAATGCTCCTGGCTGCTCAAGTGTAAGCCCCACAGGTTTAGATTGTTTGCCAGCTGCACCCCTCCCTACCATTGCTCTGGTAACGTCTAGGCTTGACTGCCTTAAATGCTCCACGTGGGGCTGCCCTTGAAGACAGAGAAACATCAGAAGGTCAGGCTATTTGTCCATTTATAGCCTAGTATCTCTCCTGTGATGGGCAGCGGTGCTCGAGGGACTCAGTCAGAGGTCTTTCCCATCTAATCCTTGGTGCCTGCTCTTTGTTTATAGTAATCTGAATTGTTTTTATTGTGTTTTGTGCATTCACTTTGAGTTGAGTTCCTAAAGAAAAGTGGGGTATAAATGTTTAATTCAATAAACAAACAACTGGGGATGCTAGGGGCTGAACCTGGGACCTTCTACATACGACAGAAGTGCTCTACCATGGAGCTACGTGGCCTTCCAAGACCGGCCCAAACCATGATGGCTCCGCTGCTGCCTAGAGCTGGCCGAGTGGTGCATATTGCACCAATATTAAAGGAGCTCTACTGGCTATTAAAGGAGCTCCATGGATCATCACTTAATTTTACAGCAAAATTCAAGGTCCTGATGTTAACCTTTAAAGCCCTATATGGCTCGGGTCCAGGATATCTGGGACGCATCTGCTCCCACATGTTCCCCCAACCCAACATGGTCAGCTCTGAAGATTATGCCCTGCTCAGAGAGCCAACGCTGCTAGAAGTAAGACAGACCCCAACTAGGTATTGCATCTGTGTTGTGTTTCTATTGGTTTATTTCATAACTGTAAGCCACCCTGGGGGTTCCATAGGTCCTTTTCAGAAAGCTTTGAAGGCTGCTCTTTTCCACCAGGCCTTTGGGACAAGGACTGATGTCTGTTTACGTTTTGCCTCCTGTTTGTATGATCTCTTAATTAATGTTTTAGCTTTTGAATGCTACAATGTATTGTTGTAAACTGCTTGGAGAATTTGAGTTGAAAGCTAAGATGGCTGAAAGGGAGGAGAAGCTGAGGAACCTTGTGACGAAGGTGAAAGAAGAAAGTGCAAAAGCTGGGGTGCTGTTAAACCTCAAAAAAACCAAGATTATGGCAACCAGCTTGATGGATAACTGGCAAATAGAGGGAGAAAACGTGGAAGCAGTGACAGGCTTTGTCTTTCTAGGCGCAAAGATTACTGCAGACGCTGATTGCAGCCAGGAAATCAGAAGACGTTTACTTCTTGGGAGGACAGCAATGACAAATCTTGATAAAATAGTGAAGAGCAGAGACATCACACTGACAACAAAGGTCCACATAGTTCTGTGCGAACTGTGGTGCTGGAGGAAAATTCTGAGAGTGCCTTGGACTGCAAGAAAATCAAACCACTCCATACTCCAGGAAATCAAGCCAGACTGCTTACTTGAGGGCATGATATTAAAGGCAAAACTGAAGTACTTTGGCCACATAATGAGAAGACAGGATACCCTGGAGAAGATGCTGATGCTAGGGAAAGTGGAAGGCAAAAGGAAGAGGGGCCGACCAAGGGCAAGATGGATGGATGATATTCTGGAGGTGACGGACTTGAACTTGGGGGAGCTGGGGGTGGTGATGGCCAACAGGAAGCTCTGGCATGGGCTGGTCCATGAAGTCACGAAGAGTCAGAAGCGACTGACCGAATCAATAACAACAACAACAACAACTAATTCTTTAATCTCTATCCCAATTTTCTGCCCCAAAATGGCGCTTTGTGGTACAGTCCTCACTAGAACTTGCCTCTTTAGACTGCAGGTGAGGAATTTTATTTCTGAATTCTATTCTAAAACCCTTCTCCCTTACATGCATCCAGGCATCCAGAAGAACAGTGCCACATACTATTTTTGGCATGCTCCCAACTGCCCTAGATTCTACTGCTG